>NW_022196634.1:1012500-1570144 GCF_008641045.1 Pistacia vera
ATTTGGTCTTAGGCTAAAATAAAATAACTGGAAAATGTAGAAAAAATCCATAGCTTCTCCCTTTTTTTTCATTTTTTTTCCATAAAATAAACCATACATCCAACCCAACCCTTCCCCACACAAACACAAATTTAATCGATCCCCTCCCAAGTTTGATATGAATGGGATTTGATCTCTAGATCACTTATACCACTGTTGAATATTAATCAACTAAGTTAGGACAAATCAATAGCTATTTCAAAAAATATATACAAAAAGAAATTGTATTTCAATTCTTTCCATTTGGATACTGTATTCATACTGTTAACTATCTGTTATTTTGCACAAGAGAAATCACAAACAACTTTACTCTTGCCTGAATGCAACTATAACAGGAATTCGCAAGGAGAGCTTGTGGATGCTGCATCTTTGGAACTAGTATCAAAATGATTGAAGGACTGCAGAGGAAGAAGCGCCAGCTAATGCTCTGAAACTGTTGTCAAAGTAAAAACGCAACCCACCTTGTGGTTCAAAATCACCCAGCAATCCATGACCTCTATGAAACTCTCTTCCAAATCATTTTATATTTCTATTTCCAACAAGTGAGGATGTAAATAAATTATAACATCCAGAATGTAAACTGAATGTTAAACCGCAGAATTTTGAAGACAGCTAAACTTGAAAATTTGTCGAAATGTGCATGTCCATTAAATATAAAATTTCTTGCAGTATTTCAACTGGGGAATTTACAAGTTTCAGCAATTTTTTGAATCCGTTCTATAACTACAGGAATATCCTCTTGAGATAAAGTGGCAAAACAACAGCGGAACCATCCCGGTTCTATGCAGTGGCAGGCCGACCCAGGAGTAACATTGATCTTAGCGATATTCAATAGCTTGTCCCATAATTCAAGTTCTCCTTTCTCACTGTAAGTGGGGATTAGTGCACTCATATCAGCCCAACAGTATAAGCCAGCATTGCTCTCCGAGCATCTGATTCCCAATTGTACTAAACCTGCCACAAATGAATCATATATTTCCTTTACCCTTCTTTTATTGGTCTCAAAATATTCCTGAGTGAATCTTGTATCCGAAAGCATTGAAATTAAGAGTCTCTGAGTCAGGGTAGACATGGAGGAAAATCTTGTTAACTTTTTTGCGGCAGCCAAAACACTGTCATTATAGGAATAGATAACTCCAGCCCTAAATCCAGGAAGAGAGAGGTCTTTCGACAGCCCATATATTATATGAACCCTGTCCTTGTCAACTTCTTCTGAGTCAAGAATTTCTGCCATGCTCACAAACTCCTCACTTCCAAATATTGAACCCCCATATATTTCATCACAGATAATATGGATGTTTTTCTCTCGTGCAAAGTCCAAAACATCATAAAGAGTCTCTCGTGGAAGTATATTGCCAACAGGATTTGCAGGGTTGCAGATGAGAATTGCACGTACTTTCAATCCTCGTTTTCTTGCCTGATTGAATGCTTGATCAAGTGCAGTTATACTGAAAACGAAGTTGTCAGTGCTCCGACAATGAACAGGAATTAACTCTACTCCTGTTCGTGATCTTATATCCCTGTCAAAACTGCAAATTGTTTTTCTAATTAACTTTGGTTTCTTAACTGATATGTAAACCTGGTTATACTGGTGCAAGGTCTAAAGTGATGATAAAACTTACCCAGGATAATATGGCGTAGGGACAAGAAATGCATTTCCATGGTCTGCCAAGCAGAAGCTTAGTATCTCAATTGCAGGAGTTGCACCAGCAGTTAATACTATTTGTGAAGGATCAAATGAAACTGCTTTCCCTATGACTCGAGACATGAAACTTGCCATAGCCTGAAAGAGAATAGATATTAAAAAACACTAACACAGACTCCATGGCATTATAATAAATAATTTCATATTCTTTGCACATACAAGAAGAAACAATCACAAATAGAATGGGTTCTAATAGAGTTAATAAAACAACAAATAGCACAAAGCATACTACATCAATCAGAACATTATAAGCCAAATATTAACACAAGTTACAATATGTAAACCTTAAT
This sequence comes from Pistacia vera, assembly GCF_008641045.1. Taxonomy (NCBI): domain Eukaryota; kingdom Viridiplantae; phylum Streptophyta; class Magnoliopsida; order Sapindales; family Anacardiaceae; genus Pistacia; species Pistacia vera. The sequence goes on from NW_022196634.1 coordinate 1,014,535, forward strand.
ACTCATATTAGCAACATGTAATCAACGAAATACGTATACGAAGCCGAGTGGCTCATACACATGGCATACCTCTTCTTTTCAATCTCATTAAAATGAATAAGAGCTCAGAATCAACACATTACAAACTAAAAAACTATTATCTAAAGTGACAGTCAACCAAAAAAATTAAAAAAGTTAAAAAAAAAATAAAGTAATCCACATTACCACTTTCATCTCCGTCATTCCATCAAACGGCTTGTATGCAGCAATTCCACTAATGCTCAAATCACCACCATCGCTTCCCATTATAGAATCCGTCAAGTTCTCCGAGACCCATTTCTCAATCAAATCCAAACATAACTAAAACCAAAACAAAACAAAAAAATTGAAATTAAAGTTAAGAAAATTTAAAACTAAAAAAAAACAAAAAAAAAAAACTCAGTAGAGCCTAAACATACAGTGTTCTCGGACAATCCAAGCTGAATAATCCATTCGGATTATTCGTCCTATGATACGATCCTCCTTAACCTTATTAACCCGATATAATACGTAGAAATCATCTGCTTTAGCAAGCGAGCCAGCCCGAGAAGATACCCGAACTGGACCAAAAGACCCACGCGACGACAAATTGGACCGCGAAGATGTTCTGGGTAGGTCCGCGAGGTCGAGGACGTAGACGGCGACGGAGGATCCGAGGAAGGGTTCGGAGAACGGTGACGTTTCAAATAAAACTGAAGAAAGTAAAAAAAGCGCAAGGTATTAGTGAGCCCAAAATAAGGCCTCCTCTGCCTTGAAACGCCTTGTAACGGCACAATGAGCCTCATGGCAGTGGCAGCGTGGGCTTGGGACTTCGGTTCATGTGGTGGAGGTTTCGTGTCTGGGTCATGGGTTGCAGAAAGACCCGCCAAAAACTGAGGCCTCGTTTGGTCCGTCCGTCCGTCCGTGAGCGTGAAGAAGAAACAGTGAGTAGATAGATAAAGGTTGGTTTGTTTGGGGTTGGGTCTGTTAGTTGTTGGGAAATGAAGATTAACGAGAGAGTGATTTTGTTTTATTTGAAAAACGTTGGTTAGTTTATGACCGTTCGCTTCGAGAGGGAAGATTAGATTGAGATTTAGACTGTGTTTTTGGATCTTTGCTCAATGGATAGTTTACCGTAAGCCCCTTTAGCTGTATTAATGATTATTATTACCATTTAATTGATTTGATTTATATTAATTGCTTGTTCGTGTACAACAGAAAGTCTGCAAGCAATCAGTAATGGGTTATTTTCTTTGTTCTTATCCTTTAATCATTATTTAAATTTCTTTCCTTTTTTATTTTATTTCCAAGAAAGAAATATGACGTAAACACTATAATTAAGGACACGTTTGAAAATATATATGACATGGACTAATATAATTTTTAATGAATATTTTTCTCTTTCAAGATCATGACTTGAGACTTCTACTAAAGCTAAACTTATAAAGTAAGGGCCCAAGTGATTCTGGGCCAGCCCAATTGTAAGCCCACCAAGCAAACAGGCCCACGGGCCTTGGCGCCCTTCCTCCTTAAAGTTGTAAAGTAGGAAAAGAGAAGAGGAATGGTGGGGTTGTGGTGGGTTTAATCATTGGGTGCGTTTGGTTTAGTATTTTGATAGGATTTTAGGATAGTATTGGGTTATTGGATATGAGTATTACGAGGTAAATTTTAAAAATTTATAAAAAAGCCCTTAGGTTTACTAATTTAACTAAAGACCCTAACATGTAAAATGACAAAAACACCCCACCATCTGCAGTGTCAGATTCCGGCCACCACCGTCGGAATCTGGCCTGAAATTTTGTTACGGCACAGACTTGTCGGATCTGTGCCGTAACACGTCGTTATGGCCTTTTCCGGCTAGATCCATGGTGGATCTGGCCGGAAAAGGCCATCTACTACGGTTTGTTTTGGCCGTCGACGGCCGGAAAATGCCAAACGACGGCCATCTTTGGCCGTCAGCGACTGCCAAAGATTTGGCCGTCGTTTTCGGTCAACGACGGCTATTTCTTTGGTCTTCGCTGACGGCCAGATCTGGCCTTTTCCGGCCAGATCCGTGGTGGATCTGGCCGGAAAAGGCCACAGCGGTGAACTTCCGGCCATTTCTGGTCGGAAGTTTGGCCGTTGTACAGATTTCGGCCATCACCGACGGTGGTGGCCGGAATCTGACAAGTTGGGTTGATGGGGGTGTTTTTGTTAATTTTTAAACTTTTTTTTCATGGGGTATTTAGTGAAATTAATAACCTTATGGGGTTAAAATGTAATTAAAAAAAATAGGGTAATATTTTGAGAATATTGTACCAAATGCTATTTGAAAAATAGGATCCAGACTAGGGATAAAAATATTACACCAAACGCAGCGTTATCCTTTGAAAATGAAACAATGGTGATTGTATGATTGGCTAATATTATGAATTTATGATAAGGTAATTTGTCTGTTTCTCTTCATTATGACCGCTCCACGTAGGATCACTGGACCCAAAAGTTGTGATAATTGAATCAATGTAATATTTTTTACGTTTTATTCAAATAATTAAACGCAACATGGTCCAAAATATATTTTCCTTTTGTTGAGGCTTGATTTTTGACGACGACTCGCATTTGTAAAATATTAAGAGATTCTTAAAAATTATATGTGATGAATCTATAAAATTTGAATATAGTGTTGAGATTATATATGTTGCAGAAACATAAATAATCGACTGACAATATAGGTTTTTATAGTGGTTCGGATACTTAAAACAACTTTTACATCTACTATTATTTTATTATTCTTTGAGTATTTCTATGATATTGTTCGTAAGACATACAAAAATGAAGAAATACTTTGCTTACAGAGAGAAATAATGAAACTCAAATCTATGTCTAACTCTCATATGCTCAACCTCCCCTCTTCGTGAAGAGAGGTGATCATTTATATACCTTTTAGATCAATGTAATGAATGTTTTTGCAAGTTAAGCTGACACGTGAGGACTACTCCTTAATCTTTATCTTTTTATTTTGATAAAGTTGGGACAAATATGCAGTCCTCATCTACTCATAGACAAAACTTGAATCTACTGGATTGGTGACATTCGTATCTCTTCTGTCTTGGGGTGATGTGGCAGCTCCTGAATGACACAAAACCTTCATGAACTTTGATTGATTGGTGCTAACATCAGTGCGATTTTTTAGGCACAACATCTTTAAATATAAGTAAAAATTAAAATTAACAATTCATCCTAATTATAGAGGTTTACCGTTTATGTGTGTTATTAACCAAGTAAAAAATGAATCAAATGTATTTATATTTTTAAAAAATAAAAATAAAAATATTACTTTATATATTTTTAACTTATCTGATTTAGTTTTGCTCATCTTCAACAAAAATTCTAACGCACTCACTAAATTCCATAACGCTACTTCATCGTCTTCTCAGTTGGCGCCAATTGTATCGGCTTTTCAAGATTTTGAATTAGCAGAAGCGTAGCCTTTGCCCTCCATAGACAAGAGGACAACGACTGTACTTGTAAATTCAAAGAAAGAGTATAGAAGGCCACTAGACTAGTCGAGTGGAACATGCCGAAATCCAGACTTTTGCAGGATTTTGCAATCAGCTTCCTGACTAAAGTAGCTCTCCATTTGCACAGAAACACCATTTCTAAGAAACAGACAAACAGTTACAACTCAATTTACTATTTTGTCTGTCTCTTTTCTCTGTTTCAATTCAAAAAAAGAAATAACTTGCGTTGAGCTGTCATTGGTGAAGCCGCTTATTTGCTGTAGTGCTTGCTTCTGTTATAGTTGACCTTAATTGAAAATATGAAAATAGTCAAATTTGTATTATATTGAATTGTGAAACAACTGTAAAATGTTTCATCTTTAATATATTATATATTTAAATATATATATATATATTTATATATATATATATATATTTTATGATTGATTTTGACACCAACTTACACTATGTAGACGTAAAAATCTACCTGTACGGAACGGGGTCTGATCCCGAGGTCAGGCCACTAGCGATCTGCTGCACCTGCACACGTAGAGAAACACACCGCGTAGCGAACAGAAACACGCGGTTGGTGTTTGCCGTAGGCACTCCGACGCTCAAGTCAGTAAGGCTGAAAGGGGCTAATATAGTGAGGGCTAAGGAATAAGAGATTTACCGGAATTCTAGTCGGGGACTGTGACTACGCGAATTAGTGAAACTCTCGAGTGAAGAGTCTCGGGTGTAAAGGTGTAATGTTGATGTCCCTGTGAGAGGCTGGTCTCTGTTTATATAGCGGCGTCTGGTCTCCCATCTTGGTAAATTAGGAGTCCTAGTACGACTCTGATGCAAATCCTAGAAGATCAGGTTGTGGTAGCTGTCTTACCAGTGTCTGTATAGGAGGTGATTCTGATTAGGAGAGTAACTCCGAGTAGGAAAGTATTCTGAGGGGGTTGTGGGCTTTGGATTTGTCCACGGACCTAGGACATGGGCCAGGTTTGAGAGGCTTGTGCCCGCTCAGTTTGGGTCGGTTTGTTCCTCATGTTAGAAGAGAACTAACATGGCGTGGGCCTTTGCAGGACTGGGCTTGGTCCTTCTTCGCTAATGGTCATTTATCCCTATTTGGGCCAAGGACGATTTTTGGCCCTAACAACGTATAAAGTATTAAGCGGACTTAAAAATTACACGTGATATGAAAATATGCAACGAGAGAATAAACAAGAGACAATTTTTAAAGTGATTCGGATACTAAAAAGTGAATCATATGTCCACTATATTTATATTGATGGATGATTACAGTCAAGTCGTGGGTAACGAGTTGAGTTACAATCTAGAGAGAGAATTTAAATACAAAGAGAGAGTCTACTCTTAGAAGATTAAAAATAAACGGATCCCTTAAATGAGAGAGGAACCCTCTATTTATAGTCGAGGGATTGAATGTGATAATCATGATTTTGTAATCGGGAAAGTGTGGTACAATTCCTAACCTGTTTTCCATTAGCTAACTACACAGGAGATATCCTTAAATCTCGTAGAGCTTGGATAGGTAGATAATTCCTAGCCACTCACAAGCCAAGCTTTCACCTGTCACATTGACAACAGTCTTACCTCTTCCATCCTTGTGTGACGTGGTAGCATTTAGATTACACAAAGTCTTCCTGAATTCTGATTGATCTTTATATATATATATATAATTTGACTTCAAAAACTCAAGAAAGGGAATAAAACTTTTTGATTGCTAAGGGAACCCTTGAGGTTAATATAATATATTTTACATTTTGTAAATTTTGATAAGAAATATATTAAACAAATATGAGTAAGGTTAGATTTACGATCTAATCTTATAATACTAAATGTGATAACTCGTTATTAATCAACTTATAAAATGGGTCTCGTATCTCCATCTGCGAGCTCATCAAGCTGCAACATGGGGTTGTGTGGAGATTCTAAACCTTGAAACATTATTGAAAAAATATATTTGAATTTCCCAAAGAAGGAAGGGTGGTATTGAAAATCGGACCCACGAGTTCAAAAATAATACGGATCCTTCTCTTTTTAACTACCACTCTATATAACGATATTTCCATGATCTGTCTTCCTTTCTTTTCATGTCTCCTAGCTAACAACGAAAATCTCGCTGTTCACTTCGAAACCATTTTTTAAACTTATATAAATATATCATTTCTGAATTTGTGTGCGCACTGCGCAGATATTAGGGTTCCAACTAATTCAAAATTAATATCGAACTCTCCCTTTCATTATCCGAGAAAATTTGAGAGAGAAAATCGAAACCAATGGAATTTTGAACCATATGGTCGTAACTTTCTCTCTCATTTTCCGATAAACTTTCGAGAGAGAAAGTTCGAAAATCAGCATAGCCATTGCCGTTTGTTTGTTCGTAACAGTAAGCATTTCTCATTTTACGCGAAAATCTTTTTATAGCGAGAGAAATTAGTTGGCGCCATTTGGTTTGGTGTCTCATTCTCTGAAAATATATTAAAAAAAAATAAAAAAATTAGAAAAACAATGTGGTTGTTTGTGTGAAACTTAGCATGATAAAAATGGAGGAATTCACAATGGAGGCGTTTCTGGTGGATGAATTTGTAATTGATATTGATTACGAATTTGATGCCGCTCAATACTTTGATTTCTGTCGACCAGAAACTTTGGAAGATACTATAGAAGCTGAACGCTGGCTCGAATCGGCTGCAAGTTATCCCCCTTCGCGTAAGCATTTTAATAACTTCATCTTTTGTTTTATCTTTTTGTGAATGAATTAAACTATTGTTCTTTATTTACATATATGTTGATTAATCGGTCTTAATTAAACTCTTTAGTTTTTTATGAATTTTTTAGCTTTTATTCCGAAGTCAAACTGGAGATATGATATCCCTGAGAATATTGGAAGCGATTATTGCGATTCTAGAAGCGTGAGTTCTGTTGTTACTAATTCTGACCCTTCTTCAAGAGGTGATAATAAAATTCTTATTTTGTTTTCTGTTCAATTTAGAAAAATAATAGTTCCTGAACTTTTTTTTCTTTCCTGTATGATGATCTATATTAGAAACGATGACACAACACGTTAGATTCATTGTTCCTTGACCCCTCTACCAAGTAACAAAGAGAGATTGAATGAGCTGAAGTGAAACAATTACATGAATAAAATGAATACTGCCGTTCTGATTTTATAATTAAAATGACTGGATTGTGCAGTTTTGGTATGAAGAGGCAAATTGAGAGGGCAGGATGCATATACTTAGGATTTTCTAAAACAAACTTGGAGAGAGATTTGTGTAAAAGGAGTTCATTTACAGCAGTACCTCTCTTCATATTGATGCAGTGAGGAGTATTATGAGAGTCACCAGTAAGGAGCAGTGCATCAATAGTCGTAGGGATAGCGAGATCAAGAGCATGGTCTTGGATTCGCCAAACCATTTGATAATGTAAAGTAGCTGCAATACTCTCTGGATTTAAATCTGCACCAATGATATGTAATTGAACTTTAAGAGCCTTAGAGCAATGAACATCAGAGAGAGAGACATGTTGAAATTAGTATACAGTGTCAGAATGACTGTCCCAGCATTCAAAGTTATATGTGCTGTCCCTATACAAGCATGTTGATATTGGATAAATCTGGTGTCCAATAAAGCAATTCGAACAGAGACTGGGAGTCATTTTCTGCCATGATAAGATAAAACGAGCCGGATAGCGCCAAAGTGTACATGAGAGTATCCTTCACGGATCCATTGAGAAATGGATTCTTGAGGGATTTCCAAAGTAACATATTATTCTTGGGTTGTGGTTGGAATTTGACACTTGTCAAAAGTACTAGTCTAGACATACTCTTTGATTGGCTTTCTGAAAGGTCTGACAAGAGTTTTAAAGGTTTTAGACAAAGAAGACAAAGACTTAGAAAACGCTGTATAAGGATTTACAATGGGAGGGATAATATCTTGGATTTTTTTATTTTATGGGATATAAGAAATTTCATATAAACTGTCTCTAGATAAACTAGTATTTATGAGAGCAATAAACGTAGATAAAGCTGAAGAGGATTCCATGTGCGTAAGTTCAACCTCTTAAATGTATAATATCACCTTAAATGATAAAGATAACGCAAGACTCAAATATTAAACATAAAATAAAACATAACGCATTAAACAGAGAAATAAAACATAACCAAAACTTAAATGTGCAAAATTATTATATTATTCATCGGGTAAATTTTAAAATATGATATGGTCCGATAAGTGTTAAACTCTCTTCTAAATTAGAATGAGGAATAGGTAGAGCAAAAATGGTGGCAGGTTTAGGTTCATCACCAAACGTCGTTGGAAAAAAATTGGTATATTGAATTAAGACACCTTTCACATTCTGGTGTATAGACAAAAATGATCAATGCTATTATTAAAAGTGATTTAAAGAAAGGAAAAAAAAAAAAAAAAAAAGGTGTAAACAAGAAAATCTCTAACTGGAAAGAAATCCATGAATGAGATCATATCCTCTCCGCTAGTTTATCACCATCGACGACAGGATTTTGTTGAACCAGTATTTCACGATCAGCTTTCTTGAAATCGAAGGTACAAGAATGTTCTTTTGGGTAACGGTGCATCCCACTAAACATATCCCCACATCGACATTTGAAACCTGTCAAACCAATCTTCTTGTTGCAGTTCTTACATCTATTCTTCACGCTTGAACCTGAACCAGATGCAACAACACTAAACGTTGTTCTACTCGAACTGAAATCAAAATCAACCTTCGGGTTCAAAGGTTTTTCCACGTTTAATACTTTAGCTTCAGATTTGACAATAAGCTCTGCCTTCAGAAATTCCTTGTAGCACTTTGAAGTTTGAACACAAGTTTTTGTTCTCTTGAGACCCGTAGAACCCACAACCATTTGCTCAGAGAGGTGCAATGGCGTTGTTTACTTGTTTCCATCCATCTTTTATTTGTTCTTACTGCTTCTCACTCGAGTCGTCCCTTTTTTTTCTTCTGGTTATTAATTATGTTATGGAGAAAATTGTGAGGTTTGCGATGGCAGATTGAATATATATAGAGAGATTTGAAGTAGAATCCACTTAGGAAAAGAATTCAACTATTAATTTCGTATATTTTTCTAGAGATTTCTGTATCCTTCAACCATTAGGAAAATTCAAAGACATTATTAACCAAAAAGGAATAATGCACATATAGCAATGCATAAGTGAACATAGCTTTCACTCCAGAATGGCTGGGAAGGAAACCATGGGACGTTCTAGGAGAAAGTATGTCAGGCAACCACCGGCTGTCCCTTTTCTTTGGGAAGAAAAGCCGGGTATAGCTAAAAGAGACTGGAGACAAGCGATTTCTTCGGTTAGTCCAATTCAAATGCCTCCAGTCAAGCTCATTGCATCCATTCCCTTTAATTGGGAGGAAAAGCCTGGAACGCCACTAAACTCTCTATCACACCCGCCACTGGAATCTGAGCAACAAATCTTACCAGAAAACCTGATGACTTTCCCCTCACCACCAGAGTCTGAGCCATCAAACCTACCAGAAAACCTCATAACTTTCCCATCACCACAGGTCCTACCAGAAAACATCATGACTTTCCCATCACCTCCAGAATCTGGCCCACTACCAATCCTACCAGAAAACCTCACAACTTTCCCATCACCCACAGCATATCCCCAGGGCTATGATGTTGTTGAGAATGGCAAAGAAGAGGTTAGTGATAACGGTCAGGATGACCAAAAAGCATTGTTTGAATTGGATCTGGAGGCATTTGATTTTGAAACAGATGGTTCATTCAGCTCATCTCCCTCCCTCCTAGCAAACTGCCTTGTACCTTCAGTAGCAATTTCTTCTGCTGTTCCTGTGGAAAAATCTTCCTTGAGTGATGATATAAGTGATGAACCAAACATTCCTTCCACACCAGATTCTGAAACAGACAGTAGCACAAGCAGTTACACGAATGGCTTTTCGAGCCTTGTTGGGGCTTCTTTCTTGGAATGCCTCTTTCCATTACTTCCCCCCAAAGCTGGTTTCCTTGAAAGGGTAGGATGCTCTGAAATGGGCCCTCTTACCCAACCAGTAATGAAAAGCAAGGAGTTTGATGATGAAAGTAACAGCAGTGTCGTGATAAGGAGGCCAACAACACTTGGAGAGCTGATAATGATCAGTCGAAGGAGGAGCTACCAGATGAAAGCTGCTCAAATCAGAAAACAGAATCTATCAATGGTAAATCAAACTCCTGTTTGTTTTTTACTGTCATTAATACAGCATTTGGTCTTAGGCTAAAATAAAATAACTGGAAAATGTAGAAAAAATCCATAGCTTCTCCCCTTTTTTTCATTTTTTTTCCATACCATAAACCATAAACCATACACCCAACCCAACCCTTCCCCACACAAACACAAATTTAATTGATCCCCTCCCAAGTTTGATATGAATGGGATTTGATCTCTAGATCACTTATACCACTGTTGAATATCAATCAACTAAGTTGGGACAAATCAATAGCTATTTCAAAAAATATATACAAAAAGAAATTGTATTTCAATTCTTTCCATTTGGATACTGTATTCATACTGTTAACTATCTGTTATTTTGCACAAGAGAAATCACAAACAACTTTACTTTTGCCTGAATGCAACTATAACAGGAATTCGCAAGGAGAGCTTCTGGATGCTGCATCTTTGGAACCAGTATCAAAATGATTGAAGGACTGCAGAGGAAGAAGTGCCAGCTAATGCTCTGAAACTGTTGTCAAAGTAAAAACGCAACCCACCTTGTGGTTCAAAATCACCCAGCAATCCATGACCTCTATGAAACTCTCTTCCAAATCATTTTATATTTCTATTTCCAACAAGTGAGGATGTAAAGAAATTATAACATCCAGAATGCAAACTGAATGTTAAACCGCAGAATTTCTAAGACAGCCAAACTTGAAAATTTGTCAAAATGTGCATGTCCATTACAACTTCCCCAAACAATTAGTCATGGCAATATGCTTAAATATAAAATTTCTTGCAGTATTTCAACTGGGGAATTTACAAGTTTCAGCAACTTTTTGAATCCGTTCTATAACTACAGGAATATCCTCTTGAGATAAAGTGGCAAAACAACAGCGGAACCATCCTGGTTCTATGCAGTGGCAGGCCGACCCAGGAGTAACATTGATCTTAGCGATATTCAATAGCTTGTCCCATAATTCAAGTTCTCCTTTCTCACTGTAAGTGGGGATTAGTGCACTCATATCAGCCCAACAGTATAAGCCAGCATTGCTCTCCGAGCATCTGATTCCCAATTGTTTTAAACCTGCCACAAATGAATCATATATTTCCTTTACCCTTCTTTTATTGGTCTCAAAATATTCCTGAGTGAATCTTGTATCCGAAAGCATTGAAATTAAGAGTCTCTGTGTCAGGGTAGACATGGAGGAAAATCTTGTTAACTTTTTTGCGGCAGCCAAAACACTGTCATTATAGGAATAGATAACTCCAGCCCTAAATCCAGGAAGAGAGAGGTCTTTCGACAGCCCATATATTATATGAACCCTGTCCTTGTCACCCTCTTCTGAGTCAAGAATTTCTGCCATGCTCACAAACTCCTCACTTCCAAATATTGACCCCCCATATATTTCATCACAGATAATATGGATGTTTTTCTCTCGTGCAAAGTCCAAAACATCATAAAGAGTCTCTCGTGGAAGTATATTGCCAACAGGATTTGCAGGGTTGCAGATGAGAATTGCACGTACTTTCACTCCTCGTTTTCTTGCCTGATTGAATGCTTGATCAAGTGCAGTTATACTGAAAACGAAGTTGTCAGTGCTCCGACAATGAACAGGAATTAACTCTACTCCTGTTCGTGATCTTATATCCCTGTCAAAACTGCAAATTGTTTTTCTAATTAACTTTGGTTTCTTAACTGATATGTAAACCTGGTTATACTGGTGCAAGGTCTAAAGTGATGATAAAACTTACCCAGGATAATATGGCGTAGGGACAAGAAATGCATTTCCATGGTCTGCCAAGCAGAAGCTTAGTATCTCAATTGCAGGAGTTGCACCAGCAGTTAATACTATTTGTGAAGGATCAAATGAAACTGCTTTCCCTATGACTCGAGACATGAAACTTGCCATAGCCTGAAAGAGAATAGATATTAGAAAACACTAACACAGACTCCATGGCATTATAATAAATAATTTCATATTCTTTGCACATACAAAAAGAAACAATCACAAATAGAATGGGTTCTAATAGAGTTAATAAAACAACAAATAGCACAAAGCATACTACATCCATCAGAACATTATAAGCCAAATATTAACACAAGTTACAATATGTAAACCTTAATACTCATATTAGCAACATGTAATCAACGAAATACGTATACGAAGCCGAGTGGCTCATACACATGGCATACCTCTTCTTTTCAATCTCATTAAAATGAATAAGAGCTCAGAATCAACACATTACAAACTAAAAAACTATTATCTAAAGTGACAGTCAACCAAAAAAATTAAAAAAGTTAATAAAAAAATAAAGTAATCCACATTACCACTTTCATCTCCGTCATTCCATCAAACGGCTTGTATGCAGCAATTCCACTAATGCTCAAATCACCACCATCGCTTCCCATTATAGAATCCGTCAAGTTCTCCGAGACCCATTTCTCAATCAAATCCAAACATAACTAAAACCAAAACAAAACAAAAAAATTGAAATTAAAGTTAAGAAAATTTAAACTAAAAAAAAAAAAAAACTCAGTAGAGCCTAAACATACAGTGTTCTCGGACAACCCAAGCTGAATAATCCCATTCGGATTATTCGTCCTATGATACGGATCCTCCTTAACCTTATTTAACCCGATATAATACGTAGAATCATCTGCTTTAGCAAGCGAGCCAGCCCGAGAAGATACTCGAACTGGACCAAAAGACCCACGCGACGACAAATTGGACCGCGAAGATGTTCTGGGTAGGTCCGCGAGGTTCGAGGACGGAGTAGACGGCGACGGAGGATCCGAGGAAGGGTTCGGAGAACGGTGACGTTTCAAATAAAACTGAAGAAAGTAAAAAAGAGCGCAAGGTATTAGAGAGCCCAAAATAAGACCTCCTCTGCCTTGAACAACGCCTTGTAACGGCACAATGAGCCTCATGGCAGTGGCAGCGGTGGGCTTGGGACGTTCGGGTTCAGTGGTGGGACGGGTTTGGGTCTGGGTCATGGGTTTGCAGAAAGACCCGCCAAAAACTGAGGCCTCGTTTGGTCCGTCCGTCCGTCCGTGAGCGTGAAGAAGAAACGGTGAGTAGATAGATAAAGGTTGGTTTGTTTGGGGTTGGGTCTGTTAGTTGTTGGGAAATGAAGATTAACGAGAGAGTGATTTTGTTTTATTTGAAAAACGTTGGTTAGTTTATGACCGTTCGCTTCGAGAGGGAAGATTAGATTGAGATTTAGACGTGGTTGTTTGGATCTTTGCTCAATGGATGAGTTTACCGTAATGCCCCTTTAGCTGTATTAATGATTAATTATTACCATTTAATTTGATTTGATTTATATTAATTGCTTGTTCGTGTACAACAGAAAATCTGCAAGCAATCAGTAATGGGTATATTTTTCTTTGTTCTTATCCTTTAGTCATTATTTAAATTTCTTTCCTTTTTCATTTTATTTTTTCTTTTACTTCCAAGAAAGAAATATGACGTATAAGAAACACTATAATTAAGGACACGTTTGAAAAATATATATGACATGGACTAATATAATATTTTAATGAATATATTTTCTCTTTCAAGATCATGACTGGAGACTTCTACTAAAAGCTCAACTTATAAAGTAAGGGCCCAAGTCATCTGGGCCAGTCCAATTGTAAGCCCACCAAGCAAACAGGCCCACGGGCCTTGGCGCCCCTTTCCCCTTGAATCCTAATGTAGTAGAAAGTTGGAAAGTAGGAGAAGAGAAGATGACCGCTCCACGTAGGATCACTGGACCAAAAAGTTGTGATAAATGAATATTTTTTACGTTTTATTCAAATAATTAAACGCGACATGGTCCAAAAGATATTTTTCTTTTATTAATGCTTGATTTTGGACATCACCGATTTACATATACAAAATATTAAGAGAGTCTTAAAAATTACATGTGATATATTCATGAGATTTGAATATGGTGCTGAGATTATATATGTTGCAAAAACATAAATCATCGACTGGCAAAAGAGGTTTTTATAATGATTCGGATGCTTAAAACAACTCCTACATCTATTTTTATTTTATTATTCTCTGATTATTTCTATGATATTGCCTGTAAGACATACAAAAATAAAAAAACACTTTGCTTACAAAGAGAAATAATGAAGTTCAAATCTATGTCTAACTCTCGTATGCCCAACCTCTCCTCTTCGTGAAGAAAGGTGTTCATTTATACACCTTTTAGGTCAATGTAATGAATGTTTTTGCAAGTTGCCCTGACACGTGGAGACCACTCCTTAATCCTTATCTTTTTATTTTGATAAAGTTGGAACAAGTGTGCGGTCTTCATCTACTTATAGACAAAACTTGAATCTGCTAGATTGATGACAGTCGTATCTCTTTTGTCTTAGGGCGATATGGAAGCTCCTGGACAACACAAAACCTTTATGAACTCTGATTAGTTAGTGCTGACATCAGTGCGATTGTCTAAGCACAACATCTTTACATATAAGTAAAAATTAAAATTAACAATTCATCCTAATTATAGAGGTTTATTTATGTGTGTTATTAACCAAGTAAAAAATGAATCAAATGTATTTATATTTTTTAAAAATATACATAAAATATTACTTATATATATTTTTAACTTTTCTGATTTAATATTGCTCGTCTTCAACAAAAATTCTAACGCACTCACTAAATTCCATAACGCTATTTCATCGTCTTCTCAGTTGGCGCCTATTGTATCGGCTTTTCAAGATTTTGAATTAGCAGGAGCGTAGCCATTGCCCTTCATTGACAAGAGGACAACGACTGCACTTGTAAATTCAAAGAAAGAGTATAGAAGGCGACTAGACTAGTCGAGCGGAACATGCCGAAATCCAGACTTTTGCAGGATTTTGCAATCAGCTTCCTGACTAAAGTAGCTCTCCATTTACACAGAAACACCATTTTCTAAGAAACAGACAAACAGTTACAACTCAATTTACTATTTTGTCTGTCTCTTTTCTCNGGTCTTGGGTTCGAGTGGTGGGGGAGGCGAAGAAATCCCTTAAGGGGGGGACAGTACCTGCCACGAAGGTAGTTCCGTGGCCGGTTAGTAGTGGGCTCACCATGCTGACCGTTACAGTTATGCGATGGGGAACCTGTGAGTATGGGTAGAGTATTCCCGCATATACGCCACATTGAGAGAGCGGCATGAGTATGAGAGAGAGAAGTGGTGTAGCCCGTGAGAGTGCATGCGGATGGGGGCTATACCCGAGAGTACCCAAGAGAGAGATTATTCACTCACATGACCAAGGGTTCCGAATCCATGCATAACCAAGTCCGATCGGCTAGAATGAGTAAAAGTTACGGAGAGTGGGAGTGAGTTCCAGTCGTGCCTCCGGTCAGATGGGGCCGTGACTTGCTAGAGAGAGAGTTAATAGAAAAGAGAAAGAGAAACAGGGAGAGAAAGCAAAGAGAGAAATGGGGATTGTAAGGAAAGAATTAGAGAGAGAGTTACGGGGATAGATGAGTAGAGGATTTACTTACTGAGCATTGTTTTGTGCTCACCCCGTTGTTTCCTATGTTTTTGCAGGATCTAGGTGAGGACACGGTCGGATGGATGTCGGCAAGCGAAGGGAAATGGCTACACTGTCCACTTTATTGTTCAATTTTTGTACATGACATGAGTTTGTACAAAGAATGTATATGTTTAATAAAAGAAAAATTTGGGCCCAACTTTTTATGCTATCTTATATGTATTTTTACTATGTATATTTTAAACGAATATGAGTAGAATGGAGTTGTTACACCCCACCCCATCCCCGAGGACAGGGATTAAAACTCCTCCCGTCCCCGTCCCTATCCCCAAAAAAACCAAGGAATCCTCGCCCCATACGAGACGGGTCAGGACGGAGCCCCGGAATTTTAGGGCCCATTGCCATGCCTAGGCATCATGAGGCCATTTATAGACTTTTACGGTTGTTGTGAGGCTACTGCCTCCAATGACATAAGAGACCTCCAAGGTCTACACTATTTAACAAAACTGTTTTAACCATTTTAAAGAAAGTGGAGCTAGGGTCCTATTTTCCATACCTTCAAGGACCTTCATACATGATACATGTTGGGTTTTTCTAAAATTATCCCAAAATGTTAATTTTTTTTTGGTCAAAAGATTGTTTAGAAAGTAAAATAGAGTAATGAGTTTTTCATATGAATAATGTTAGGTTTACAAGCTTCGTATACAAATTAATATGAAAAATAAATATTATATACATATATTCATGTAAAATTATTATATCATTTCGTCTTCATCTATTTTAGTGAACATTTTATTTTTCAATTTAAAAGAAGATAAAATTTAGAGTAATATTAGATCCACAACCCAATCTCACAATCTTCTCTCACAACCTTCGACGTGGCAGTTCATAATTGATCAGTTCGCAAAATAGGTCTTGTCTGCTTGTACAAGTCTCACCTACATATTTACAAGCTAACTAATAATGAGCTACTAAGTCAGAAATTATAAGAGATGGTTGTGAACCTAGCGTTATCGCAAAATTTATCTAAATTTTAATTTATCTATATAATATAAAACTCTCCTTATTATTTAAAATTCTTATTAAAGCTCTTTTGAATTTTAAATAGTGTTTCTTTTCTGCCTTAAAAGATGAGAGTTTTGCATTCTAAGCTAACTAATTGTACTGTTATAAGGTTTGACTTACCAAATCCAAAATATGGTCCTACTGACTATTGTCCTACAACAACTGTTAAACTCTCTTCTAAATTAAAATGAGGAAGTGCAGGTAGAGGAAAAGGGAAGAGACATGTGAGGAAAAAAGGANACTAAAGTAGCTCTCCATTTACACAGAAACACCATTTTCTAAGAAACAGACAAACAGTTACAACTCAATTTACTATTTTGTCTGTCTCTTTTCTCTGTTTCAATTCAAAAAAAGAAATAACTTGCGTTGAGCTGTCATTGATGAAGCCGCTAATTTTCTGTAGTGCTTGCTTATGATAATAGTTGGCATTTGTTGACGCTTGATTTTGGACGTTAACGACTCATACGTGAGAAGTACTAAGCAGACTTAAGAATCACACGTGATGGATCCATGAGATTTGAATATGGAGCTGAAATTATATATTTTGCAGAAAAATAAATAAAAGATTGGCAAGAGGGGGTTTTTATAGTGGTTCGGATGCTTAACAAGCGACTCCTACATCCACTGTTATTTTATTGCTCACTGACTATTTCTATTATATTGCCCGTAAGGCATACAAAGAGGAAGAAATACAGTGTTTACAGAGAGAGAATGAAAATGAAGCTCAAATCTTAGCCCAGCCCCCTTCTTCGGGAAGAGGAGTGCCCATTTATACACTTTTGCACTCAATGTAATGAGTGTTTTGCAAGTTGCCTTGACACATGAAAGACTCACGTCCATTCATTTCTTGAAAGGAGATATGGTTGGAGAGAATATCTTTAGAGATATGAGTTTGGTAGCTGGTACAAGAAGACATTAAATGAGCTGACAGAGGCATGACTTTTTAGGCATAACAACCTTAATTGAAAAATATGAAAATAAGTCAAATTTGCAATTATATTGAATTGTGAAAACAACTGTAAAATGTTTCCCTGCCTTGATATATATATATATAAAACAATTCAATATAATTGCAAATTTGACTTATTTTCATATTACTCGCATGTGTAAAGTGTTAAGCGGAGTTAAAAATTATATGTGATATGGAAATGTGCAACAAGAGAATAAACAAGAGACAATTTTTAAAGTGGTTCGGATGCTAAAAAGCAAATCATACGTCCACTATATTTGTATTGATGGATGATTACAGTCACATTGCGGATAGCGAGTTGAGTTATAATCTAGAGAGAGAATTTAAATATAGAGAGAGAGTCTGCTCTTAGAAGATTAAAAATGAACGGATCCCCTAAATGAGAGAAGAACCCTCTATTTATAGTCGAGGGATTCAAGGTAATAATCATGAATTTGTAGTCGAACATGTGTGGTACAATTCCTAACCTACTTTCCATTAGCTGACTGCACAGGAGAAATCCTTAAATCGCGTAGGGCTTGGGCAGTTGGATAATTCCTAGCCACTCACAAGCCAAGCTTTCAACTGCCACACTGACAACAGTCTTACCTCTTCCGTTCTTGCGCGACGCGGTAGCGTCTGGACGACACAAAACCTTCCTGAACTCTGATTGACCCTTGCTAGCGTGAGCTTACGTTAATCATGATTTTTTAGGCATAACATATATATATATATTGTAATCGAGGTGTTTGTCCATCTCAATTAATCTATGGGATCGTTGAACAACCTACAAGTCCAAAGAATCAGGATAAGCTACAATATTAATATGATAGGTTGTTCTAATGTTTAAATTCAAAAACTCAAGAAAGAGAATAAAACTCTTTGATCAATAAAACAACCCCTTGAGGTTAATATAATATATTTTAAATTTTGTAAATTTTGATGAGAAATATATTAAACAAATAACACTGGATGTGATAACTCATCATTGATCCACTTGTAAAATGCATCTGTATGTTCATTTGCAAGCTGATCAAGCTGCAGTAGGGGGATTGTGAGAGAGATTCTGAACCTGAATACATTATTGAAAAAATATATTTGAATTTCCCGAAGAAGGAAGGATGGTATCGAATTTCGGACCCACCAGTTAAAAAATGAGTAATGCTACACTTACACCATTTTGTAAACATCATGATGTGGTATATGCTACAACCACACAAATTCTATTATAATATTAAAAATTTAAAATAATTAAAAATTTGTGTGGTTGTGATATATACCACATCATGATGTAATGAAAATTGTGTAAGGAGGTCATTTACAGCAGTACATCTCCTCATATTGATGCAGTGAGGAGTATTCTGAGAGTCAATAGTAAGGAGCAATGCATCAGTAGTCGTAGGGATAGCGAGATTAAGAGTATGGTCTTAGATTCGTCAAACCATTTGGTAATCCAAAGTAGCTGCAATACTCCCTAGATTTAAATCTGCACCAACGATATGTAATTGAACTTTAAGAGCCTTGGAGCAATGAACATCAGAGAGAGACATGTTGAAATTAGGAAACAGTATCAAAATGACTGTCCCAGCATTCAAAGTTGTCTATGCTATCCCTATACAAGCATGTTGATATTGGACAAATCCGGTGTCTAATAAAGCAATTTGAACAGAGACTGGGAGTCATTTTCTACCATGATAAGATAAAGTGAGCCGGATAGCGTCAAAGTGTATATGAGAGTATCCTTCATGGATCCATTGAGAAATGGATTCTTGAGGGATCTTCAAAATAACATATTGTTCTTGGGTTGTGATTGGAATTTGACACTTGTCAAAAGTACTAGTCTGGAACAGTCTTTGACTAGCTTTCTGGAATGTCTAACAAGAGTTTTAAAGGTTTTAGACAAAGAAGACAAAGACTTGGAAAATGCTGTATAAAGATTTACAATTGGAGGGATAATGTCCTGGATTTTTTTATTTTATAGGATATAAGATATTTCATACAAACAATCTACTTTAGAAGAAGATCCAGATAAGCTAATATTTATGGGAGCAGTAAACGTAGATAAAGCTGAAGAGGATTCCATGTACGTAAGTTCAACCTCTTAGATGTATAATATCACCTAAAATGATAAAGATAACACAAGACCCAAATATTAAGCATAAAATAAAACATAACGCATTAAATAGAGAAATAAAATATAACCAAAACTTAAAAGTGCAAAATTATTATATTATTCATCGGGGAAATTTTAAAATATGATATGGTCCAATAAGTGTTAAACTCTCTTCTAAATTAGAATGAGGAATAGGTAGAGCAAAAATGGTGCAGTTAGCAGGTTTAGGTTCATCACCAAACGTCGTTGGAAAAAAATTGGTATATTGAATTAAGACACCTTTCACATTCTGTTGTATGGACAAAAATGATCAATGCTATTATTAAAAGTGATTTAAAGAAAGAAAAAAACAAAAACAAAAAAAAGGTGTAAACAAGAAAATCTCTAACTGGAAAGAAAAAACGGTATAAACAAGAAAATCTCTTTAAAAAGATCATATCCTCTGCACTAGTTTATCACCATCGACGACAGGATTTTGTTTAACCAGTATTTCACGATCAGCTTTCTTGAAATCGAAAGTACAAGAATGTTCTTTTGGGTAACGTTGCATCCCACAAAACATATCCCCACATCGACATTTGAAACCTGTCAAACCAATCTTCTTGTTGCAGTTCTTACATCTATTCTTCACGCTTGAACCTGAACCAGATGCAACAACACTCAACGTTGTTCTACTCGAACTAAAATCAAAATCAACCTTCGGGTTCAAAGGTTTTTCCACGTTTAATACTTTAGCTTCAGATTTGACNAGTGAATTGCTGTTGAATTTGACCTCTAGTAATGTTTTAAGGCCAAATTGGCCTCTCCAATGGAGCTTTCAAAGCTGGATGCTGGATGGATCTAGCTTGAAGCACTGGATAGTCTTCATCTAGCCTCTAGAGGCATCGACAAGGCTGGATCCGGCCTCTAGCAACTTCTTGAAGTTGAATATGACCTTCAGAGGTCTTGCGCACTACAAGGCAGTATTTGGCCTCTTGCAATTGCCGTGAGGCCTCCACGGCCCCACAGACGTTGAGAGATCTCCATGGCCTCAAGCAACGCTACAAAACTACCAACAACACAGAGTCTGACAGCAGTTGCCAGAAAGTATAAATGTGTAACATAATTTTTTTTTTTTTTATGATTTTTAAAGAAATTAGGTTTAGGGTCTTATTTTTCATATCTTCAATCCCTTCATGATTATTTGATACTTATAGGGTTTTTATAAAATTATCCCAAAATGTATTTAATTTTTTTCCCCAAAGATATTGTTTAGAAAATAAAAACTGTAATCAATTTTTCATATGAATAATGTAAGGTTTATAAACTTTATATACAAATCAATGTGATGTATAATATCGTGTGTGATTTTTTCATTAAGCTCGGAGAAGTCAAAAGCCCGAGAAGATTTAGTTCGACTCAGCACTTGTTTGACCCAACATAAGCTAGTTGCGACTAACTCTGGCAATTGTTCAACAAATCACAGATAAACTCAGATGTCAGATATTTCAGAAGAAATCAAATAAACAGTAATAATAATACGATCTTAGCTCACAATCATGAGAATGTCAGAATTGTAATTTGAGATTGCAATCGAATTTGATTGCAATCTCAATAATTTCTCTCTTTCTTTCTTTACAAACTTGTATATAAATCCCCTCCAACAAGGAGAGAGGGGTTAGCAAATTATTCTAGACAGAACTTATTGTTATTCTTGTAATCCATTAAAAACAATAAGATAACAATGGACAGGCTCGAACCACTTTTAAAATCGATTGTATTCTTTATATTATCACGTATTTTATTAAATTGCTGATTATCTTTAACCACATACACATTGCTTTTGTAGATTGATGCAATTTTTCGTATCAACAAATAATATTATTGACATATATTCATGTAAAATTATTATATTATTCATCGGTGAAATTTTAAAATATGATATGGTCCAATAAGTGTTAAACTCTCTTCTAAATTAGAATGAGGAATAGGTAGAGCAAAAATGGTGCAGTTAGCATGTTTAGGTTCATCACCAAACGTCGTCGGAAAAAAATTGGTATATTGAATTAACAGACACCTTTCACATTCTGGTGTATAGACAAAAATGATCAATAAAGAAAGAAAGAGAAAAAAGCTGTAAACAAGAAAATCTCTGACTGGAAAGAAAAAAAGGTATAAACAAGAAAATCTCTAACTGAAAAGAAATCCATGAATGAGATCATATCCTCTCCGCTAGTTTATCACCATCGACGACAGGATTTTGTTTAACCAGTATTTCACGATCAGCTTTCTTGAAATCGAAGGTACAAGAATGTTCTTTTGGGTAACGGTGCATCCCACAAAACATATCCCCACATCGACATTTGAAACCTGTCAAACCAATCTTCTTGTTGCAGTTCTTACATCTATTCTTCACGCTTGAACCTGAACCAGATGCAACAACGCTCAACGTTGTTCTACTCGAACTAAAATCAAAATCAACCTTCGAGTTCAAAGGTTTTTCCACGTTTAATACTTTAGCTTCAGATTTGACAATAAGCTCTGCCTTTAGAAATTCCTTGTAGCACTTTGAACACATGTTTTTGTTCTCTTGAGACCCGTAGAACCCACAACCCTTTGCGCAGAGAGGTGCAATGGCGTTGTTTACATCCATCTTTTATTTGTTCTTATTGCTTCTCACTCGCCCTTTTTTTTTCTTCTTGTTATTAATTGTGTTATAGAGAAAATTGTGAGGTTTGCGATGGTAGATTGAATATATAGAGAGATTTGAAGTAGAGTCCACTTAGGAAAAGAATTCAAGTATTAATTTCGTATATTTTTCTAGAGATTTCTGTATCCTTCAACCATTAGGAAAATTCAAAGACATTATTAACCAAAAAGGAATGTGCCAATTAATGACCAGAACAAGAAGGAATGTGCCAATAAGGCAATAACCCGAACCTAGTAATGGAAGGAAAAGGGAAATTTAACTCACAGATGTCCTAAACCTTAAGGAAATATTGGAAGAATCCTAAACCAATAATTGGTCAATGACTCTTTTTTATTGTATTTCTAAGTTTACTTTTTGGACCGTGGCTGTCAGCCATACCCATGGAGAAAAGTTCTCCTGCCTTACATCGCTAAAAAGAAAACTGAATTGGACAGAGTTGACTTACCAAATCCAAAAAATGGCCCCCCTTAAGTTTAAACCAATCCTTCTAATTCAAACCGAAGAACAGTGAGAGCAGGTAGAGCTACTTTCTTCAGACACAAAAATGGTGCAGTTGGCATTTTTTCGTTCACCACCAAACTTCTCTAATCCACTTTGTATACCAATTTTTCACTTATAAAAACAGGAATAATGCACATATAGCAATGCATAAGTGAACATAGCTTTCACTCCAGAATGGCCGGGAAGGAAACCATGGGACGTTCTAGGAGAAAGTATGTCAGGCAACCACCGGCTGTCCCTTTTCTTTGGGAAGAAAAGCCGGGTATAGCTAAAAGAGACTGGAGACAAGGGATTTCTTCGGTTAGTCCAATTCAAATGCCTCCAGTCAAGCTCATTGCATCCATTCCCTTTAATTGGGAGGAAAAGCCTGGAACGCCACTAAACTCTTTATCACACCCGCCACTGGAATCTGAGCAACAAATCTTACCAGAAAACCTGATGACTTTCCCATCACCACCAGAATCTGAGCCATCAAACCTACCAGAAAACCTCATAACTTTCCCATCACCACAGGTCCTACCAGAAAACATCATGACTTTCCCATCACCTCCAGAATCTGGCCCACTACCAATCCTACCAGAAAACCTCACAACTTTCCCATCACCCACAGCATATCCCCAGGGCTATGATGTTGTTGACAATGGCAAAGAAGAGGATAGTGATAACGGTCAGGATGACCAAAAAGCATTGTTTGAATTGGATCTGGAGGCATTTGATTTTGAAACAGATGGTTCATTCAGCTCAGCTCCCTCTCTCCTAGCAAACTGCCTTGTACCTTCAGTAGCAATTTCTTCTGCTGTTCCTGTGGAAAAATCTTCCTTGAGTGATGATACAAGTGATGAACCAAACATTCCTTCCACACCAGATTCTGAAACAGACAGTAGCACAAGCAGTTACACGAATGGCTTTTCGAGCCTTGTTGGGGCTTCTTTCTTGGAATGCCTCTTTCCATTACTTCCCCCCAAAGCTGGTTTCCTTGAAAGGGTAGGATGCTCTGAAATGGGCCCTCTTACCCAACCAGTAATGAAAAGCAAGGAGTTTGATGATGAAAGTAACAGCAGTGTCGTGATAAGGAGGCCAACAACACTTGGAGAGCTGATAATGATCAGTCGAAGGAGGAGCTACCAGATGAAAGCTGCTCAAATCAGAAAACAGAATCTATCAATGGTAAATCAAACTCCTGTTTGT
Organism: Pistacia vera; assembly: GCF_008641045.1. Classification (NCBI taxonomy): domain Eukaryota; kingdom Viridiplantae; phylum Streptophyta; class Magnoliopsida; order Sapindales; family Anacardiaceae; genus Pistacia; species Pistacia vera. Next base: position 1,038,210 of record NW_022196634.1, read on the forward strand.
TTTTTACTGTCATTAATACAGCATTTGGTCTTAGGCTAAAATAAAATAACTGGAAAATGTAGAAAAAATCCATAGCTTCTCCCCTTTTTTTCATTTTTTTTCCATACCATAAACCATAAACCATACACCCAACCCAACCCTTCCCCACACAAACACAAATTTAATTGATCCCCTCCCAAGTTTGATATGAATGGGATTTGATCTCTAGATCACTTATACCACTGTTGAATATCAATCAACTAAGTTGGGACAAATCAATAACTATTTCAAAAAATATATGCAAAAAGAAATTGTATTTCAATTCTTTCCATTTGGATACTGTATTCATACTGTTAACTATCTGTTATTTTGCACAAGAGAAATCACAAACAACTTTACTTTTGCCTGAATGCAACTATAACAGGAATTCGCAAGGAGAGCTTCTGGATGCTGCATCTTTGGAACCAGTATCAAAATGATTGAAGGACTGCAGAGGAAGAAGTGCCAGCTAATGCTCTGAAACTGTTGTCAAAGTAAAAACGCAACCCACCTTGTGGTTCAAAATCACCCAGCAATCCATGACCTCTATGAAACTCTCTTCCAAATCATTTTATATTTCTATTTCCAACAAGTGAGGATGTAAAGAAATTATAACATCCAGAATGCAAACTGAATGTTAAACCGCAGAATTTCTAAGACAGCCAAACTTGAAAATTTGTCAAAATGTGCATGTCCATTACAACTTCCCCAAACAATTAGTCATGGCAATATGCTTAAATATAAAATTTCTTGCAGTATTTCAACTGGGGAATTTACAAGTTTCAGCAACTTTTTGAATCCGTTCTATAACTACAGGAATATCCTCTTGAGATAAAGTGGCAAAACAACAGCGGAACCATCCTGGTTCTATGCAGTGGCAGGCTGACCCAGGAGTAACATTGATCTTAGCGATATTCAATAGCTTGTCCCATAATTCAAGTTCTCCTTTCTCACTGTAAGTGGGGATTAGTGCACTCATATCAGCCCAACAGTATAAGCCAGCATTGCTCTCCGAGCATCTGATTCCCAATTGTTTTAAACCTGCCACAAATGAATCATATATTTCCTTTACCCTTCTTTTATTGGTCTCAAAATATTCTTGAGTGAATCTTGTATCCGAAAGCATTGAAATTAAGAGTCTCTGAGTCAGGGTAGACATGGAGGAAAATCTTGTTAACTTTTTTGCGGCAGCCAAAACACTGTCATTATAGGAATAGATAACTCCAGCCCTAAATCCAGGAAGAGAGAGGTCTTTCGACAGCCCATATATTATATGAACCCTGTCCTTGTCAACTTCTTCTGACTCAAGAATTTCTGCCATGCTCACAAACTCCTCACTTCCAAATATTGACCCCCCATATATTTCATCACAGATAATATGGATGTTTTTCTCTCGTGCAAAGTCCAAAACATCATAAAGAGTCTCTCGTGGAAGTATATTGCCAACAGGATTTGCCGGGTTGCAGATGAGAATTGCACGTACTTTCAATCCTCGTTTTCTTGCCTGATTGAATGCTTGATCAAGTGCAGTTATACTGAAAACGAAGTTGTCAGTGCTCCGACAATGAACAGGAATTAACTCTACTCCTGTTCGCGATCTTATATCCCTGTCAAAACTGCAAATTGTTTTTCTAATTAACTTTGGTTTCTTAACTGATATGTAAACCTGGTTATACTGGTGCAAGGTCTAAAGTGATGATAAAAATTACCCAGGATAATATGGCGTAGGGACAAGAAATGCATTTCCATGGTCTGCCAAGCAGAAGCTTAGTATCTCAATTGCAGGAGTTGCACCAGCAGTTAATACTATTTGTGAAGGATCAAATGAAACTGCTTTCCCTATGACTCGAGACATGAAACTTGCCATAGCCTGAAAGAGAATAGATATTAAAAAACACTAACACAGACTCCATGGCATTATAATAAATAATTTCATATTCTTTGCACATACAAAAAGAAACAATATCACAATAGAATGGGTTCTAATAGAGTTAATAAAACAACAAATAGCACAAAGCATACTACATCCATCAGAACATTATAAGCCAAATATTAACACAAATTACAATTAGGAAACCTTAATACTCATATTAGCAACATGCGATGAACGAAGTACGTATTCCCAGCCGAGTGGCTCATACACATGGCATACCTCTTCTTTTCAATCTAATTAACATGAATAAGAGCTCAGAATCAACACATTACAAACTAACAAACTATTATCTAAAGTGAAAGTCAACCAAAAAAATTATTAAAGTTAATAAACAAATAAAGTAATCCACATCACCACTTTCATCTCCGTCATTCCATCAAACGGCTTGTACGCAGCAATTCCACTGATGCTCAAATCACCACCATCGCTTCCCATTATAGAATCCGTCAAGTTCTCCGAGAACCATTTCTCAATCAAATCCAAACATAACTAAAACCAAAACAAAACAAAAATATTGAAATTAAAGTTAAGAAAATTTAAACCAAAAAAAAAAAAGACTCAGTAGAGCCTAAACATACAGTGTTCTGGGACAACCCAAGCTGAATAATCCCATTCGGATTATTCGTCCTATGATACGGATCCTCCTTAACCTTATTTAACCCGATATAATACGTAGAATCATCTGCTTTAGCAAGCAAGCCACCCCGAGAAGATACCCGACCTGGACCAAAAGACCCGCGCGACGACAAATTGGACCGCGAAGATGTTCTGGGTAGGTCCGCGAGGTTCGAGGACGAAGTAGACGGCGACGGAGGATCCGAGGAAGGGTTTAGAGAACGGTGACGTTTCCAATAAAACTGAAGAAAGTAAAAAAGAGCGCCAGGTATTAGAGAGCCCAAAATAAGGCCTCCTCTGCCTTGAACAACGCCTTGTAACGGCACAATGAGCCTCATGGCAGTGGCAGCGGTGGGCTTGGGACGTTCCGGTTCAGTGGTGGGACGGTTCGGGTCTGGGTCATGGGTTTGCAGAAAGCCCGCCGAAATCTGACGCCTCGTTTGGTCCCTCCGTCCGTGAGCGTGAAGAAGAAACAGGGAGTAGATAGATAAACTTTGGATTGCGTCTGTTAATTGTTGGGTAATGACGAATTACGAGAGAGTGATTTTGTTTTATCTGACAAACGTTGGTTAGTTTATGACGTGAGATTTAGATTAGATTGAGATTTGAGATTTAGACGTGGTCGTTGACTCGTTTGGATCTTTGCTAAATGAATGAGTTTACCATAATGCCCCTTTAGCTGTATTAATAATTAATTATTACCATTTAATTTGATTTATTTATGTTAATTGCTTGTTAGATTAACGAGAGAGTGATTTAGTTTTATTTGAAAAACGTTGGTTAGATTATGTTGATTCGTGATTTTTACACCAACAAAATGCACGTGTAAAATGCTGAACAGACTCAGAAGACACACGTGAATGTAATGGATAATGAGATAGTAAATGCAATAGGAACAGTTTTTAAAGTGATTCGGATGCTAAGATGGCAAGTCCTACATCTACTGATGCTTATATTGATGATAAGGGTCAGGTCGCTTTTAGCAGACTGACTTTACATTACTATTACAAGATATTGAATGCTAAGAATTCTAAAAAAGAGAGGATAATTATTCAAGCGCAAAATGTGCCAATCCCCTTCAATGAGAGAGGAGCTCCCAATTTATAGTGGGGTATATTGAGATAAATGATCACTAAATCTGAAGGTTGGTAAGATTATCCGTGTAAATCCTATTTTATGTCACATTACCCACCTTCCAGAGTGATTTACGCGATTTAGAACAGGGATCAGACACGTGGGAGCATCATAGCTCTTGATTGGCCTGACGCGCACCCACTATTCTGATGGGAGCAGACGATGGTTGTCCCAATGATCTGACTTTTGTAGGCTGAATGGACCTGACGTCAACCCTTATATTTTTTTAGGCATAACAGTTTATGACCGTTCTCTTCGAGAGGAAAGATTAGACTGAGATTGAGATTTAGACGTCGTTGTTTGGATCTTTGCTCAATGGATGAGTTTACCATAATGCCCCTTTAGCTGTATTAATAATTAATTATTACCATTTAATTTGATTTATTTATGTTAGTTGCTTGTAACAACCGAAAATCTGCAAGCAATCAGTAATGGTTGAAAAATATATATGACATAGACTAATATAATATTTTAATGAATATATTTTTCTCTTTCAAGATCATGACTGGAGACTTCTACTCAAAGCTCTCAACTTGTAAAGTAAGGGCCCAAGTGATTCTGGGCCAGTCCAATTGCAAGCCCACCAAACAAACAGGCCCACAGGCCTTGGCGCTCCTTTCTCCTTGAATCCTCATGCAATAGAAAGTTGGAAAGTAGGAAAAGAGAAGCTGGAATGGTGGGGTTGTGGTGGGTTTAATCATTGTTATCCTTTGAAAATGAAACAATGATGACTGTATGATTGTATGATTGGCTAATATTATGATAAGGTAATTTCGGTCCCTTTCTTTTATTATTTCAAACCCTATTCCCTATACTATTCCTAAAATATATGTTTGTTTAATTATTTGAAAAATACTATTACATTTTTTAATTACTTTTAGACCCTTTAAATTTATTAATTTAATTAAGCACCCCTAGAAAAAAAAGTTAAAAATTAACAAAAACACCCTCACCCATCCATAGTTGCTAGATTCTAGCAACCACTGTTGGTAGTTACCAGAATCTATCACAATGGCGTAGAAACGACCGAAACTGATTGTTAATTCGTCGATCTGACCTTTTCTGGTCAGATCCACAGTGAATCTAGTCAAAAAATGCTAGATCTAGCCATCAGCGACGGCCAAAAAAATGGCCGTCGTTGACCGACAACGAGATCTGGCCTTTTGCGTTCGTCAACGGTCAGATCTGGCCGAAAAAAGTCATATCGACGCACGACCGGCCAGATCCGACCGGTCTGCGTCGTAACTCCATTTTCTGGCCAGATTCTGACGATGATGGCCGGAATCTAACACTGTGGATGGGTGAGGGTGTTTTTATTATTTTACAAAAAATTTATATATTGGGGTGTTTAGTTAAATTAGCAAACTTATGGAGTTTTTTTGTTAAATTTTAAATTTTACCTTATAATACTCACCTTATTCAACTACTCAATATTATTTCCAAAATTCTATCTAAAATAACAAAACAAACGTACCCTGTATTTTTGTCTGTTTCTTTTCATTATGACCACTCCACCTAGGATCAATGGACCAAAAAGTTGTGATAATTGAAACAATGTAATATTTTTTAAGTTTTATTCAAATAATTAAACGCAACATGATCCAAAAGATATTTTTCTTTAAATATAAGTAAAAATTAAAATTAACAATTCATCCTAATTATAGAGGTTTATGTGTGTTATTAACCAAGTAAAAAATGAATCAAATGTATTTATATTTTTTAAAAATATACATAAAATATTACTTATATATATTTTTAACTTATCTGATTTAATATTGCTCGTCTTCAACAAAAATTCTAACGCACTCACTAAATTCCATAACGCTATTTCATCGTCTTCTCAGTTGGCGCCTATTGTATCGGCTTTTCAAGATTTTGAATTAGCAGGAGCGTAGCCATTTTGCCATTCATTGACAAGAGGACAACGACTGTAATTGAACTTGATACAGTTGTAAATTCAAAGAAAGAGTATAGAAGGCGACTAGACTAGTCGAGTGGAACTTGGCGAAATCCAGACAATCAGCTTCCCGACTAAAGTAGCTCTCCTTTTACACAGAAACACCATTTTCTAAGAAACAGACAAACAATTACAAATCAATTTACTATTTTGTCTGTCTCTTTTCTCTGTTTCAATTCAAAAAAAGAAATAACTTGCGTTGAGCTGTCATTGGTGAAGCCGCTAATTTTCTGTAGTGCTTGCTTCTGTTTATAGTTGACCTTGATTGAAAAATATGAAAATAATTCAAATTTGTATTATATTGAATTGTGAAAACAACTGTAAAATGTTTCATATATATGATAAATTTTGATATCAATAACTCACACGTATAAAGTGTTAAACGAACTTAAAAATTATACGTGATATGAAAATGTACAATGAGAAAATAAACAAGAGACAATTTTTAAAGTGATTCGGATGCTAAAAGGCGAATCCTACATCCACTATATTTGTACTTTTGTGATATGACAGCGTCTAGATGACACAAATTCTTCCTGAACTCTGATTGACTCTTGCTAACGTAAGCTTCTATCAACCCTGATTTTTTAGGCACAACACACACACACACATATATATATTATAATCGGGGTGTCTGTCTATCTTAATTAATCTATGGGGTCATTGAATAATCTACAAACCCAAAACATCAGAACAAGCTACAATATTAATATGATAGGTTATCATAATATTTGAATTCAAAAATTCAAGAAATGGAATAAAACTCTTTGATCGCTAAAAGAACCCATTGAGGTTAATATAATATATTTTAAATTTTGATAAAAAATATATTAAACAAATATGAATAATGTTAAATTTTCAACCCAATCTCGTAACACTGGATGTGATCACGGGTCATTGATCAACTTTTAAAATGGATCTGAATGTTCATTTGCAAGCTGATCAAGCTGCAATAGGGGGTTTGTGAGAGAGATTCTGAACCTTAAAATATTATTGAAAAAATATATTTGAATTTCCCAAAGAAGGAAAGATGGTATTGAAATTCGGACCCACCAGTTCAAAAATACTTCTCTTTTTAACTTCCACTCCATATAACGACATTTCCATGATCTGTTCCTTCTTTCTTTTCATGTCTCCTAGCTAACAACGAAAATCTCGCACGTTCACTTCGACCCTTTTTTAACTTATATAATATATCATTCTGAATTTGTGTGCGCAGATATTAGGTTCCAACTAATGAAAAATTAATATCGAACTCTCCCTTTCATTATCGAGAAAATTTGAGAGAGAAATCGAAACCAATGGCATTTTGAACCACTTGGTCGTAACTTTCTCTCTCATTTTCCGTAAAACTTTCGAGAGGAAAGTTCGAAAATCAGCATGCCATTGCCGTTTGTTGTTCGTAACAGTAACCAAACTGCATTCTCATTTTACGCGAAAATCTTTTTATAGCGAGAGAATTAGTTGGCGCCATTTGGTTTGGTGTCTCATTATCTGAAAATATATTAAAAAAAAAAATTAGAAAACATGTGGTTGTTTGTGTGAAACTTAGCATGATAAATGGAGGAATACCAATGGAGGCGTTTCTGGTGGATGAATTTGTAATTGATATTGATTACAATTTGATCGCGCTCAATACTTTGATTTCTGTCGACCAGAAACTTTGGAAGATACTATAGAGCTGAACGCTGGCTCGAATCGGCTGCAAGTTATCCCCCTTCGCGTAAGCATTTTAATAACTTCATCTTTGTTTTATCTTTTTGTGAATGAATTAACTATTGTTCTTTATTTACATATATGTTGATTAACTCGTCTTAATTAAACTCTTTTTTTTCTATGAATTTTTTAGCTTTTATTCCGAAGTCAAACTGGAGATATGATATCCCTGAATATTGGAAGCGATATTGCGATTCTAGAAGCGAGTTCTTTGTTTAATTCTGACCTTCTTCAAAGGTGATAATAAAATTCTTATTTTGTTTTCTCTTCAATTTAAAAAAGAATAGTGTCTGAACTTTTTTTTTTTTTTTTCCTGTTTGATGATCTAATTAACGATACCACCACGTTAAGTCATTTGTCCTTGACCCCTCTACCAAGTAACAAAGGAGTGATGAGTTGAAGTGAAACAATTACATGAATAAAATGATACTACTTCGATTTTATAATTAAAATGACTGGATGTGCATTTTGGTATGAAGAGGCAAATTGAAGGGCAGGATGCATACACTTAGGATTTCTAAAACAAACTTGGAGAGAGATTAATGTAAAAGGAGTTCATTTATAGCAGTACCTCTCTCATATTTTCCACGGATGGAAGTATAGCACCTGAATTTTTTCTTTAGCCCTAGTGAAAACATGGGAAACGGGAATTCATGCAATTTATATGATGTATGTAACAGAGCATATATGTTTTAGTGAGTTGTAATTTTGCATTCTTTTGGTAAAATTCTTGGACTATTCAGTGAAAATTTCTTGAATACCACTCATCGGAACAGCCACCAATTTATGCACAAGTCTAAAAGATAAGGACTTTGTGCAGAATATCTGTTCTAGGGTCCTGGTTGGAGGGTCTGATGTAGGAGTCATTGACAATTTGCCAGCAAGCGATTTGGAAAAAGGTTGAGTTGAGCCAGTCTGGAAGAATTTTTTTAGTTGACTCCATTTCGATCATCCATACAAGATTATTCTTTAAACTATATGCAACATCATGTTATTGATAGAATTGACTGAGGTTTAGCCTACCATTTTGATTGCCTGATATTCATGAACTTGCATAAAGCTATCAAATATGTATGCAGTTTCTCATAAGGGTTCAACAGATTAAATTTACCTAATCTTTAGTAGATTGTGATATAGCCAAAATAGGAGTTTCATACGTTCCTTCACTCTAGTCTTTTGTGTATAACTTTCCCAGGACTGGATTTCTGCAATCACATGGAAAGATATTCCAATCCAAAACCAAGGCTGTGGTCAGTCATCCTATCAAGGAGTTCAACTTTAATGAACCCACAGCAAGTTATTTGGCAAAGCACATTCAATCTCAAGAAGTTAACTCCAAAGATATTTTGAGAAGGTGCTTATTATTTCTCTAGTACTTTATGGTTTTTAACAGTTACACACTTCGAACCATTTCTGGCATTATAGTTTTTCACTCAAGATTGCAAAAAGTGTATACTTGTTTTTTGGAACTAATTTGAAATTATTAAACATTATTTCTTTAGTCTCTCAGAAGAAAAATGTGGGTTTTCTATAGGCTATGTAATTTATATAAAGTTTGTAGAACCGTTTTTGGAATTCTTTTGCCTCTTCAATTAATGGATTTTTTTTCATATTTCTTTGCTCATTCTTAACTCTATAGTTTCAAAAGTTTGTTACTCAAAATGGACAAGTGTTCACAAAATTCTTATTTGATTGAGAACCTAGCTACCAAGAGACAAAAGCTGGATGCTGGTTACTTATGCAAGGTGCTAAAATTTGATATTCAATATCTTGGCAATTTTCAGTTGCTTATACAGGTCTTGAATTCATGAGTCTGGGTATGAAAATGTTGATATAACTGCATCCATGAAACTGAAAGTTTATTTTTGTATAATGTGGTTTAAGATTGATATGCCAAGCACTCATTAGGCTTGATAAGATTTAAGAGATTTGGGATTCCAAGAATTAGAAGATACATTTTGTAACTTATTTTTCTTACTTTTGGTTATGCATTGTCCTGATTTTTCAGTAGTAATTTGTTGTTGTTCTGCTTCTAATGTCTAGTTGGTACTGATTGCTCTGTTCATCTTGCTTGTATTTTGCTTTCTTAAAGGTTTAAGTTTAAGCAACTCCCCATATATGAATTGCTGCATTTTACTAGACAGTAATGTTTATGCTTAGTTATTATAGTCAGCTCTGACAGAAGCTCTGAAGACTGCTTTTTTATTTTACGAAGTAGGTTTCCCATCTGAAGCATCAAGCTCTTTTCTTACACAAGGTTCCCAACAAGGTAAGTTTTACTGTTCAAGAAGTAGAGGATATGGCGTATTTTTGGCACATTTATAATCATTTGCTGACCCTTTGGATTATTTAGTACCATTTCAATGTTATCAATTAAGTTCTTTGGATTCAAACAAATTTCAAATTTTTGTTTGCAGGCTGGACACCTTGGGGTTAGTTTGGTGCATCCTAGATCTAAAGTTACTATTCCTAGAGAACCCAATTTGGAAACTGCAAATAGAGCGCAAAGACATAGGTAACATTCACTGCCTATAATGTTTTTTTGAAATGTTTTCTCCTACATCAAGCTTTGTTTGATAAGCTGCTTGCCATGTTTTGCTTCCTGAATTTCAGGTCCAAGTTTAATGCAGAGTCGGCTGAACATGCAAAATCAAATACTTCTGCTTTTAAAGCACGTCCCTTGAACAGAAAAGTGGGTACTTTGAGTTGATAAAGATCAAGCTTTTTGAATTTCATAGGAATCATGAATTTTTAAAGAAATAGCTTGTAGAGTAAGGCGTAATGTATGATCTCTTCTGATGACTTCTATTGGGCTTTACAGATTTTTGAATCTCCTGCATTGCCTCTTACCAAAAAGAGCACACTACCGCTGACAGAGTGTCAGGTAATTTCATGGCATTTGATATAAACAATTTTCTTTAAAGAGATCTTAGTGAAACAGATGGGATGCTTGCTTGTGGTTTAACTTTTGTTTCCCTCCTTTGTAGGAGTTTCAGCTGAGAACATCTGAGAGGGCTAGGCAACATGCACATAACAATGTAGGTCATCAAAAGGGTGCTTTATAGATCATTATAATTGATATAATATTCTTAAACTTATGCCTTTTGTTCTCATGCTACTTTTATAATAGTGGAATCGTAATGTGCCTTTGATTGTTGGAAGCTAATGATCTCCCCATTACAGGTAGCAACCAGGTGTAATCATAATTCTGTCTCACAAAATGAAACCAAAGATTCCATAAGGTAATAGTGTCTTCTATTTTAGCTTATGCTAATTTCAATTAAACATACAAAGATTCATTTACACCATATAATAGTTGTGTTGCCATTAGGTGTATTCTGTTCTCCTTTTCTCATGGTTTTAAGCTTTCTCAGGATATTGTATTTGGTACAGGATGTAGACTTTCCTTCTCTTGTAATAAGCTAGCAAATGGTTAATTATCAATTTATCTATTTTAATTGTTGTTTTCCATTCCATCAATATCTTTTTCATAATGCAAGGGGAAAACCATGTTGCTTAACCATTCTCATAGTTGTATTATTTCTTATCCATACCAAGTGTTAAAGAAGTAGTGCTCTAATGATTATGATTGCTTTCTAACATTGTTGTACCAATATTGTAGACCGAACTCTGTCAATTCCCTAAAGGAAGAGAAATGCGAAGTAACACAAAAAGTTAAATCTCACCCTTGCCATAAAAAGGTGCTGTGAAATTTTTTATATCTGGTCCTTGTTATTGAGAATGTTTTAAAGAGATTTCATATGTGGAGCCATATTGTTGCCTGTCACAGTTAAGTAAAGGAGAACTTGGTGTCTTACAGAATATCAAACAGGAAACTAGAGTTCCATTGGTAATTTACAATAATCCTCTATTTACAGTTATGTCATCATATGCTATCTGGCGCACTTTTCTTAAGTACATTGATCTTATTTCCTTCCAGGAATTGGATTTTCCTGAGGATAAGACATTTTTGAATCAGCCACCAATTGAACTATTTAATAAGGTAGAATATGACTGAGATAAGTATTCCGGAATTGGATTACTCTCTCTGCAACTTCTCAACTTCAAATTTGTTGTGTGAATATACTACTTTTCATGACCCCTTCTTTTGACATGATATCAGCTCTCCCTGGCATCGGTCCACACTAACATTAAACCCCATTCAAAAATGCCTCCTCCTTCCAAGGTTAGTTCCTCCAAACTTTTACTTGTATAGCACTTCTTATGAATAATGTTTTTACTTGGTATTCTTATTGATATACAAGTGCTTTAATTGATTGAATATAGGGGTCAAAAGAGAACACAGAAAGCTCCTTCCATTTGGAACACCAGGTATAGTAGTATGGTTCCTTAAACTAATTGATATACTGTGCAAAATGTTCCTTAGTTGATTACATGGCAAAAATTGTGTCCTAGAGTATGCTAATACAACGAGTTAGGTACTAATTCAATACTAGTCCTCCCTTTGCAATAATAATACACATTAATTTGTAGATGATGAAAGCGGTCAAGAAAAATTCTCCAAGTTTTGGTCACAACCAGTGCCAATGTGGGAGTGAATCAACTGATAGAAGGAATACTGAAGCCGGAGCACGATACAACATTAATAGGTAATACAATTTCAAAAGTAGTTTGAATTAATGCCAATTGATCTTTGTTTAATTATAAACTACGACAACACTATTATTTTAAACCGGTGACTCTGATAAAACTTCACACTTGCTTCAAGTGCCATTATACAGAGTTTGATTCTATTTTGTTTCCCTTGTATGTTGTTGAATTGAATTGCAAATGATTCTTGTGGCAGGAACTTAGATATACGTTGAGAGTTCCAGAACAAAGCTTTTGAGAAATGAGTTGATCATTTCAGATGAATTTTGATACCTGTTCTACCCTAAAAAATTATAGCAAATAGTTGCACATAACTTTTTTCTTTTTCTTTTTTATTTGGGGGGTTGTTTTGTGTATATTTTTTTATGCATGAGAAAAACGATGTACTCCCAAAAAAATTTGGTGACCAACAAAGTATAGCATTTCTTTAAAATTATAGTTTGTATATAGTGACAATTGGATTTGTTGATTTACCAAAGGATTCATTGGATGTATCACTATTCTGGACTAATTTTACAATACTTTGGTTAATCTAAACAAATTTGAAATTATTCAAATCTTAATACTATGTTATATGTTTGTTTTATATTTATTTGGTCTTGTTCCTGGTTCAAGAGGAACTTTAATGAACAGGTATCACTTGCGTATTATTTAATAAAAAATTATTTCACAAAATAATAAATGCAAAGGCTCCGAAAAGCCTAATTAGTAAATACGGGTATGGTAAAAAAAAGGGTATGGAAATTTTACGGGTATGATACGGTAAATAGTAAAAGATACGTTTATAAAAATTCAGTCATAAAATTTGGATACATAAAAAATATGGTGAGGGTTTAATACGGTACATTGTCAATAATACATTTTAAAAAATACGATAATATCAATCCTAGTTTTAACACTTTTCATAGGTCATTGGTTAAAATCTATATAACATATCAAATATACAGGTACGGCAAAAAAAAAAATACGGGAATTTTATAAGTATGATACGACAAACGATAAAAAATAAGTTTGTAAAAATTTGGTAAAAATTCAGATACGAAAATAATTCGCGAATAATACGATTGAGGCATATAATTTACGAATAATACGGCTAGACTAATAAAATACGATAATTTGTGAATAATACATAAATGATATGGCTAAGCGTATAATTTATGAATAATACATGAACTTACTACCTAGGCCGAAAAGTCATATAATTGAACACACTTTAAACCCTACTGTACTATAATACTGAAATCAGAGTTGCCAGAATGGTCAGAAGAATCTTAATGACTCGTGAACTTGTTTCGGAGTAGCAGAAATCCTGCAGACATTGCACTTACATCCTGTGCAACTCTTGATGACAAAAACCCTTAAACCAGTAAATACTAATTGAAGCTTTCAGCCTTTTTATAATTTTAAATTTAACTCCTTCCCACCTGCAGCTTCCACACCATAAACCCATTCACGTAGGAATAGAATTTGCTTCTGCCAAAAGATTCATCAACTCCCACTCTAAAGTACACAAAAAAATTAGTGATATACATCCCCTTACAATTCAGTACTTTTTGACTATTTGATACCCTCTTTAAAATACTATTCTAATTTTCCCAATAAAATTAAACAAAAGAACAACCCAAAAATACATTTGTTTCAATATTCTTAAAATCTTATTACTTTATTCATCTCACAAAACATTAATAATTACTTTTCTTGTAAAAATAATCCAATTTTACTTTTTTTTTTAAACACTATTCTAAAAATCATCAAATAAAAGACCGAATTAAAAATCATCAAATAAAAAACCAAATGAACCCAATTTTATTATTCTCAAGACGTTTTTGGGCACCAAAAGACAAACTAAAAGCCCACAAAATCTGGATTAAAACACCTCAACTGATTTTCAGGCACTTGACTTACCAGTTTTCTTTCGAGGTTAAGTATAAGGTCAAGAAATTTTGAGTCTCTTTATTCACTATTATTCCTATTCCTCTATCATATCCTAAAAACTTAAAAATATATCTGTTAATAATTATCTTTCAATCTCAACTCAACTCTCAAAACATTAATAATTATCTTTCTATCTCAACTCAACTCAACTCTCCTCTATTTTTTCCAAAATTTCTAAAACACTACTCTAAAAACTCCCAAAATAGTGAACCACTATTCGAATTTAACACTTTATAACATTAATTTGTTACTTTCTTCAAAAAGCGATAGAATAATGATTTATCAAACATAATTTCAGACCATTATTAAACCAAACACCAAGGCTCTGAACTATTTATAGAGTTTTCCTGACAGATCATTAACGCATATGAAGCTAAGAACGCAAATAGAAAATATATCAAAGCATGCCAGAAGATTTCATCAAATTTACAAAGCTATTCCCTTTGAACCAAAAGAAAAAAGATAAAACTGACATCCTAGCAACATAGATGCCAATACCAATATCTAGAACCCGTTTCTATTAGAAGTCTTGTCAAAACCAACAATTTCAAAGTTTATACTACTTTGAATAATTTCCTATCTAGTCAGTCCAAAATGTACAAAATTTTCAGATAAGGGACCATATACATTTTCTAACAACAGGAACTGACACCAAATGGACCAAAATTCCGGACTATCCATCCTCCTGTGTTCTTTTTTCATTCCTGTGTGCATAACAAAAAGAAACTTGTAATTTAATGGGAGTTCTTAGATATAAATTCTCCAAACCGAACAAACCACTGAGCATCGGATGAATTGTTCTGCTGAACTTGCTGCTGCTGAAGTTGTCGCCGCAGATGTCCTTTGTCAATCACAAATTTGGCATAGTCTGTCGATTTTGGAGCCAAAGTGGACTTGGTGGGAGAAGCTGGAAGAAGGGAGACCAAAATCCTTGCAACCTCCTGCATTGTTGGTCTGTCCAAAGAGTTGTGCTTAGTGCACAGTAGAGCAAGTTGGAAGGTCTTTCTAACATTGTTCATATCCATGCAAGTAACTGAAACCTCTGGGTCAACAGCCTCCATTACTGTATTGTCATCGGCCTTGGACAGTATCTGAAAAATAAAATATTCATCCAACACGCTCAGTTTGACCTGATTTCACTCCTGCCTTGATAATTATATGAGTTGTTTCTACAATACTATTAGAAAACAAAAAATGATTGCAGTAAAAGGTTACCAGCTGATGCAAGTTACATTCGTTATCCACAGCCTTCTTCCCTGTCAGAATCTCAAGAAGCACAATGCCAAAGCTATAAACATCTGACTTTTCATTAAGCCGAGAGGTGCGGGCATACTCTGGGTCTATGTAGCCAATAGTTCCCAAAACATATGTTGAAGCATGAGCCATCGCAGTTGGTATACATTTAGCAATACCAAAATCTGAGAGATGTGGATCAAAATTCTCATCCAACAGGATATTTGAGGACTTAACATCCCTGTGAATAATTCGGGGGTTGCAATCATGATGAAGATAAGCAAGTCCTTGAGCAGCTCCAACTGCAATCTTCAGGCGAGTTTCCCAATCAAGTTTTACTTTTGTTGAGGATCCTGGCATGTCAACCGACCCAAAAAAAAAAAATCACAAGCCAGCAAAATATAAAAGAAACATAAAGTATAACAATTAAAATTTGAAATTCAAGTAGGCATGAAGTACATTTGAAAAGCATCATTTCCCCATGCCCATATTATATTTAATATCTCTGGTCCCATTTATGGACTATAAAAACTAACCATGCAGAAGATCCCAAAGAGAACCATTTTCCATGTAATCATAGAAGAGGAGATTTCCCCACTGTGACAATGCATAACCATGCAGGCTGACAATATTTCTATGTCTGATGCTGCCAATGGTTTCAAGTTCAGTCTCAAACTCTCTCAAGTTGTGAGGATACCGATTGTAAAGTCGCTTAATTGCAACTGGTCGGGAATTCTTCAACGCACATCTATAAACCGTGCTAGATGCACCATATCCTATAATATACTTCTCACTCAAATTCTCAGTGGTTCTCATTACGTCATCAAAGGTGTGAATAGCCATATCCATGTGAAGAATCACAAGCTTGGGTGGAGCTGAGAAAGAACAAAAACAACCTTCAGGAAACATAAAAAAGGTTTAACCGTCTGAGAAAATACAAAGGCAAACACATACCCAGCACAGACTTTTTGGAAGCCTTGTTAAACTGTTGTTTCTGCTGGTTAGATTTGTATACAGCAACTGCAACCATTGCTAACAATGTAATGAAGCCCAAAATCATACAAGCAACAGCAGCTCGGGAGAAAATAACTGGAATGCAGAATACATCGTTAAGCAAAAAGTTCTTGCTTTTTAAATCCTTATTTATGAAAAAAGCTAACAGACAGAATAAGTGAACACTAGATAAGATCGTTGAAAGATGAAGTTCATACCCCTAGACTTCCGTATCGAAGGACCACATATTGATCCAAACCAGTTGCCACATAACAGTGGATTTCCAATGAAGCTGACACACGAAATACAAATAATGAATACAGAAGTTATGATCCAAGAAGATACATAACTAACTTTCATGCACACCTGTCAGGAGAAAATTTTGAGAAGTTTCTGATTGGAGGTATAATCCCAGATAAGTTGTTGTAAGACACATTCCTGGAATGATAGAAATTTGTGTTCAGTGAGACAATAAATTATTTAGATGAAAAACTAAAGAACTGGACCATGAAATCCTCTCTCACAGGTTGGATAGACTGAAAGAATTGGTAAGCTGGACCGGAATTTCGCCATGCAAGTTGTTGTTGTTCAATATCCTGTAAAGCAATTTCATCTCAAAAAAGGCATCAGCATGACATCTTAAATATTAATCAAAAGCATACTGTCACAGCTATAAAGGAATAAGATCAAGATCTTACAGAGAAAAGATATTTTGGAGCTGGCCCAGTTCTGCAGGGATGCTACCAGAGAGATTGTTGAAAGACACATCACTACAAACAAACAGAAATAAGAATCATCACATGAAAGAAAATTAAATGCACCAAAATAACAGATTTATCGAAACAAGTAACTCTCACATTATCTGTATGCTTTTAAGAGTGCCAAATTCAGCAGGCAATGACCCATTAAAATGATTCCGGCTCAAGTTTCTGCAAAAATAAAGAACATAGTTAGCTAAATTGCACAGCCTTAAATAAATAGCAATCATAAAAATAAAACAATGCTTTTCTTTAAGGCATACAGGGTAAGAAGGTGCTCCAGCTCGCCAATAGAAGCAGGAACAGGTCCAGAGAAATCATTGTCAGAAAGATCCCTGGAAGATAAAGAGAACACATAACTTCTAGCCTTGGGGATTAATACCAAGAAAAATACATGATGCAAAAGAAACTTACAATGTATCAAGATTAATGATTCGTCCCAGCTCAGTTGGTATCCAACCTTTGAAATTGTTCTTTGACAGGTTTCTAAACACAAAAGAATTTCATACACTATATTAATAATATCATAAAAGAGGTTTCACTGATACTGGAACCTATGTAAATCCAAAGTATCAGAACATACAGGTAAGTCAAACTCTCCAGATTGCGGAAGCTAGATGGGATGGACCCACTTAAGTGATTACCATGCACATTGCTGTAAATTAGACCAAGATTCGCGATTAATAAACAGAAGTGAGATGCACGACAATAAAATGAGTAAATAAGAATCAAGGAGAACCTACAATTGATTCAGTGCTGTACAGGAACTGATATTATGTGGAATGGGTCCTTCAAGGTTATTATTTGCAAGATTCCTAGACAACAAAACACAAGCTGATTAGTTAAAGTAAGAAAGACACAACAAATGGAAAACAATAAAGACTCACAATTCAAACAATTGCTCAAGCTTCCCAAGCTCAGCAGGAATGGTCCCAACAAGATGATTATCATGCAATTGCCTACAAAAATAGAACACGCCAGAAAGAAATTAGCAACAGGATTTCCACAGATGTGTGTAATAAGGCTATGTTACAATGTGAGAGCTCACAAGTAACTAAGCTTTGACATATTGCCTAGCTCTGGCGGGATTGGTCCAGTTAGACTGTTGCCATGGAGATATCTGATACAGCAAACAAAATTATGAAAGAACAAAACAAAGAAGCAACAATAACAAGGAACAAAACAAAGAAGCAACAATAACAAATATGTCAAACATATAAGAACTAACAGTTTTCCAGTATACGACAAATTGCCAAGTATGGGTGGGATTGGTCCAATGAGCTCATTGTCACTTAAGTCCCTGGAAAAAAGGGCAAACAGCAATATGATTATAGAATCAGTAAAACTGGCTTTAAACTAAATAAAAAATCTTTCCTGATATAGCATGCATACTCACAGAACAGCTAGAGCCTGCATCAAGCCAAGCACCTCTGGAATTTTCCCAGTTAGCTTATTTCCTTGAAGTGACCTAACAAAAAAACACCCCATTGAAATTAACCAAATCTTTTTTATATGCCACACGGTGCAACCATTAAGCCAAATTTTTCAAGAGAAACAAACAGTATATAAAAGTTAGAACACTTACAGTGTTGCCACTTGCAGGAAGCCAATATTGTATGGTATCACACCAGTTATCTGGTTATAAGATATATCCCTGATATTCTCAACATACAAAAAAGTAAATATACAAACATACAAAGAAAGCAGACTAGCAGTAAGATAGAATTTAGCCATGACATACAGTATCTCAAAGCTTGTACAGTTACCAATACTGTCTGGAATTGTGCCAGCTAAGTTATTGCCTCTCACATCACTGAAACACATAAAGCATGGCAGGACCAGTGAACTCGAAGGCTAAAAATAATAAAATGCAAAGAAAATAAGGAACGAGAAAACTGTGACAACTTACAAATACCACAAGCCAGTCAATTGACACATGTCAGGGGACAGGGTTCCAGTCAAAGCATTGCCTCGTAGCCCACTGTGAACGCAAATTATACAATGAGATTACGCAAAGATCCAACAATTTCAAAGTTTATACTACTTTGAATAATTTCCTATCTAGTCAGTCCAAAATGTACAAAATTTTCAGATAAGGGACCATATACATTTTCTAACAACAGGAACTGACACCAAATGGACCAAAATTCCGGACTATCCATTCTCCCGTGTTCTTTTTTCATTCCTGTGTGCATAACAAAAAGCAACTTGTAATTTAATGGGAGTTCTTAGATATAACTTCTCCAAACCGAACAAACCACTGAGCATCGGCTGAATTGTTCTGCTGAACTTGCTGCTGCTGAAGTTGTCGCCGCAGATGTCCCTTGTCAATTACAAATTTGGCATAGTCGGTCGATTTTGGAGCCAAAGTGGACTTGGTGGGAGAAGCTGGAAGAAGGGAGACCAAAATCCTTGCAACCTCCTGCATCGTTGGTCTGTCCAAAGAGTTGTGCTTAGTGCACAGTAGAGCAAGTTGGAAGGTCTTTCTAACATTGTTCATATCCATGCAAGTAACTGAAACCTCTGGGTCAACAGCCTCCATTACTGTATTGTCATCGGCCTTGGACAGTATCTGAAAAATAAAATATTCATCCAACACGCTCAGTTTGACCTGATTTCACTCCTGCCTTGATAATTATATGAGTTGTTTCTACAATACTATTAGAAAACAAAAAATGATTGCAGTAAAAGGTTACCAGCTGATGCAAGTTACATTCGTTATCCACAGCCTTCTTCCCTGTCAGAATCTCAAGAAGCACAATGCCAAAGCTATAAACATCTGACTTTTCATTAAGCCGAGAGGTGCGGGCATACTCTGGGTCTATGTAGCCAATAGTTCCCAAAACATATGTTGAAGCATGAGCCATCGCAGTTGGTATACATTTAGCAATACCAAAATCTGAGAGATGTGGATCAAAATTCTCATCCAACAGGATATTTGAGGACTTAACATCCCTGTGAATAATTCGGGGGTTGCAATCATGATGAAGATAAGCAAGTCCTTGAGCAGCTCCAACTGCAATCTTCAGGCGAGTTTCCCAATCAAGTTTTACTTTTGTTGAGGATCCTGGCATGTCAACCGACCCAAAAAAAAAAAATCACAAGCCAGCAAAATATAAAAGAAACATAAAGTATAACAATTAAAATTTGAAATTCAAGTAGGCATGAAGTACATTTGAAAAGCATCATTTCCCCATGCCCATATTATATTTAATATCTCTGGTCCCATTTATGGACTATAAAAACTAACCATGCAGAAGATCCCAAAGAGAACCATTTTCCATGTAATCATAGAAGAGGAGATTTCCCCACTGTGACAATGCATAACCATGCAGGCTGACAATATTTCTATGTCTGATGCTGCCAATGGTTTCAAGTTCAGTCTCAAACTCTCTCAAGTTGTGAGGATACCGATTGTAAAGTCGCTTAATTGCAACTGGTCGGGAATTCTTCAACGCACATCTATAAACCGTGCTAGATGCACCATATCCTATAATATACTTCTCACTCAAATTCTCAGTGGTTCTCATTACGTCATCAAAGGTGTGAATAGCCATATCCATGTGAAGAATCACAAGCTTGGGTGGAGCTGAGAAAGAACAAAAACAACCTTCAGGAAACATAAAAAAGGTTTAACCGTCTGAGAAAATACAAAGGCAAACACATACCCAGCACAGACTTTTTGGAAGCCTTGTTAAACTGTTGTTTCTGCTGGTTAGATTTGTATACAGCAACTGCAACCATAGCTAACAATGTAATGAAGCCCAAAATCATACAAGCAACAGCAGCTCGGGAGAAAATAACTGGAATGCAGAATACATCGTTAAGCAAAAAGTTCTTGCTTTTTAAATCCTTATTTATGAAAAAAGCTAACAGACAAATAAGTGAACGCTATATAAGATCGTTGAAAGATGAAGTTCATACCCCTAGACTTCCGTATCGAAGGACCACATATTGATCCAAACCAGTTGCCACATAACAGTGGATTTCCAATGAAGCTGACACACGAAATACAAATAATGAATACAGAAGTTATGATCCAAGAAGATACATAACTAACTTTCATGCACACCTGTCAGGAGAAAATTTTGAGAAGTTTCTGATTGGAGGTATAATCCCAGATAAGTTGTTGTAAGACACATTCCTGGAATGATAGAAATTTGTGTTCAGTGAGACAATAAATTATTTAGATGAAAAACTAAAGAACTGGACCATGAAATCCTCTCTCACAGGTTGGATAGACTGAAAGAATTGGTAAGCTGGACCGGAATTTCGCCATGCAAGTTGTTGTTGTTCAATATCCTGTAAAGCAATTTCATCTCAAAAAAGGCATCAGCATGACATCTTAAATATTAATCAAAAGCATACTGTCACAGCTATAAAGGAATAAGATCAAGATCTTACAGAGAAAAGATATTTTGGAGCTGGCCCAGTTCTGCAGGGATGCTACCAGAGAGATTGTTGAAAGACACATCACTACAAACAAACAGAAATAAGAATCATCACATGAAAGAAAATTAAATGCACCAAAATAACAGATTTATCGAAACAAGTAACTCTCACATTATCTGTATGCTTTTAAGAGTGCCAAATTCAGCAGGCAATGACCCATTAAAATGATTCCGGCTCAAGTTTCTGCAAAAATAAAGAACATAGTTAGCTAAATTGCACAGCCTTAAATAAATAGCAATCATAAAAATAAAACAATGCTTTTCTTTAAGGCATACAGGGTAAGAAGGTGCTCCAGCTCGCCAATAGAAGCAGGAACAGGTCCAGAGAAATCATTGTCAGAAAGATCCCTGGAAGATAAAGAGAACACATAACTTCTAGCCTTGGGGATTAATACCAAGAAAAATACATGATGCAAAAGAAACTTACAATGTATCAAGATTAATGATTCGTCCCAGCTCAGTTGGTATCCAACCTTTGAAATTGTTCTTTGACAGGTTTCTAAACACAAAAGAATTTCATACACTATATTAATAATATCATAAAAGAGGTTTCACTGATACTGGAACCTATGTAAATCCAAAGTATCAGAACATACAGGTAAGTCAAACTCTCCAGATTGCGGAAGCTAGATGGGATGGACCCACTTAAGTGATTACCATGCACATTGCTGTAAATTAGACCAAGATTCGCGATTAATAAACAGAAGTGAGATGCACGACAATAAAATGAGTAAATAAGAATCAAGGAGAACCTACAATTGATTCAGTGCTGTACAGGAACTGATATTATGTGGAATGGGTCCTTCAAGGTTATTATTTGCAAGATTCCTAGACAACAAAACACAAGCTGATTAGTTAAAGTAAGAAAGACACAACAAATGGAAAACAATAAAGACTCACAATTCAAACAATTGCTCAAGCTTCCCAAGCTCAGCAGGAATGGTCCCAACAAGATGATTATCATGCAATTGCCTACAAAAATAGAACACGCCAGAAAGAAATTAGCAACAGGATTTCCACAGATGTGTGTAATAAGGCTATGTTACAATGTGAGAGCTCACAAGTAACTAAGCTTTGACATATTGCCTAGCTCTGGCGGGATTGGTCCAGTTAGACTGTTGCCATGGAGATATCTGATACAGCAAACAAAATTATGAAAGAACAAAACAAAGAAGCAACAATAACAAGGAACAAAACAAAGAAGCAACAATAACAAATATGTCAAACATATAAGAACTAACAGTTTTCCAGTATACGACAAATTGCCAAGTATGGGTGGGATTGGTCCAATGAGCTCATTGTCACTTAAGTCCCTGGAAAAAAGGGCAAACAGCAATATGATTATAGAATCAGTAAAACTGGCTTTAAACTAAATAAAAAATCTTTCCTGATATAGCATGCATACTCACAGAACAGCTAGAGCCTGCATCAAGCCAAGCACCTCTGGAATTTTCCCAGTTAGCTTATTTCCTTGAAGTGACCTAACAAAAAAACACCCCATTGAAATTAACCAAATCTTTTTTATATGCCACACGGTGCAACCATTAAGCCAAATTTTTCAAGAGAAACAAACAGTATATAAAAGTTAGAACACTTACAGTGTTGCCACTTGCAGGAAGCCAATATTGTATGGTATCACACCAGTTATCTGGTTATAAGATATATCCCTGATATTCTCAACATACAAAAAAGTAAATATACAAACATACAAAGAAAGCAGACTAGCAGTAAGATAGAATTTAGCCATGACATACAGTATCTCAAAGCTTGTACAGTTACCAATACTGTCTGGAATTGTGCCAGATAAGTTATTGCCTCTCACATCACTGAAACACATAAAGCATGGCAGGACCAGTGAACTCGAAGGCTAAAAATAATAAAATGCAAAGAAAATAAGGAACGAGAAAACTGTGACAACTTACAAATACCACAAGCCAGTCAATTGACACATGTCAGGGGACAGGGTTCCAGTCAAAGCATTGCCTCGTAGCCCACTGTGAACGCAAATTATACAATGAGATTACGCAAAGATTCGCTCTACGGTTCAAACTTTATTTGTGATTTAAAACAATGTCACTAGACACTGTTCAATGCGTAAAGTTATAAAAAAAAAAAATGCAAGAAAATAAAATAGTTTCTAATTACTAAACGTAAGTTCATAAACTTACAGGTATTGCATCACTTCACTCCAATAAATTATCCTTGGTATCTCACCCGTAAGCTGGTTTCGAGCAAGATCCCTTAAATCACAAAAAACAATACAAGGTAAAATGTTATAGAAAAAAACATAGCAATATCAGAGATAAACAGCATTAAACCAAAAAAGTAAGAACTAGAAGGTTATTTCTGTAGACTTGTCAAATCTTCTAGAATGAGTAGATTAGACTAGAGTATTGAAACAATTAAAAAATTAACAGACTTACAGGGTCTTCAGATTAGGAATCTGGGTCAATGTCGAAGGAATAGGGCCAATGAGCTGATTGTTCTTCAAATTCCTGCATCACATAAAGGATTTTTGGCTTATTTCTCTTTGGTAAATTTGGTAAAATGAAACAACGAACTCAGAACTTAATATATTGAAACTGACAAGTACTCAAGATGCTTGAGCTTTGACATTGAAAATGGTATGTCACCAAAAAGACTATTATCAGATAAGTCCCTGCAAACCAATCAAAAATAAACGACCACCTGTTAGAGAACAAAATAATTGTATAAAACAAAGAATCAAAACAACTGTAATAAAGAAAATAGTTAAGTTTACAGATGAACTAGGGAAGCACAGTTCCCAATCTCGTCTGGAATTTGGCCCGTTAGCTTGTTCCCTTGAAAGTCTCTGCAACATTTCAAAAACAAAAACGAAAACAAAACTATTATTTGCGATAAAAAAAAATATTAACAGAAGTTATGTCAGTAGCTCTCATAATACACCTACATAGATTGCAAGTTACTCAAATCTCCAATGGCTGACGAAATCTCTCCACCCAGATTCAAGCTAGACAAGTTCCTGTACAGAGAAAAGAAGACAAGAAAATAATTAGTCAAAAACATTGAAGTGCATACTAGAAGAGAGCAGAGAACATACAAAGAAACAATCAGTTACATTGTAGTGCATAACAAAAGAGAGCAGAGAACGTACAAAGAAACAACCGACAGGGTGGCATTGTCACAGAAAACACCACGCCATGAACAGAAATCAGAGTTGTGCACATCGTCCCAGTCCAACAACACATTCACTACATTGCTAAAGGACGCCTTAATCGCCATCAAAGCTTTCCCTGCACACCACTCAGCAAACAGATATTCCAAAACACAGTTTAAATCTTGTCATCCAAAAATAAGCAAATCAAAAGAATGCAAATCAAGAGAAATGTAAAGGAACACTAACCTTCATCGCTCAGCGGGGAAGCAAATTGACAAAGAAGCAAGAACACGGATAACGAAAATAAACTTTTCTTCTTCATCTGTAAACCAAACACTTGCATTTTTCGAAAGAAAATGGTGAAGATGTAGTTATGTCCAAAGAAACAAACAAAAATAAAATAAAAAGAAGCTTGAGCTACAGGTTTGAGTGGGTCATTACTTTAGCATTGAGTCTGGTTTGAATGAGAGAAGTTTGAAGGAGAGAGAAGAAGTTAAGGAAGAAAAGGAACAGGCGTTTAGCGTGAGGTGCAAGGTAGACTGAGCATAGGTGTTATGAAGAGTGAGAGAGTGAGAGTGAAGAAGCTATATTTAGCCATTGCAGTGGAGAGAGAATTAGAGACAAGGACGATGTAAACGGCGGTGAAGCGACGTTAGTGGCTGACGGATTTCTTATTTCATTTGTTTAATGAATCTTTTATTCATTTGCCGGCCGTCATTCGTACTAACGTTTCCCAAAGCTTTTCATTATTTGACAGTTAGTCTTGCTTTTTCATAATACTCCACTCTAACTCTCACGCGCCTGTTCATTCACCCCTACAATTACAACAAAGGCAGCCAGAATCTATGACCTATGGCAAATTACACAGCTATCCCTTTGAACCAAAAGACAAGAAAAACTGTTATCCTAGCAACTAACGTGGTAAAACACAAGGGGGTCAAACCAGACAAAGTTGTCGGTCCCGATTTGATGGTTTAACCGGTGACAGAACTTCTCAAATTCAACGAATCACCCCTAAAAATTATTAAGTCACTATAGTTTGAAATTTGGAAACCACATCCAAATACAAATCAACCACGAATGGTTGGCGACACGACACCTCAAATGCAACCCCAATTGTCCCTTGAGCCCACTCCCTTAAAATATACCCAAGAACCAGCTAAAATAGGTTCAATTTTGGCCAAATCTACTGATGTCAACATTCAGGCCAGATATCATCTACGCCGACATTAACATCTAAGCCAGATCATCGACACCAGCATCGACAACCCTCTCCACACCCAAAATTACTCTCCTATTCCTTCCGACCAAAACCTACCTCACCTTACCCTCGTTAACCTCACCATCACCGACAAAAGTCAATTGTTGTCGCTACCGTTTTGTTTGATTTCCGATCGATTTACTCACCGAAAATCAACTCACCACCAGCATTCACCAACACAGTCTCTTCAGGAGCCCAACATCCCGACCGTCAATGTGTCACCGATCATCCTCGATACCAAGGTTTTAGAGAACAAGAAAAATATAACCAACCCGTTGAAGCTTTCAGGTCCCAATTGAACCGATGGCCAAGCCAGGTTTTAAAACATTGCCAACACAATATCTAGAACATGTTTCTATTAGAAGTCTTTGTCAAGCCAACAATTTCAAAGTTATACTACTTTGAATAATTTCCTATCTAGTCAGTCCAAAATGTACAAAATTTTCGAGTAAGGGACCATATACATTTTCTAAAACGGAACTGACACCAAATGGACCAAAATTCGGACTATCCATCTCCGTGTTCTTTTTCATTCCGTGTGCTAAACAAAAGCAACTTGTATTTAATGGGAGTTCTTAGATATAACTTCTCCAAACCGAACAACAGCATCGGCTGAATTGTTCTGTGAACTTGCTGCGCTGAGTTGTCGCCGCAGATGTCCTTGTCAATTACAAATTTGGCATAGTCGGTCGATTTTGGAGCCAAAGTGGACTTGGTGGGAGAAGCTGGAAGAAGGGAGGCACAAAATCCTTGCAACCTCCTGCATCGTGTGGTCTGTCCAAGAGTTGTGCTTAGTGCACAGTAGAGCAAGTGGAAGGTCTTTCTAAAATTGTTCTATCCATGCAAGTAACTGAAACCCTTGGTCAACAGCCTCCATTACTGTTTGGCATCGGCCTTGGACAGTATCTGAAAAATAAAATATTCATCCAACGCTCAGTTTGACCTGATTCACTCTTGCCTTGATAATTATATGAGTTGTTTACAATACTATTAGAAAACAAAATGATTGCAGTAAAAGGTTACCAGCTGATGCAAGTAGATTCGTTATCCACAGCCTTCTTCCCTGTCAGAATCTCAAGAAGCAAATGCCAAAGCTATAAACATCTGACTTTCATAAGCCGAGAGGTGCGGGCATATCTGGGTCTATGTAGCCAATAGTTCCAAACATATGTTGAAGCATGAGCCATTGCAGTTGGTATACATTTAGCAATACCAAAATCTGAGAGATGTGGCTCAAATTCCTCCAACAGGATATTCGAGGACTAACATCCCTGGAATAATGGGGGTTGCAATCATGATGAAGATAAGCAAGTCTTGAGCAGCTCCAACTGCAATCTTCAGCCGAGTTTCCAATCAAGTTTACTTTTGTTGAGGATCTGGCATGTCAACCGACCAAAAAAAAAAAATCACAGCCAGCAAAAAAATAAAAGAAACATAAGTATAACAATTAAAATTTAAATTCAAGTAGGCATGAAGTACATTGAAAAGCATCATTTCCCCATGCCCATATTATATTAAGCCCATTTATGGACTATAAAAACTAACCATGCAGAAGATCCCAAAGAGAACCATTTCATGTAATCATAGAAGAGGAGATTTCCCCACTGTGACAATGCATAACCATGCAGGCTAACAATATTTCTATGTCTGATGCTGCCAATGGTTTCAAGTTCAGTCTCAAACTCTCTCAAGTTGTGAGGATACCGTTGAAAGTCGCTTAATTGCAATGGTCGGGATCTTCAACGCACATCTATAAACCGTGTAGATGCACCTATACCTATAATATACTTCTCACTCAAATTCTCAGTGGTTCTCATACGTCATCAAAGGTGTGAATAGCCATATCCATGTGAAGAATCACAAGCTTGGGTGGAGCTGAGAAAGAAAAAAAACAACCTTCAGGAACAAAAAAAGGTTTAACCGTCTGAGAAAATACAAAGGCAAACACATCCCAGCACAGACTTTTTGGAAGCCTGTTAAACTGTTGTTTCTGCTGTTAGATTTGTATACAGCAACTGCAACCATCGCTAACAATGTATGAAGCCCAAAATCATACAAGCAACAGCAGCTCGGGAAAAATAACTGGAATGCAGAATACACGTTAAGCAAAAAGTTCTTGCTTTTTAAATCCTTATTTATAGAAAAGCTAACAGACAGAATAAGTGAACACAGATAAGATCGTTGAAAGATGAAGTTCATACCCCTAGACTTCCGTAGAAGGACCATATTGATCCAAACCAGTTGCCAATAACAGTGGATTTAATGAAGCTGACACACCAAATAAAATATGTAGAAGTTTGATCCAAGAAGATACTAAACTAACGTTTCATGCCACCTGTCAGGAGAAAATTTTGAGAGTTTCTGATTGGAGGTATAATCCCAGATAAGTGTTGTAAGACACATTCCTGGAATGATAGAAATTTGGGTTCAGTGAGACAATAAATTATTAGATGAAAAACTAAAGAACTGACCATGAAATCCTCTCTCACAGGTTGATAGACTGAAAGAATGGGTAAGCTGGACATCCATGCAATGTTGTGTGTTCAATATCCTGTAAAGCAATTTATCTCAAAAGGCATCAGCATGACATCTTAAATATTAATCAAAAGCATATGTCACAGTATAAAGGAATAAGATCAAGATCTTACAGAGAAAAATATTTTGGAGTGGCCAGTTTGCAGGGAGCTACCAGAGAGATTGTTGAAAGACACATCACTACAAACAAACAGAAATAAGATCATCACATGAAAGAAAATTAAATGCACCAAAATAACAGATTTATCGAAACAAGTAACTCTCACATTATCTGTATGCTTTAAGAGTGCCAAATTCAGCAGGCAATGACCCATTAAAATGATTCCGGCTCAAGTTTCTGCATAAATAAAGAACATAGGAGCTAATTGCACAGCCTTAAATAAATAGCTATCATACAATAAAACAATGTTTTCTTTAAGGCATACAGGGTAAGAAGGTGCTCCAGTCGCCAATAGAAGCAGGAACAGGTCAGAGAAATCATTGTCGAAAGATCCCTGGAAGATAAAGAGAACACTAACTTCTAGCCTTGGGGATTAATACCAGAAAAATACATGATGCAAAAGAAACTTACAAGTATCAAGATTAATGATTCGTCCCAGCTCAGTTGGTATCCACCTTTGAAATTGTCTTTGACAGGTTTCTAAACACAAAAGAATTTCATACACTATATTAATATCATAAAAGATGTTCACTGATACTGGAACCTATGTAAATTTAAAGTATCAGAACATACAGGTAAGTCAAACTCTCCAGATTGCGGAAGTAGATGGGATGGACCCTTAAGTGATTACCACGACATGCTGTAAATTAGACCAAGATTCGCGATTAATAAACAGAAGTGAGATGCACGACAATAAAATGAGTAAATAAGAATCAAGGAGACCTACAATTGATTCAGTGCTGTACAGGAACTGATATTAGTGGAATGGGTCCTTCAAGGTTATTATTGCAAGATCCTAGACAACAAAACACAGGCGATTAGTTAAGTAAGAAAGACACAACAAATGGAAAACAATAAGACTCACATTCAAACAATTGCTCAAGCTTCCCAAGCTCAGCAGGAATGGTCCCAACAAGAGATTATCATGCAATTGCCTACAAAAAAAGAACAGCCAGAAAGGAATTAGCAACAGGAGTCACAGATGTGTGGTAATAAGGCTATGTTACAAAGTGAGAGCTCACAAGTAACTAAGCTTTGACATTGCCTAGCTCTGGCGGGATTGGTCCAGTAGTCTGTTGCCCTGGAGATATCTGTTACAGACAATTTATGAACGAACAAAACAAAGAGCAACAATAACAAAGAACAAAACAAAGAAGCAACAATAACAAATATGTCAACATATAAGAACTAACAGTTTTCCAGTAAACGACAAATTGCCGATATGGGTGGGATTGGTCCAATGAGCTCATTGTCACTTAAGTCCCTGGAAAAAAGGGCAAAAGCAATATGATTATAAAATCAGTAAAACTGGCTTTAAATAATAAAAATCTTTCTGATATAGCATGCATACTCACAGAACAGCTAGAGCCTGCATCAAGCCAGACACCTCTGGAATTTTCCCAGTTAGCTATTTTCATCCAGAACAAAGCTTTTGAGAAATGAGTTGATCATTTCAGATGAATTTTGATACCTGTTCTACCCTAAAAAATTATAGCAAATAGTTGCACATAACTTTTTTCTTTTTCTTTTTTATTTGGGGGGTTGTTTTGTGTATATTTTTTTATGCATGAGAAAAACGATGTACTCCCAAAAAAATTTGGTAACCAACAAAGTATAGCATTTCTTTAAAATTATAGTTTGTATATATTGACAATTGGATTTGTTGATTTACCAAAGGATTGATTGGTTGTATTACTATTCTGGACTAATTTTACAATACTTTGGTTAATCTAAACAAATTTGAAATTATTCAAATCTTAATACATGTTATATGTTTGTTTTATATTTATTTGGACTTGTTCCTGGTTCAAGAGGAACTTTAATGAACAGGTATCACTTCCGTATTATGTACTAAAAAATTATTTCACAAAATAATAAATGCAAAAGGCTCTGAAAAGCCTAGCTAGTAAATACGGGTATGACAAAAAATCAATACGAAAATTTTACGGGTATGATACGGTAAATGATGAAAAATACGTTTATAAAAATTTGGATACAGAAAAAATACGGTAGTGGTATTTACAGGTTTAATATAACACATTGTCAATAATACGTTTTTAAAAAATACGGTAATATCAATCCTAGTTTTAGTACTTTTCATAGACCATTTGGTTAAAATCTATATAACATTTCAAATATATGAATACGGCAAAAAAAAAGTACAAGAATTTTACAGTTATGATATGACAAACGGTGAAAAATATATTTGTAAAAATTCAAATATAAGAATAATTTACTAATAATACGACAGAGATATACATTTGCAAATCATACAGTTGTGCTGATAAAATATGGTAGTTAGTGAATAATGCGTGAATTAATTCACAAATAATACGCAGCTTACTACCTAGGCCGAAAAGTCTATAATTGAACAGACTTTAAACCCTACTGAAGTATAATACTGAAATCAGAGTTGCCAGAATGGTCAGAAGAATCTTAATGACTCGTGAACTTGTTTGGGAGTAGCAGAACTCCTGCAGACATTGCACTTACATCCTGTGCAACTCTTGATGACAAAACCACCCTTAAACCAGTAAATACTAATTGAATCAAATGCTTTAAGCCATTTTATAATTTTAAATTTAACTACTCCCCACCTGCAGCTTCCACAGCATAAACCCATTCATGTAGAAATAGAATTTGTTTCTGCCAAAAGATTCAACTCCCACTCTAATGTATAAAAAAATTAGTGATGGAGTCTGACTAGCTTTTTAAAATTCAGTACTTTTTATTATTCTCAATACGTTTTTGGGCACCAAAAGACAAACTAAAAGCCCACAAAAGCTTGTATTAAAACGCCTCAACTGATTTTCAGGCACTTGACTTATCGGTTTTCTTTCGAGGTTGAGTATCAAGTTAAGATTCACTATTTATACCTTATACTATTTCACAATCTTATCCTAAAAACTCAAAACTACTTTTAATTCAATATTCTCAAAATCTAATTTTATTTTATTCAACTTTTTAACATTAATAATTACCTTTTTATAACCCAACTCAACTCAAATTTTATTCTAAAAACTCCCAAAATTATGAACCACTCTATGAATTCAACACTTTGCGACGTTAATTTTTTACTCTTTTCAAAAAGATTAAAGAGGTAGAATGACGATTTATCAAACATAACTTCAGACCATTATTAACCCAAACACCAAGGCTGAACTAATATAGGGTTTTCCTTACTGATCATTAACGCATATGAAGCTAAGAATGCAAATAGAAAATATAACCAAGCAGGCCAGAAGATTTCATCAAATTTACAAAGCTATCCCTTTGAACCAAAAGACAAAAAGATAAAACTGGTCCTAGCAACTAACGTGTTAAAACACAAGTGGGGTCAAACCAGACAAAGTTGTCGGTCCCGATTTGATTGGTTAACCGGTTTGACCAGAACTTCTCAAATTCAAACGAATACACCCTAAAAATTATTAAGTCACTATAGTTTGAAATTTGGTAAACACATCCAAATACAAATCAACCGACGACTGGTTGCGAGCACGACACCTCAAAGTGCAACCCCAATTGTCCCTTTGAGCCACTCCCTTAAAATATACCACAGAACCAGCTAAAATAGGTTCAATTTTGGCCAAATCTCACATGATGTCAACATTTCAGGCCAGAATCATCTACGCCGACATTAACATTCTAAGCCAGTCTCATCGACACCAGCATCGACAACCTCTCCATCACCCAAAATTACTACTCCTATTCCTCCGACCAAAACCTACCTCACTTACCCTCGTTAACCTCACCAATCACGACAAAAGTCAATTGTTGTCGCTACCGATTTTGTTTGATTTCCATCGATTTACTCAACGAAAATCAACATCACCACCATTGCATTCACCAACACAGTCTTCAGGAGCCCAACATCCCGACGTCAATGGTCCACGATCATCCTCCCGAATACCAAGGTTTTAAGAGAACAAGAAAAAATAAACCCAACCCGTTGAAGCTTTCAGGTCCCAATTGAACCGAGGACCAAGCCAGGTTTAAAACATTGCCAATACCAATATCTAGAACATGTTTCTATTAGAGTCTTTGTCAAAGCCAACAATTTCAAAGTTTATACTACTTTGAATAATTTCCTATCTAGTCAGTCCAAAATGTACAAAATTTTCAGATAAGGGACCATATACATTTTCTAACAACAGGAACTGACACCAAATGGACCAAATTCCGGACTATCCATTCTCCCGTGTTCTTTTTTCATTCCTGTGTGCATAACAAAAAGCAACTTGTAATTTAATGGGAGTTCTTAGATATAACTTCTCCAACCGAACAAACCACTGAGCATCGGCTGAATTGTTCTGCTGAACTTGCTGCTGCTGAAGTTGTCGCCGCAGATGTCCCTTGTCAATTACAAATTTGGCATAGTCGGTCGATTTTGGAGCCAAAGTGGACTGGGGGAGAAGCTGGAAGAAGGGAGACCAAATCCTTGCAACCTCTGCATCGTTGGGTGTCCAAAGAGTTGTGCTTAGTGCACAGTAGAGCAAGTTGGAAGGTCTTCTACATTGTTCATATCCATGCAAGTAACTGAAACCTCTGGATCAACAGCCTCATTACTGTATTGTCATCGGCCTTGGACAGTATTGAAAAATAAATATCATCCAAACCGCTCAGTTTGACCTGATTTCACTCTTGCCTTGATAATATTTATGAGTTGTTTCTACAATACTATTAGAAAACAAAAAATGATTGCAGTAAAAGGTTACCAGCTGATGCAAGTTAGATTCGTTATCCACAGCCTTCTTCCCTGTCAGAATCTCAAGAAGCACAATGCCAAAGCTTAAACATCTGACTTTTCATTAAGCCGAGAGGTGGGGCATCTGGGTCTATGTAGCCAATAGTTCCCAAAACATATGTTGAAGCATGAGCCATTGCAGTTGGTATACATTTAGCAATACCAAAATCTGAGGAGGTGGCTCAAAATTTCGTCCAACAGGATATTCGAGGACTTAACATCCCTGTGAATAATTCGGGGGTGCAATCATGATGAAGATAAGCAAGTCCTTGAGCAGCTCCAACGCAATTCAGCCGAGTTTCCCAACAAGTTTTACTTTGTTGAGGATCTGGCATGTCAACCGACCCAAAAAAAAAAAAATCACAAGCCAGCAAATATAAAAGAAACATAAAGTTATAACAATTAAAATTTGAAATTCAAGTAGGATGAAGATACATTTGAAAAGCATCATTTCCCATGCCCATATTATATAATCCCATTTATGGACTATAAAAACTAACCATGCAGAAGATCCCAAAGAGAACCATTTTCCATGTAATCATAGAGAGGAGATTTCCCCACTGTGACAATGCATAACCATGCAGGCTAACATATTTCTATGTCTGATGCTGCCAATGTGTTCAAGTTCAGTCTCAAACTCTCTCAAGTTGTGAGGATACCGAGTGTAAAGTCGCTTAATTGCAAATGGTCGGGAATTTCAACGCACATCTATAAACCGTGCTAGATGCACCATATCCTATAATAACTTCTCACTCAAACTCAGTGGTTCTCATTACGTCATCAAAGGTGTGAATAGCCATATCCATGTGAAGAATCACAAGCTTGGGTGGAGCTGAGAAAGAACAAAACAACCCTTCAGGAAACATAAAAAAGGTTTAACGTCTCTGAGAAAATACAAAGGCAAACACATACCAGCACAGACTTTTTGGAAGCCTGTTAAAACTGTGTTTTCTGCTGGTTAGATTTGTTACAGCAACTGCAACTCGCTAACAATGTAATGAAGCCAAAATCATACAAGCAACAGCAGCTCGGGAGAAAATAACTGGAATGCAGAATACATCGTTAAGCAAAAAAGTTCTGCTTTTTAAATCCTTATTTATGAAAAAAAGCTAACAACAGAATAAGTGAACACTAGATAAGATCGTTGAAAGATGAAGTTCATACCCCTAGACTTCCGTATCGAAGGACGCATATTGATCCAAACCAGTTGCCACATAACAGTGGATTTCCAATGAAGCTGACACACGAAATACAAATAATGAATACAGAAGTTATGATCCAAGAAGATACATAACTAAGTTTCAGCACACCTGTCAGGAGAAAATTTTGAGAAGTTTCTGATTGAGGTATAATCCCAGATAAGTTTTGTAAGACACATCCTGGAATGATAGAAATTTGGGTTCAGTGAGACAATAAATTATTAGATGAAAACTAAGAAATGGACCATGAAATCCTCTCTCACAGGTTGGATAGACTGAAAGAATTGGTAAGTGGACCGGAATTTCGCCATGCAAGTTGTTTGTCAATACCTGTAAAGCAATTTCATCTCAAAAAAGGCATCAGCAGACATCTTAAATATAATCAAAAGCATACTGTACAGCTATATAAGGAAAGATCAAGATCTTACAGAGAAAAGATATTGGAGCTGGCCCAGTTCTGCAGGGATGATCCAGAGAGATTGTTGAAAGACACATCACTACAAACAAACAGAAATAAGAATCATCACATGAAAGAAAATTAAATGCACCAAAATAACAGATTTATCGAAACAAGTAACTCTCACATTATCTGTAGCTTTTAAGAGTGCCAAATTCAGCAGGCAATGACCCATTAAAATGATTCCGGCTCAGTTCTGCATAAATAAAGAACATGTTAGCTATTGCACAGCCTTAAATAATAGCTATCATACAAATAAAACATGCTTTTCTTTAAGGCATACAGGGTAAGAAGGTGCTCCAGCTCGCCAATAGAAGCAGGAACAGGTCAGAGAAATCATTGTAGAAAGATCCCTGGAAGATAAAGAGAACACGTAACTTCTAGCCTTGGGATAATACCAAGAAAAATACATGATGCAAAAGAAACTTACAATGTATCAAGATTAAGATTCGTCCCAGCTCAGTTGGTATCCAACTTTGAAATTGTTCTTTGACAGGTTTCTAAACACAAAAGAATTTCATACACTTATTAATATCATAAAAGAGGTTTCACTGATACTGGAACCTATGTAAATTTAAAGTATCAGAACATACAGGTAAGTCAAACTCTCCAGATTGCGGAAGCTAGATGGGATGGACCCATTTAAGTGATTACCACGCACATTGCTGTAAATTAGACCAAGATTCGCGAAATAAACAGAAGTGAGATGCACGACAATAAAATGAGTAAATAAGAATCAAGGAGACCCTACAATTGATTCAGTGCTGTACAGGAACTGATATTATGTGGAATGGGTCCTTCAAGGTTATTATTTGCAAGATTCCAGACAACAAAACCCAGGCTGATTAGTTGAAGTAAGAAAGACACAACAAATGGAAAACAATGAAGACTCACAGTTCAACAAAATTGCTCAAGCTTCCAAGCTCAGCAGGAATGGTCCCACAAGATGATTATCATGCAATTGCCTACAAAAAAAGAACATGCCAGAAGGAAATTAGCAACAGGAGTTCCACAGAGTGGGTAATAAGGCTATGTTAAAAAGTGAGAGCTCACAAGTAACTAAGCTTTGACATATTGCCTAGCTCTGGCGGATTGGTCCAGTTAGTCTGTTGCCATGGAGATATCTGTTACAGCAAACTAATTATGAAACGAACAAAACAAAGAAGAACAATAACAAGGAACAAAACAAGAAGCAACATAACAAATATGTCAAACATATAGAAACTACAGTTTTCCAGTAAACGAAAATGCGAGTAGGGTGGGATTGGTCAATGAGCTCATTGTCAATTAAGTCCCTGGAAAAGAAGGGCAAAAAGCAATATGATTATAAATCAGTAAAACTGGCTTTAACTAAATAAAAATCTTACTGATATAGCATGAATACTCACAGAACAGCTAGGCCTGCATCAAGCCAAGACCTCTGGAATTTCCCAGTTAGCTTATTCCTTGAAGTGACCAACAAAAAAACACCCCATTGAAATTAACCAAATCTCTTTGATATGCCACACGGTGCAAACATTAAGCTAAATTTTTCAAGAGAAACAAATAGTATAGAAAGTTAGAACACTTACAGTGTTGCCACTTGCAGGAAGCCAATTTTGTATGGTATCACACCAGTTATC
The DNA here is from genome assembly GCF_008641045.1 of Pistacia vera. Classification (NCBI taxonomy): domain Eukaryota; kingdom Viridiplantae; phylum Streptophyta; class Magnoliopsida; order Sapindales; family Anacardiaceae; genus Pistacia; species Pistacia vera. The sequence continues at coordinate 1,074,681 of NW_022196634.1, forward strand.
TGGTTATAGATATATCCCTGATATTCTCAACATACAAAAAAGTAAATATAATACATACTAGAAAACAGACTAGCAAAAGATAGGATTTAGCCATGACATACAGTATCTCAAAGCTTGTACAGTTACCAATACTGTCTTGGAATTGTGCCAGTTAAGTTATTGCCTCTCACATCACTGAAACACATAAAGCATGGCAGGACCAGTGAACTCGAAGGCTAAAAATAATAAAATGCAAAGAAAATAAGGAACGAGAAAACTGTGAATACTACAAATACCACAAGCCAGTCAATTGACACATGTCAGGGACAGGGTTCCAGTCAAAGCATTGCCTCGTAGCCCACTGTGAACGAAATTATACAATGGATTACGCAAAGATTCGCTCTACGGTTCAAACTTTATTTGTGATTTAAAACAATGTCACTAGACACGTGCAATGCGTAAAGTTATAAAAAAAAAAATGCAAGAAAATAAAAATAGTTTTTAATTACTAAACAAAGTTTATAAACTACAGGTATTGATCACTTCACTCCAATAAATTTACCTTGGTATCTCCCGTTAAGCGCGTTTCGAGCAAGATCCCTTAAATCTCAAAAAAAAAAGCAAGGTAAAATGTTTAAGAAAAGAACATAGCAATATCAGAGATAACAGCATTAAACCAAAAAAGTAAGAACTAGAAGGGTATTTCTGTAGACTTCAAATCTTCTAGATGAGTAGATTAGACTAGAGTATTGAAACAATTAAAAAATTAACAGACTTACAGGGTCTTCAGATAGGAATCTGGGTCAATGTCGAAGGAATAGGGCCAATGAGCTGATTGTTCTTCAAATTCCGCATCACATAAAGGATTTTTGGCTTATTTCTCTTTGGTAAATTTGGTAAATGAAACAACGAACTCCGAACTTAAATATTGAAACTGACAAGTACTCAAGATGCTTGAGCTTTGACATTGAAAATGGTATGTCACCAAAAAGACTATTATCAGATAAGTCCCCTGCAAACCAATCAAAAATAAACGGCCACCTGTTAGAGAACAAAAATAATTGTAAATAACAAAGAATCATAACAAGTGTAATAAAGAAAATAGTTAAGTTTACAGATGAAAACAAGGAAGCAGAGTTCCCAATCTCGTCTGGAATTTGGCCCGTTAGCTTGTTCCCTTGAAAGTCTCTGCAACATTTCAAAAACAAAAAAAACGAAAACCAAACTATTATTTGCGATAAAAAAAATATATAACAGAAGTTATTCAGTAGCTCTCATATACACCTACTAGATTGCAAGTTACTCAAATCTCCAATGGCTGACGAAATCTCTCCACCCAGATTCAAGCTAGACAATCCTGTAAGAGAAAAGAAGACAAGAAAATAATTAGTCAAAAAACATTGAAGTGCATACTAGATGAGGAGCAGAGAACATACAAAAAAACAATCCGTTACATTGTAGTGCATAACAAAAGAGAGCAGAGAGAACGTACAAAGAAACAACCGACAGGGTGGCATTGTCACAGAAAACACCACGCCATGAACAGAATCAGAGTTGTGCACATCGTCCAGTCCAACAACACATTCACTACATTGCAAAGGACGCCTTAATCGCATCAAAGCTTTCCCTGCACACCACTCAGCAAACAGATATTCCAAAACACAGTTTAAATCTTGTCATCCAAAAATAAGCAAATCAAAAGATGCAAATCAGGAAAGTAAAGGAACACTAACCTTCATCGCTCAGCGGGGAAGCAAATTGACAAAGAAGCAAGAACACGGATAAGAAAATAAACTTTTCTTCTTCATCTCTAAACCAAACTCTGCATTTTTCGAAGAAAATGGTGAAGATGTATTATGTCCAAAGAAACAAACAAAAATAAAATAAAAAGAAGCTGAGCTACAGGTTTGAGTGGGTCATTCTTAGCATTGGAGTCTGGTTTGAATGAGAGAGTTTGAAGAGAGAGGAAGAAGTTAAGGAAGAAAAGGAAACAGGCGTTTAGCGTGAGGTGCAGTAGACTGAGCATAGGTGTATGAAGGTGAGAGAGTGAGAGTGAAGAAGCTATATTTAGCACTTGCAGTGGAGAGAGAATAGAGACAAGGACGATGTAAACGGCGGCGAAGCGACGTTAGTGGCTGACGGATTTCTTATTTCATTTGTTAATGAATCTTTTATTCATTGCCGGCCGTCATTCGTACTAACGTTTCCAAAGCTTTTTCATATTGACAGCTAGTCTTGTTTTTCAAATAGTCCCTTAACCTCAGCGCCGTGTCATTACCCCTACACTTGTCTTCCTATTATAAAAATAATAATATCAAATTAAATTTTGTAAGGGACAGTGTTTTAATAACTTTTTTAAAAATATAACAGTCAGTTTGGTTTATTATTCCCTGTCATATTTAAAATAATTGTTTGTTTAATATTTAGGAAATAATATTATATTTTTTATTACTTTTAGACTGATTAAGTTATTAATTTAATTAAACATCCCTAGAAAAATAAAGTTTAAAATTAACAAAACATACTATACAACATAATGCCAGTTTCCAGCAACCACCGTTGGTGATGGTCGGTAATTTGCCAATCTGGCTGTAAACGACGGCCATATCTTTGGCCGGCCATCGTTGATAGCTAGATCGGCCTTTTGCGGCCGTTGACGGCTAGATCGACGCATATCCAGTCAGATCTAACCGTCTACGTTGTAACGCCAGATTCTGATCGATTCTGACGGTGGTGGGCGAAATCTAGCACTGTGGGTGAGTGGGAGTGTTTTTGTCATTTATAAAATTTTTATATATTGGGGTGTTTAGTGAAATTAGCAACCTATGGAGTTTTCTTGAAATTTTAATTTTACCTCGTAATAATAACCATATTCAACTATTTAATATATTTTCAAAATTCAATCCAAAATAACAAACCGAACGAACCCAATTTATCTATAGAATTTGATATAAAAGTTGTCTTTTAGGACAAATTTAATTAAAATCAAATTATGTTATTTTGAGTTTTAGGATAAATTTATAAATGAAGCAACATGGAAGATATATATAATTTCAACTTTTCTGAAGTTTATTTAAAAATGGGATTCTTTTTAATAATGTGAGGAGTTTGATATAACAATTGTTTAGTAAATATCAAAAATGAAAATTTATGTTAGATATTGAAAAAAACTTATGATATAGTTAAATAGAATGAAGTCATCTAAAGTATTAGGTGATTTATTTACGAAAGCGAATGTTTAATATCATACTTGTAACCAATACATAAAAACAATCAATCAAAACAATGATGGATTTTATCGTGGTTCGGTTTGTTAAACTAACCCCTGCATCCATATGAACTGTCCAACGAGCTCAGCTATGAAGAAGATTGTACAACCATTCAACGACATAACACATGTCCTCACAAATACAATATAAAGACAAGATAAATAAGAAATTTAACCCTAAAAAATCTCGATACAATTACATATAGTTTTCCTCTTCTATTCTATAATGAAGATATTCTCTAATCTCTATGATATTCCAATCCCCTTTGTATTTATATGCTTAGCATATCTCTAAATTGACCTTGGTGCGTCTTACAAACTTCTGTTATGAGCTCGTCAAGTAAGAGTTGATATCTTTATGAGTGAGAGAGCTTCGAAACTGCCTTTCACGCAACCTTCGTACGAGAACTCATTTTTTTATAATGTTTATAAGCAATAATTTTCCTTGTTGAACACTCTTTTTTATTCCATATAAAAATAAATATACCTTTCCCTCATTTTTATTGTATTTATAAGTTAACATAAGTTTATAAGGGTCCGCTTGGGAGTTTCATGGTAGCGGTTATGAGGGTAAACCACTGTAACGGTTTTGAGGGTAAATCATCGTAGCGGTTTTGAAAGGTTTTTAGTAGCGGTTTTTAAAACACCCAACCTATGCTTGGGAGTTTATTTTCTAGCGATTCTAACAGTTTTTTAAAATGATAAATTTACATATATGCCCATAAAAATACTCCAACTCTAATTAATACTTTGGAGTTTTGTTTTTTCAATTATAAGATAAGAGTTCTTTATTTGTTTTCTACTTATTAGTATTTTATAACTTCAAATATGATAAAGTCTTCTTATCATTTTTTGTCATTCTTTGCAGCATCTGGAATAATTGAAAAATTGTGACTCTACTTCTCTAAGAATGCATCTAGAAATGGGATTTTAATATATATATATTTTATGATAGCTTAAAATTGTTTTATATTTAATATGGTTGAAGACGTGTATAATATGGTTAATTTTTTTTTTGTGTAATTGGGATAGTTTTATAGTGGATAGGGTATTTTTGGAATAAAATTTTAAAACCAACTAAAGTACCCCGATTTGGGGTGTTTTATAAACCTTTCAAAAATACATTATACTAATTCTGGAGGGTTTTTAAGCCAGTCAAAACCAATACATAAAAAATCTGGTAAGTAATTGTTTAAAAGCACCTCAAAACTAGTCTAATTAAAAACCCCTCAAAACCAATGAAAAAAAAACTCACAAGAAGCCCAAGGGACATTTAAGTTGATTTTTTATATTTTATAATTAATCTGATTCGTGAATGATTAATAGTTAAACAACATAATTTAACTAACTTATTCAAAAGATATTTAATTGATCATCTAATAACAATTATTTTATAATAATATATTATCAGGTAGAATTATAAGAAAGAGAGAAATTGTTTCGATCTTTTAAATATTATAATAAAATCAATTCAACGTGACAGAAAGGCACGCGCTATGAGGGGAGAGTGGGATGGGATTGTGGTAGAATTGATAGGGCGCGACAAGGATTGGTTTGGTTGGTGAATTTGTGTGAAAAAAATAAAAAATAAAAAAATAAAAGCAGTCACGTTTTTGCTATGTTCGAACGATATTTTGTCTGTTGTGAAATTGTTGCCTAAGTCTGTCCCTGGACAAACATCAACTGTATCTCTAATCTTTCTTTGCACGAAATACCAAACTAAGGAAACTCCTTTTCTCTGTTGGCTTTTCTATGGAAATTATTATTCTTGTATATAAATACCATTCTTTATTATAATAATAATAATAATAATAATAATAATAATGTGATTATAGAACAAAAAATACCCCATGACTTTATTACACAACATTATGAGTTGCTCAAGGGAAAAAAGTAATTGGACAGTCAGGAGGTCCCCTCTTATAATAATATCATCAATACTGCATTCAATTATTGAATTATTTCACATTATGTAGAGATTAAATAACAACATAATAATTTTAAACGCTAGTCCCACTCTATACACTAACCAATGCCACCCTAAACAATTTATCCCAAGTTTTTTTTTTTTTTTTTTAATTTGGGTATACAGGGGTGTACAAGTCAGTTTGTGTACACTTTAACTAGTCTTTTAAAACCTTGATGTTAATAGCTACATGAGCTTCAGTGGCTATCCCTTATTAGTGATCGTAGTGATTCGAACTCAGGACCTCTTGAGTAATATATCCAAAAGTCCCAAGTAAATCGCCAAGCTATTAGAGATAGTTTTTTTTATGCCTTTTTAATCGACAGTAATTACAATGTCAATTTTAAATTCTTTTGGATTAAAATGTAATTTTCACGAATCTCAGGGATGAATAGTTAGTTTGTCGTCTAAACGGATTTCTATTATGCCGTATTAATTAAGCCACATGATACAAGGATAAACATTTATAAGCAAAATATAGGCTGGTCGAGTGGAAAAGGCTTGGGGCCAAAGATTTATTCTTTTTGCGTCTCAGAATTAAATTACAAGAATGGTTGATAATATTATTATTCACAAACAAGTTTATTCTGTTTTGAAAGTTTTGTTTAGAGTTGAAAGACTAATCAAACTGTCTATAAACTAACCCGAACACAATAAAAAAAAATAAACATTTACTGTGTTAAATTCAAATAATAATAACCAACATAAAGGGTTAAGAAGATTTCTGTTCTGCCGTATTAATTAAGCCACGTGATACAAGGATAAACATTTATAAGCAAGAATAGACTGGCCTGGTGGTAAAGAATTGGGGTCAAAGGTTTGTTTTTTATAAAAAAAAACAAACATAAAAAAAAATAAAAAAATACTGTAGTAAATTAAAATAATAATAATAATAACAAACATAAAGGGTTAAGAAGATCAGAAACTGCGAAAATCTGATTCTGCTGCAACAATCAGTACTTTAGCAATAAAAAAGTTTGTCGTATAAAGCTGTCCATGCATGCTCTTTATATACTACCCTTTATTTGTTTTTTTCTTTTCTGTATTTTGGGAATTGGGATTCATTTTAAATTAATTAACCTTATTTGGGGTCCACCTTCCTTATCAGGATGGATCCATTTTTACTTTGTGGTTCAACATCCTATATGTATCCCCAGCCGTTTGATCTTCATCCCTTGAATTGATTGGCTCAGAATCCAACAAACCAAAGAAACACACCATTTAATGGTGGTATATCTTATATGGATCCTTGAGCCGATCCGGCTCCGACCGGATCTCTTATCACTGATATTGATGAGCTCATTTTTTCAAGTAACTGATAATTATGTAATTAGATTACATTTTTATAAATTAATTAATTAGCCTAATTAACAGTTAACAAAAAAGAATAATGAGGTTGGCAACCCAAAAAGGCTCTTTGCAGAGGATTGTTGCAGACGAGGCAGCATCATGTGAAGAGATTGAAACACGTGGCAGAATCACAGGGGGAGTGACAGCTGACTTGTTGCAGAAGTAGGGTTATCACATCAGAGAGGAACCGGCTGTTAATCCGCCGGAACGCCGTCAGCTGTAGCACCGGCGTGACCCAATGTGGGTCCCAATAGGGCAAGAAAAGTTGGGGTTGATGTGAACAGTTGGTAGGATTAAAACTAAAATAATAATATTGGCATTATTCAAAGGTTTGATACTTGATAATGGCTGGCATGTAATGATTGAGTTAGAAAAAATAAAAATAAATCACGGTTGTTTTGTTATAACCAAGAGATCTTTACAATCAAAGTGAGACATTTAAGCTCAGCTATGAAGAAGATTGTACAACCATTCAACGACATAACACATGTCCTCACAAATACATACAATATAAAGACAAGATAAACAATAAATTTAACCCTAAAAAATCTCGACACAATTACATATGGTTTCCCTCTTCTATCCTATAATGAAGATATTCTATAATCTCTCTTATATCTCAATCCCTTTTGTATTTATATGCTTAGTTTATCTTTAAGTCGGCTTTGGTGTGTCTTACAAACTCCCGTTATGAACTCGTCAAGTAAATTGGCTTCTGTATGAGTGACAAAGAACCTTCATACGAGAACTCGTTTTTTATAAGGTTATGAGCAATAATTTTTCTTATTGAACACTCTTTTTTGTTCCATATAAAAATAAATATGCCGTTCTCTCTTTTTTATTGTATTTATAAGTTAACATAAGTTTATAAGGGATATTTAATTTGATGTTTACATTTTATATTTAATACCTGATTGATTAATAGTTGAACAAGATAATTTAACTAACTAATTCAAAAGATATTTAATTGATCATCTAATAACAATTATTTTATAATAATATATTATCACGTAGAAGTATAAGAAAGGGAGAAATTGTTTCGATCTTTTAAATATTATAATAAAATAAATTCAACGTTAAAGAAAAGGCACGCGCTATGAGGGGTGAGTGGGATGGGATTGTGGTAGAATTGATAGGGCGCGACAAGGATTGGTTTGGCTGGTGAATTTGTGTGAAAAAAATAAAAAATAAAAAAATAAAAGCAGTCACGTTTTTGCTATGTTCAAACGATATTTTGTCTGTTGTGAAATTGTTGCCTAAATCTGTCCCTGGACAAACATCAACTGTATCTCTAATCTTTCTTTGCACGAAATACCAAACTAAGGAAACTCCTTTTCTCTGTTGGCTTTTCTATGGAAATTATATTATTGTTTATAATAATAATAATAATAATAATGTGATCATAGAACAAAAAATGCCCCACACAAAATTATGAGTTGCTCAAGGGAAATAAGTGATTGGACAGTCAGGAGGTCCCCTCTTATAATAATATCATCAATACTGCATTCAATTATTGAATTATTTGACATTATACAGAGATTAAATAACAACATAATAATTTCAAACGCTAGTCCCACTCTATACACTAACCAATGTCACCCTAAACAATTTTTCCCAAGTATTTTTTTTTTTTTTTTATTTAGGGGTGTTGGAACCAGCTTGTATACATTTAAACTAGTCTTCTAAAGCCCTGAGGTTAATGGCCACATGAGCCTTTAGTGGCTATCCCTTATTAGTGGTCGTGGGGATTCGAACTCAAAACCTCTTGAATAATATACCCAAAAATCCCAAGTAAATCGCCAAGTTATTAGAGGTAGTTTTTTCGATGCCTTTTTAACTAGAGTAATGTTACAGTCACCGAAAGTTGTATACCGAATTTATGCACCGAATGACGTGGTGAAATCCTGATCGTCAATTAATTTTAATTCATAATTTATCAATGGTTAAGATTTTGTCACGTCATTCGGTGCATAAATTTGGTATACAAATTTTGGTGACGGCATTATTTTCCTTTTAACTAATACTCTAATAGGAATTACAATGTCAGTTTTAAATTCTTTTGGATTAAAATGTAATTTTTATGAATATCAGGAATGAAAAGATTTTGTAAACGGATTTCTATTCTGCCGTATTAATTAAGCCACGTGATACAACCTATAAGATAAACATTATAATCAACACTAGGGTGGCCCAGTAATAAAGAGTTCAGGTCAAAGGGTCTCCCATTTAAATTATAAGAATGGTGTTAATATTATTAGTCACATATTGTAAAGTTTATCGTGTTTTAAAAACTTCGTTTAAGATGGAGGGGCTAATGGAGATTTGTATAAACTGTTAAAAAAAATAAAAATAAATATTTACTGTATTAAATAATAATAATAAGCAGAAAGGGTTAAGAAGATCAGAAACTGCGAAAATCTGATTCTGCTGCAACAATCAGTACTTTAGCAATAAAAAAGTTTGTCGTATAAAGCTGTCCATGCATGCTCTTTATATACTACCCTTTATTTGTTTTTTTCTTTTCTGTATTTTGGGATTCATTTTAAATTAATTAACCTTATTTGGGGTCTACCTTCCTTATCGGAATTGGATCCATTTTTACCTTGTGGTTCAACATCTTATATGTATCCCCAGCCGTTTGATCTTCATCTCTTGAATTGATTGGCCCAGAATCCAACAAACCAAAGAAACACATCATTTAATGGTGAAATATCTTATATGGATCTTTGAGCCGATCCGGCTCCAATCGGATCTCTTATCACTGATATCGATGAACTCATTTTTTTAAGTAGCTGATAATTATAAATTAATTAGTTTATATTTTTATAAATTAATTAATTAGCCTAATTAACAGTTAACAAAAGAATAATGAGGTTGGCAACCCAAAAAGACTCTTTGCAGAGGATTGTTGCAGACGAGGCAGCATCGTGTGAAGAAATTAAAACACGTGGCAGAATCATAGGGGGTGCGACAGCTGACTTGTTGCAGAAGTAGGGGTATCACATCAGAGAGGAACCGGCTGTTAATCCGCCGGAACGCCGTCAGCTGTAGCACCGGCGTGACCCAATGTGGGTCCCAATAGGGCAAGAAAAGTTGGGGTTGATGTGAACAGTTGGTAGGATTAAAACTAAAATAATAATATTGGCATTATTCAAAGGTTTGATACTTGATAATGGCTGGCATGTAATGATTGAGTTAGAAAAAATAAAAATAAATCACGGTTGTTTTGTTATAACCAAGAGATCTTTACAATCAAATAAGTGTATTAAATTGAAATAAATAAATTAAAAAAAAAAAAAAGACAAAAGTTAAATGAAAAGGTCAAAAGAGAGAATAAAGAAGAACAGGATCTTGATTCGTGAAGACTGTAGAGATAAAGTGAAGTGGTGGGCGGGGACCCAAGAGAATTAAGAGGGATTGATTATACACATCATAGGACCCGTGAAGGCTTTACTGTACTCTTTTTTATTTTGTCTCTCAGACAAACAGCATACCTTCCATCTACTTCCTCCACGCTACATTACTAATATTAAAGCCCTTTGTTAATTCTGTTTTAAAAGTGGACCAGATGGAGTGTAATTAGTCCCATCAAAATTTTTGTGGTAGACAAAAACTATATGAATTGAAGGATAGAGAAAAAAAATTAATCCACCAAATCTAACTCCCACATAAATTCTGTTCACGCCAGATCCCCTTGCCCCAACGGCTACTCTTTTCTACTAAAATAAATAAATAGACAAAAAAACAGGTTTTATCAATGTATTTCAACAACAATGTGCTATAACAAAACCTGGTAGTGAAACTTTACTGCATTCATTCTTTTCATATCTGCGGGTAGAGATGAAAAAAAAAAACCCGTACAACCGTTTATGTTTTGCTTTTTAATTTTTCTTAAAATGCCCTCTAAAATTACTATAAAAAAAAACCCCATAAAATATCATAAAACCTCTTAAGAAATATAAAAAGTTAAACTAACACGATATGGTAGGGTACAAGTTTTTTTATAAATTTTTCTTGGGCAGTATGGTTTAATTCAACTGAAAAACCCAACTGTACCCTATTTGTCCACCCCCATGTGAGGACAGCTAAATTTTGGTTTATCATTAAATATCAGGTCCATCCCTCCCCCCCCCGTCCCGCCTTGAAGACGAGGATAGGGACGGGGACCAAGAAACTCTCCGTCCTCGAGGACGAGGCGAGGATGGAGATAGAGGTCCCCCAGTCCCGCCCGCTAATAATCCTAAACCTTTCTTTCTTTTCTCTTTTCTCCACCTTTCTCTTAGGGTACGGCGGTGAAGCGGGGATGCATTGGTGAAATGAAATTGGGTGTGGCGGTGAAGAGTGGGTGCAGTGGGGATGGCTTTGATGAAGTTAGATTTAAGGTTTTCAAAATTTTATCCCGTAGTGCGGGTGTGGCAGTGAAGAGTGGATGCAATGGGAATGGCTTTGATGAAGTTAGATTTAAGGTTTTTGAAATTTTATCCCGTAGTGCGGGGGTGGGGATTCCCCGTCATCCCCGTAAGGGGGGCGGGAAATCCCCACACACATCTCTGGACAGGGGGCAAAGCAAAACAGAGAGTGAGAACATGAACCTGTTGGACAGTTGGAGCACCTTAACGGGGCATCTAGATAAACATTAACAAAACCCGACAAGTAGGAACCTCATTTGAGGGTAGAAAACATTGATTTCAATTTCTCAAATTCTGTCGGAGCACCTTAATTGGGCATATAGATAAAAACTTTTAAGTTACTACAAAAAAACTCTCAGCAATCTGGAAAATGCGAAATACAAAGACACAACAGAAGATAGTCATAGAAACTGGTTTTCCAAAGCTCTTATCAGAAAAGGGCGGAAAAGAGTTATAAAGTTCATACAGTTATCAAATTGTGAAGTGTGTGTAGACCAATGAACAAAAGTTCAGAGCTACAACGAAAACACAGTCTCCTCATCCATGTCTGCTGCTCAGGATGTTGGATTGGCATCATGCCATCCCTTGGTGCATGGTGGAATTTCCATGAACTCATCAAATTCTTTCACGTGAATGTCGCAGCACTTCCACTGCAAAAATGTATACCATAAAACGTTGACTTCAAAATTTCATTCAATGAAGACAGAATATTATAAAAGAGGTGCATTTAGATATATAAAATCTCACCCCTCTCATCCGGTCATGAAAAACAGCAGGCCCAGGATGGAAACTACATGCAGTCTCATGATTATCCTTTTCTTTGAAAGTTTTACCACATCCCTTATTTTTGCAAGTTTGCGGCTGGTTTATATCAACCCTCTGCACTGGAGCAACAGGCACTTGAACATCTACATTACTTTCAGCAGGTTCTGTAGTGACCGAATGATTCAGTTCTTTGGCTTGTGAACCTATATAGAAGTCATTCTTCAGCTTACGAAAACAACAAAGGAAAATATGGAAGCTAGACACCAGTATGATTAAAAGCACATGGTTCATTATTTTTTCTCTCATTCACCAAGAACGTAACAGAGGGTAGACTTTAATTGAATACAGATTCTTTCTACCGAGATAATCAGGCTTTATGCTACAAACAAACAACTTTAGGCCTCCTACAGCTACCACTAATTCCCCTATATACTATGCTAAACAAACTAGAAATATTCTCTAGATCCATAGGAAAAGCATGGAAAAAGCGTACCATGGTCTGAACAAAAGAAGCCCTGTCGACATCTAGGGCAAAGTTCTTTTGCTGAAGTACTAGATGAAGGAGCTGCTGAAGGAGCAGAAACTGCAGGTTTTGGAGCGGCTTTTGCCAACACTGGTTTTTCAGTTGTGTGTTTACCTGTCTTACATCTTCATTAATAGAAGAAACTTTGAGCAACTACTACAGATAAGAAGTTGGCAAATAATTTATTTATTTTCAACACTGGTTAAAATCCAACAAGGCTTATATGCACATGAAACGAGAAGCTCATGTGACAAAAATGAAATATACTTAACAGACTGTTGCTTCTAAATAGACAGAAAGTATTTAGAAGCAGCTTCAACAGAAGGCAAACCTAAACTAAATTACTTTAAAAAAACAATTACACTAATCACAATCAATTTAACAACTTCAGGCAAACTTTGCCCCTGAAATCATTCCTATCTAGGAGATGTTGGACCATGGTATGTTATTGCAGTTTCTGAGATTCTTTATTCATTTCCATTTCTCCTTTATCCATTGGCCACTGAGTATTGCAGCGTATGTGGCACACATCTGCTCTCTCACACCCTAAGTCATAATCTTTTCCTCTGTCAACACCAACAAAAGCAGGAAGCAAGTTCCCCTATATATGTACAGAAGCACCAAATAAAAACTATCAAATATAGTCCCTTCAATTTGAGTGTAGGGTGGTGTATATATGTATGTTTCACAGATGAGGAATGTGAATAGAATGGCCGTGAAATAGGTTCAAGAAAATTGTTGGATGCATTTCAGCATTCAGAGCCATTTTTGGTTGAAACAAAATTCTATATGGTTTAGGGCTTGCTATACACAAATGAAATTAAGCCAGCCTTCATGGGCTCACAAAAGAACCAATATGTGGCTCAATATTTTTCTGTAAAAGATGATTTGACGAAGCAGGACTTTTGAAGCTGAAGGCAAACAATCAACTATGTTCTGAATGTAAGATGGCATAATCTTCATATTCAAATGAGTAGTTTTATCATTTTTATCAAAATCAAGAAGGAACTAAATGATATACAGGAATAATTAATTGTTTGATTAAAAAAAAGCATCTAAGAACAGAAATGAGATTAATAACAATATCACCAGAAATTCTATATCCTTTACCAATATAGGACAAGTATTTGAGGAAAGCAACATGAGTATTACTTTGTATAGGTGTACTCTATTATTTTATGATCAACTGCTAGTGCAGCAACAAACAAGCTCTGACTATAAACTTTTTAAGTCCCATAATGAAATAAGAACAGCACTTACCCTGGAATTTCTAAAAACAAGCTAAAATCATGACTTCTCCTCTTGCAACAACTCCACTCTTTCATCCCATCATGAAATATAGGCTGGATAATGGAATTAACACTAATTATGGTAGGAAAGTACATTATTTTATTTACTTGTTATTTTTTTAAAAGAAAAACTATTCCAAAAGAAGTAAATATATAAATGTCTGACTTACCCCCTGATCAATTAAAGATGCCGACACGGTAAAACGAAGCCGCAACCATGCATAGCAAAAGAAGAAGAAAAAGAACAATCAGCATGATGAGTAAGTAAAACATTGTGCCAAGTTTAATTGCAATTAGACATTATTAATTATTATATTTCAGAAATCACTTTAAAGAAACCAATTATCAAGCATGAACTTGATTAGAAACATAAGTTTGTATAAGCTCAAATTAGTTCTGAGAACAATATTAAACACGTGGATATTTTTAAAAAGAAACATAGTACTCAAGGAAAAAAAAAACCAATATAGGTTTAAAAAATAAGTTTGAACAACTAATAACAAGAGGAGATAGAACACACTTTTATCAATTCTCTGTATTTATACTCCTACCGGATAAGATACTTTGTAATTCCTATTATTATACTGTTTAGGAAATGATTGCTTGAAACATTTCAATTTCCATAAACAAGTTCAAAGATAGAAGCCAAGTTCGCAATGTTTTCTCTGAATAACTCATCTATCTTTACCTATATTCCTCAAATGTGTCAAGAACTTGTTGACACGGATTTGAACTCAAAGCTATTTACTAGTACAATTATTGAAATCTTAATTCCTTTCGCTCAGAAGCTTGGACTATTTTTGTTTATCATTGTTTCATAAATCACATACATTCAATCATACATCAATGAAATCTGAATCTCTTGAGAAAATAAGAGCAGAGCAGCTATTGATTACTACAATTGAAATAAGACAATTTCTTTTTAATTGGAGACAATCAGCAATCAAATTTTAGAGAACATGAACAGCTAGATGATGAAATCAGAATACTCACGGAAGCATGGTAAGTGCAGGAATCTTCAGGATTATCATCTTCGGTAAACACGGCATCACAGCCAATTCGCTGGCACCGAAGTTTGACCACCAGGTCGTTTTGCTGCTGTTTCTCCATTCTCTCTCTCTCTCTGTGTTTGCGTCTTTCGAAAACTTCGCGAAGACTCGAATGTAAGCGTTCAGAGATTCGTCGTCGTCACAAAAGAGTCCCAATTACTTGTATTTTATATTGATTCTTTCTGTGTATGAAGGGTATGGTAGCTTCCGCCGTACCTTCCAGAAATAGACGCCACACGATCTCGACGGTCCATCATGACATATGGGGCGAGGCCCGCCCATTTGCACCAACAACTATGTTTATTAGTAAAAAATTAAAAAATTAAAATAGATTAGTGGAAAATGGTATAGGGTTGTCATTGTTGAATAATTTGACTTATAATTTGGATATGTCAAGTGATTTTGTTACCCAAATTCAAGGCCGACTGACTCTTGATTCTCAAAGCTTAATTGGGTATATAATTACATGCCTTCTCTAAATTTGTGAAGCCTAAAATTGCTAACAAAGAAATAGACAACAAGAATGTCTGTCATTGAATTGAATTTAACAATACAATTGGGACACAAGCAAATAATATGATATCACGTACTGTATAAAAAAGCAATACAAACAAATATTTAGCACTATATTTCATAAACAAGGCTTCAGGGCTTCTCCGCTCTAGGTTACAACATGCCTGTCTGACTTGCATGAAGGGGTTATGGGCCCAAAAAAATTATATTTACAGTGCAAAGAATATTGAAATATATATATATGTACACCATAACTTCGTCATGAGTTTTGGTGCGAATGGAATCCTGACTTTTTATCTAAAACCTCAAAAATGGAACCTTGAAATGTAATGGCACCAAACCCTGATTTTACAAAATCACTGAGATCTGAATCATAGCCCTCGATCAGTCTTCATTTGGGAAGGTGATCACAATATTCTGTTATGCACTTCAATAAGGGAAGATTTCTCCTGTCAAAATAAACAAAACAGTAAACATAATTTTACATGTTTCTAATGTTTCAGGACAAGAATTTTTACTACACGGCCTAAACACAAGAAATACAAAATACTAGAGAAGTAAATGATCACGGGAATGTATTTGATGTTCCCAGAGTTCTAGCTGCTGAAAGTTCCGGAAATCTTCAGCAGATAATTGATTGTCATAGCTTGTCATTTCAAATTGTTTGATAAAGGATATGTTCTATAGATTTTGGTATATGATGCAGCATTTGCATTATCATAAAAAAAAAGCACTTAAATTTACATGCAAGTATTGTGTATGCGCAAGAGAATGAGTGACTGCATGCACACTAGTGAGAAAAAGAGAAAGTTTGTGTGTGTGTATCCGGAGATGCGTACACACGAGTAAAAGAGAGAGAGAGAGAGAGACCTCATCACGCGGGATGCTTTCTGAGGGGAACCAATGCAAAAGAACTCCCAAGCTCATCACACTAGGTGTCAATTTGAACAGAAGAGGAGTTGTTACCTGTAGATCATCCCTTCCTAGTATCAAATAATGACTCACCCAAGGAAGGAACTTACAATAAAATTAAAAAAGCAATGTAAAGTTTCTATGTGCAGATTCCATATCAACAAATTACCAAACTAAGTGCTGTAGTTCCAAGAAGTAGGAGGTACATCTTTCCCTACATAATCAACCAGATTTTAAGTCAATAGTAAAAACAGAAACATTATTTTTAATAATGACTGCAGTAACGAAAAAACATGCTTGAAACAAATAACAAATAGAAGACATTTAACCGCACAAAAATTTGAAAAAAGTAAAAAAAAAAAAAAAAAAAAAAAAAAAAAAAAAAAAAATCAGTAGGGCATAAATCAAGCTCAGGAAAGAGAAACAGATGTCACCTAACAAGATGAAGATTTGAAGCTCGACTTAAAAGAACAAAAGCAAATTCTCCATTTGGGCAAGCGATAACCAACAACATCATATAGGTAAAAAAATAAAAAAATAAAGCAAAAACAGGAGAATCTGCAAATATATCATTATAACGTATTTGTTCTATAAGCTTAGAAAACCAACTTACAAGGAATGATGTCCATGCCAACCCGAACAACTTAGTAACTATGCAGCGACACCCGTTTTTACAACATAACCAGAAAAAAGATGCTAGCAAAATGTCCACATGGTTCCCAAGAAAATGTACATGATAAGCATTCCAATACTAGAAAGGAAGAGAGCCGCAAACAAGTTACGAATTGGTTCCCCCACAGTGCAGAATTGCATCAAATTCAGGAATATGTCCAAATATTCTCAGAAATGAAACTAACAAAAGAAAAAAATTGTTTGTGAAAACCATATAATGCAGCATTTCAATGAACAAATCCCTGTGATAATTGATATTTCATGAGTTCAGCCACTCAATTTCAGGGTTAATGAAAAAGATTGCAAATTGGCAATTATGCTGTTTCAAACAATACAGCTATGAAATCCTCGAGTTTATAGTCAAAAAAAAAAAAAAAATAAAGCATGAAAACTTAAATTACATATAACAGGCTATATACAACAATGGATAAAAAGATCAACATAGAAGAAAAAAATAACACAGAGAGGACAGATTCGCCAAAACGAAAATACAAAAAACTGAACATAAAAAGCACAGAAAAGTACCTGGTCTAAAGTATGTTGCGCAAAGTCAGTGGTGGATATCATAACTCCAGCCATAAATGAACCCAACTCAAGACTAAGGCCGAGCTTATCACTGCACTGAAAAGGAACTCCAAAAGAATCTATTGTCAAAGGGGATGACCACTTAACAGGAAAATTACAAATTGCAGAAACAGTAAATTTAAACTTGGAAGGATATGTAGTTCAATATTCAAATTCAATCAAGATGAACATTCATGAACCTTTATAAAACAAGGAACTGTGTATTGAACTTACCCAAGCAGATAATAAGCAGAAAGCAACAGCAGCAAGCTGATAAAGTTCATTTGTCTGGATAGAAAAATAAAAACAGAGTGAGCTTACAAAGAAAATCCTAATAAACCAGATATGTAACCTAGTGAAGGTGCAAAATGCAAAATAGGATTAAAAAAGTAAACATGTAAAACTTACTTGAGATGATAGTTGTATCATTAGTTTTAGAAAGCGAGGAACAAAAGTCCAGGACAAAATATATGCAGCAATGAGATATACAGACAAAACCAGCAGCCTGAAGTTACAGACACAATTAAAAGGTAAACAACAAGAAGAATATTCATAATAAACAATTAAAAAAAAGGGCTCAAACAAACTTACAGCTTTCCCATCGAAACCATTCCTTGTAAAGGGCCACTATTGCCACCCAAAACTGGAAGCAGAGCAAATAGTAAACCAACAGCACAATCCTGATATAACAAGAGGTCAAGGAATGAAGGGATGTACCCAGCATGAAATCTTCCAACTCAAAATGCAATTTATAGAGAAACTGAAATTTGAATATTGAGTGTGTATATATATATATTTGAAACAATACCTGAAAAATAAGTGTTCCAATTGTAACTTGACCGTGCAGAGCATTATTACTATTCTGTTCAACTAAAAATTTTACCACCTGGTACACAAACAGCAAAGCATCACCCATACATAAAAATTTGGAAAGTGGAAGGCAAGATGTATAGGGGAACTCTAAGGTCAGAAATATAGAAAATTAGTCTAAAAGAATACCACTGCAGTAGATGACATTGACAGGAAGGAACCAGCAAATACACCCTCTGATAACTTTGCTCCACACAACTACAAATTCAGCAGATAGTTCAAGTTTAGCATCCATTTACATGGGAATCATAACTTTGAGACATTGTTTCGAAACCAAACCCAGATGCTATCAGTAGCATACCACAGCAGTTATGGAACACAAGCACATAAATATCACAATCTGTAGCATCCCTCCAAGAACAGCAACAGGCCCCACTGCTTTTAACTGCATTGATGTAAATGAGAACAGATCTTATAAAGAGAGAAGAAAATCTGTCATAAATTAGCACAGAATTTTCAGCATTAGCTACCATATTGGAACTGATCACAAAAATTAATCCAAGCTAATAATATGTTACCTTTGTCAAAGAAAACTCCAGCCCTAAAGCAAATAGAAGGAAGACCACACCAAACTGCGCAAAAGTTTCAACCTGTGATGAAAGAAACAGAAGAACATGTTATCCAATATCATGATCAAAGGAAAAAAAAAATGGAATACCAAGTCACTGTAAATGGCACATCTACCACAGATTAGTAATAGTTGATGGAATATCTGCCGATTCACAGAAAGCCTAAAACCCAAGTACATGAGCTAAAGGGCAAATGATTCATTTTATATTAAAGTGACTGCTATTTTTAGCAAACGAGGCTAAAGCAAATAGCCTGGTAAAACATTTCTCATCCAGGAACATACACTGACATTATCATTTATACACGAAGAATGATTGTTTTCTAACTGATTTTCTGAAAAGTTGAACTACCACCCCAAAATAAAATCAGTCACTCAACATTCTATCTGCTAGCTTTATGAATACTTTTATATTCATCTAACCTTTTGCCAAAAAAAATATTAACTTAAAGATGATCTCAAAGGAAAGAAAATCCTCATGGAACAGGCCATGCACTAAGTGTACCAATACACACTGGCATTAGAGATATCACATTGACTATAGCTAAAAGTAGAAAAAAATAGAAGTGAGCTCCAGGCATATAACAATCGAACATAACATTATGACTTCAAGAAACAATAATATGAGCTATTTACAACAACACACCTGCACCAGTTCACTAATGAATTTTAGGCCCCCTGGTCCGATAAGTGAACCAGCAAGAAGGTAGCCCACAATAACCTATCATGCATTCATGAATAAATTAGAAAAGGAAAAAGAAAGAACTCCACAATAGAACATCATACAAATCTATAAACATTGCTTAGCATGAACTGTTTGAGAACTAAATAACCAGTCAACACAAGCAATTAAATAATTAATGCAGCTAAGTTGTATGCTACAAACCGGTTGTCCCAAACATGAAAAGATAATTCCACCAATGGCAGCAGAAACTATGACAACCACCAAATCAGAAATTAATCTGCAGCAATATTGAAAAGCAATAAATATTAGATCATAAAATATCAGGCACTAAAGGAAACTTAAAGTCATGCTAAAATATGACAGTTTTTAGGTGAAAATGAACCAAACGTACCACACTGTCATATTACAACATCCTCAAGACTAATGTTTATTCTAGTAAATTCAAAATATAAATAAATAAGCGTATATAAAGACTCTAACCTCAAATCTACTTGAAGTACTGGATACTTTGATTTCTTGTTTGACATTACAAACACATTATCCTAGAGTCAAGTAAGAGAAAGTTAGTTAGATGACATTAAAACCAAAAACTGTCTGATAAAAGACTCTTAAAAATTTGCACATTAATAATTCATTACAACTTCAGCACACCTTCTTGTCAATCAAAGTTGTTGAGTCATCAGACTCTTCTTGTTCTAGGGAAAAAACATCTTGAAATTGAAATGACCGTGTCCCACTGAGAAAAATACATAATATAAGAGAGAAACAAAGATTGTTATTTCGGTAACGGAAGAAATCATTATGTCTGATTTCAGTATTATTCAACACATATAATCACTAAGAAAACTTTTTTGAAACACAAGCGATTTATACATTCCCATACTTCGCCTCTTGTGTATCATTCCTCTTGACCTTCTCATGAGTGATTTTTGCTACAGTCTCCAATACAGCCTGAAATGCATAAACACAACTCAACTTTGGCATACACACAAGAAAGCAAACAGTAGCAGGAGCCTAGTTACTAAACTAGGGGAGAAGACTTTTACAATAAGAAGTTAGCTGTGTTTATTGTCAATGGTCACTAGCATATGAAAAGCTAAAAATTCACTTTTGGATCTCATATATATGTAATATAATGCACCCAACCAAAAAAATTAAACAAATGGCATGTAAAATATCTCAATTTTCCCCTTTTAGTCCACACATGGGCATTTCACTCCTTTAGTATAAGCAAAAAATGATTAAAAAAATATTACACCCTTATACAATAGCCTTTATTGAAGAAGCAAACCTACTTGCTCATCAGCTACACTGCTGTTGAAGCTCCTTCCATCAGATCCTAGTGATAACAGAAAGCAAGACTAAGTATCAACACAATAACAGTGAAGCAACCAATAAAGCACAAAGGAACACAATTAAGTACATAGGACAATCACAATCTTATTAGAACTGACAGTTGAAATTGGAAAAAGCATAAAGACGAAACATGGTACATTTGAAGCTCACCATTTTGGACTCCAAATCTGAAGCATAGAGATGGGCCTATAACATCAACTTTTTTTTTTTGTTCTTTTATAATCTAGAAATTCCTAAACTTGCTTTGCAAATTGCAAGCCTGAGTTCGAAACTGGAGCCCCACTGAACCCTAAAATCTTTGAGAAGCAGGAAACAATAACCATTGATCTATAAAATCAACCTTACCGAGCATAACTCTCTAAACTTAAGAGATCCTTCATCATTTGGGGATAAGTGCAATTATCGTCCTTGTAATTAGTCCTATCATCTTATTCCTTCATCTCTCTTAGTCAGATAATAATTTGTTCAGAGTAGAGTGCAATTCCAATGCTCAAAAAAATAATAAAACAGATCACAATCAAATCTTCTTAGCAGCCTAATTAAACAACGATGTCCTTTAAACTAAGCCTAAACCAGCATAAATCATCAACACAAAACCCAAAAAAAACACGAATCATAAATTCATCATCACAAACAGAAATTAAAAAAATAAATAAAAAATAAAAAGCCTAACCTGCAGACTGTTCATTCTCCGGAAACTCTTTCTCTAAAACCCGATCGAACATTTTCGCTATACTGCCGTCCCCCGCATCTGTTCCCGAAGAATTCACAAGATCTCCGTAAAACCTCTCCCTGATCTCTTGATCGGATCTAATGGACACACATATCCGCGCATAAACCAAAACGAGAAGCAGACAATACGCGCAGCCAACCACCCTACGTTTCGCCATGAATGTTATACAATTTATGTGGTTCTGTTACAAATGCGGCGGCTTGGATGGACGACGGAGGGGTGAAGCGGCGTCGTTTTGGTCGTTATGATTGAGAATTTTCAACTGTCAAGAGCGGGATCTTGAAGGCGCATGAAAGTTGCTTCTTAACAGCATTTGATTTTCCTTTGAGTTTAAAATCAGAGTTTTGTTGGCAAGTAATGTAATGCACACTTTCCCTTAATTTAATTGGTATAGTTGTCACGTCACATCATTAGTTAGCCATGGCTAAATTGTTTAAAACACGTGACGGGCAAGTATTGGCTGACCATGCTTATGATAATTAAGTCAACAACTAACCATATAGTTAAATTATTATTACAAAAAATCACTTTACGTACGTTCTACATTAACATGTAAATATTATCAAGCGTTTACATATAGAATATAAAATCAATCCCAAAATCTTTGACTTTTCAAGATAGCGTGTGAAAATCAAATATTATATACTAACCACCACTAGGGGTGTATGTGAGCCGAGCCGAGTATCTGGACACTCGAGCACGATTTGTGATGAACAGTGTCAAGTTCGAGTTCGAGCTTGAATACTTGGGCTCGAGCTCAAGCTCGTGAGTATAAGTGGATATTCAAGCTCGTGCTTCAAGTTTATTGTGAGAATGAGGCTGTTTGTCATTTTTAAAACTTGAAAAAAAAAAAAAAAAGTTACAAAACTTGTAATTTGGCCCTTCGACTGTGACGAGGCTTGTGAGCTTATCGAGCTGAGCTTCGCCCTAATCGAACTCGGCTCAACCCCTTAAACGAGCCACTCGAGCTCGACTCGATTGACTTTGAGTCGAGTTCAAGCTTTTCACGAGCTGAACTCGAGTAGCTCGCAAACTGCTCGACTCGCTTCTCATCCTTAACTACCACTAGGTGGCTAGCAGTCAACTATGACTCTTGGGTGTATTATTCAAAATGTCATGAGTTTGATCCACTTGGATTATTAATAGGGGTGGTCACTAAAGGGATTTACCCAGCTGTCAACTTCAGGGTCCCCGAGGATTAGTTGAAGTGTGCGCAAGCTAGCTCGGATACCCCTGATCACCAAAAAAAAATTATTATATAGTGTAGAATAAATCAAATGAAGAATGATGATGGGGATTCTATTCGGAAGAGTAGGATTAGGACTCCTAATCCTAAATATCATGAATAATTCTACTAGTAGGATAAGAATAAGAGATTGAAGGAAGAGTTGTTTAAACTTCCTTATTATTTGGTTGGGTTATTTATCTTTATCTTTAATTGAATTATTAAGCATGTTAGCTTTATCTTTATTTGAATTGTAGGGATGTTATCAAGTTGTTGGAGGTAATCTTATTTAAGAGAGTCCTCAGGTTAGGAAGAGGTATTGAGTGTTTTGATTAACAGATTGCATGTAACAGTGATTCCAACCTTAAGTGGAATATCATTATTATCATATTTCCATTCCATATCTACATTCACTCCCAATTCTCATAATTCCATCACAATTACCTTATCAATTGGTATCAGAGCATGTCGATCAACAAGGACCGAATTGAGAAGCTTGAACTTGACGTTCATAAGCTTTCGGACGACAGTACAAAACAGTTCAAGAGTTTGGAAAAGTCATTGGAGAATATTGCAAGTTCTATCAAGGAGGGTTTTTCGGGGGGCCAATACAAATCTGATGGTGAAAATTCTGAGAATTCCAACAAAGGATTCAGAGAGACATGCCATTCTTCATGGAATGGTCATCATTGGAGTTGTCAAGAAGAGGGGTCATACATCTGCCCATTGAAGATGGATTTTCCTCGATTTTTTGGGGAAGAACCCATTATATGGCTAGATCGTGTGGCTCAATATTTTGAGCTTCAGCAAACGCCGGAGGAGCAAAAAGTTACATTGGTTGCCTTTTATCTTGAAGGTGAGGCTAACCAATGATGGCAATGGCTGAAAAAAATATATGTACAAGACGGCAAACCTTTTGTTTGGATGAACTTTGAGAAAGACTTATTAGCTTGTTTTGGACCTACATATTATGAAGATTTCGATGAAGCTCTTTCACACATCAAACTGAAGGGGACGGTACGATACAGGAGTATCAAAGAGAATTTGAATGCCTCGCTAATCGGGTGAAGGGTTAGCCGCAGAAGGCATTGGTAGGCACTTTTTTGGGTGGGTTACGAGCAGACATAGCCAATCCGGTCAAGATGTTTAAACCTCGGTCTCTACGAGAGACTATTCAATTAGCTCGAATGCAAGAGGATCAAATGAATTGTGCCAAACCGTTTTTTCAAGGGGGAAAATCGCGCTTTACACCAAGAAACCAATCAGAGGGAGGATCATCATCGACCCCCATTACAAAACCCAATCAAACAAAACCACCAGTCAAGAAGATTTCGTGGGAGAAAATGTAGAAGCGGAGGGAAAAAGGATTGTGTTTCAGTTGCAACAAAAGATTCACGCCAAGCCATCGATGTGCTATCAAGCAATTGTTTGTGTTTGATGCTGAGAATGGGGGTGAGTATGACAACATGGGGGACAAACCAGCAGTGGAGCAGATTGAAGAGGAGACGAGTGATGTTGACCCACAAATTTCCCTGCAAGCCTAAAACGGGTATACAGGACCACGGACGATGAGGGTGGTTGGTAGGATCGGTTACCAAAGAGTGTTGGTTTTAATTGACAGTGGATCCACACATAACTTCATTGATCAGAGGTTAGCACGACATTTGGGATTGTCGGTCACTCCAATTGACCAATTCTGGGTTACAATGGCCAACAGGGAGAAATTATGTTGTAGGGAGAAACATGAAGGGGTAAAATTATTAATACAAGGGCTGGATATGTCAGTCACTTTTTTTCCCTTCCGTTGAATGGGTTAGATGTTGTGTTGGGAATTCAATGGCTTGAGAAATTAGGTCCAGTCATATGTGATTGGGGAAGGCTATCTATGACACTCACACATGGAGATAAGGTCTATGAGATAGTGGCTCAATGCAAAATACGAGGCCAGGCCATTAGCAATACCATGTTGGGCAGACAAGTGTCCTCAGGAGGTGAAGTTTTTGCTGTAGCTATTTGGCAGGCCAAAACCGAGTCTCACTCTTCTGTAACGGATGAAATTCAAGCCATTCTTGCTGATTTCTCAACAGTCCCAGAGGTACCTTCTTCACTGCCACCGTCACGATCATTTGACCACCACATCCAACTCAAAGCAGGCACTGACTCCATAAACGTCAGACCATACAAGTACGCCCATTTTCAAAAAAATGAGATTAAACGACAAGTAGCTGAAATGTTGGAATCTGGCTTAATTCGAGCCAGTAGTAGTCCTTTTTCTTCTCCTATTTTACTGGTGAAAAAAAAAGATGGCACGTGGCAATTTTGTACAGACTATCGCGCTTTGAATGCAGCTAAGATTAAATATCATTTTCCTATACCTACAGTAGATGATATGATTGATGAATTATTTAGGTCGCAATATTTTACTAAATTGGATTTAAGGGCGGTTTATCACCAGATCCGAGTTGTCCCCGAGGATATTCACAGGACTGTTTTTCGTACTCACAGTGGTCATTACGAATATTTGATAATGCCTTTTAGCCTCTGCAATGTGCCTTCTACTTTTTAGGCTACTATGAATGCTATTTTTCGCCTTTATTTACGTCAATTTATCCTCTCTCTTTTTTTTAACAATATTCTAATTTATAGCCAAAGTTGGGAGGATCATTTGGCTCACAAACGAATGACTTTTGAAATATTGGCCAACCAACAATTTGTGGTGAAGCCTAGCAAGTATGTGTTTGGTCACACCGAGGTAGACTATTTAGGTCACCTTATTACTATTGTTGGGGTGAAAGTTGACCAAGAAAAATAGAATCCATGCAAAATTGGCCTCAGCCTAAAACCATCATGGAGTTGTGTGGGTTTCTTGGGCTCGAGTTACTACCGTAAATTTGTCAAAAACTATGGTCTTATTGCTCAACCGTTGACCCAATTATTGAAGAAATGACAGATTGGGTGGAGTCCGGAAGCAACTAAAGCCTTCGAGGAGTTGAAGTTGGCTATGGTCACAACACCCGTATTGTGGTTACCAAATTTTTCTAACATGTTTGTTTTGGAGACAGATGCATTTGGTACAGGTATTGGAGCAGTTTTGGCTCAACAAGGACGTCATTTGGCTTATATGAGCAAAGCAATTGGGCCCAAGAAGCAAGGATGGTCAGTCTACTCCAAAGAAATGTTGGCTATAATGGAGGCTATTCGATTATGGCGACCATATTTATTAGGCCGACACTTTCAAATCTAGACAGACCAAAAGAGCCTGAAATTTTTCTTGGAGCAACGGG
Organism: Pistacia vera; assembly: GCF_008641045.1. Taxonomy (NCBI): domain Eukaryota; kingdom Viridiplantae; phylum Streptophyta; class Magnoliopsida; order Sapindales; family Anacardiaceae; genus Pistacia; species Pistacia vera. The sequence continues at coordinate 1,100,661 of NW_022196634.1, forward strand.
TGGTTACTCCTGAGCAACAAAAATGGGTCTCCAAATTGCTAGGTTATGATTATGAGATTATATATCGTCCGGGAAAAACAAATTCAACTACAGATGCATTATCCCGAATGCCCATACGAACCATAACGTCGGGCCATGACAACAAGTCGGATACTTCAGAAGAATTATTGGCCATTAGTGGGCCACACTTTCAGTTATGGGATGAGTTGAAACAAGCCAATACTATAGAGCCTTACGTGGTGGACCTGTATAAAAAGCTTCTTAGTCATCCAGACTAATACCCACACCTCAAGAATCATGAGGGTTTGCTATTGTACAAGGACAAGATTGTGTTGTCTCCATCTTCATCCTTGCCGACAACATTGCTCTAGGAATGTCAAAATTCCAAAGTGGGAGGTCACTCTGGTATCTTATGCACTTACAGCCGGGTAAAACAATCTTTTTTTTGGGAAGGTATGAAACATGATGTGCAGCGGCATGTGGTAGCCTGTGATGAATGCCAACGAAACAAATCGGACTCTCGTTCCCCGACCGGACTCTTACAACCCTTACTAGTACCAACACAGGTGTTGGAAGACATATCCCTTGATTTTGTGGATGGGTTGCTGTAACGCCCCGCTTGAGATACGTACTTAAGATTCGTTGTATTACTTAAAAGTTCATTGATTTAGTTTCAATTGAGTTTGTATGTTGAGTTGGTTGAATGGTTGCCTTGAGATTGGTTGAGTTTTGGTGAAGTTTGGAAATCCAATCTTCGCCGGGGCGAAGAAGAAGCTTCGCCGCGACGAGGAGGAGCTGCACTCACGGGTAGGTTCTGCTCTGTTTCGCCGGGGCGACAGAAAGTTCTTCGCCGCGGCGACAAGTCCAATAAAAAGTTTCTTGAGTTTTCTAGAGAATTCTTCCTTTGGGGCATAATGACCATTCTACTCTTAATTAGTAGGAATAGTGTGGAGTAAAATGTAAGGAAATTAAGTAGAGATTATGTTGGTAATAAGGGTGTATTTGCAAAGAATCAAAGGATATTGATGGAATTTCCAAGGAAGAGCAAGGGCAAAATGGGAAATGATGCTTATAATATTAGCAAAAAAGAGTTAAAGTGTAGAGAAACCCTTTATTCATTCATTTCCACCGCCATATCCATTCTCTAATTTCTCTCAATCTTTCATTCAATTTTCCTAAGATTTCTAAGGGATTTAAGAGAGCTTTTGAGTAATTTTGAGTAGAGATTTCTTCTAAAACATCCTAAGGTTAGGATTCATGCTTTAGATGTGAGTTTGCTTATAGTTATAGTGAAGTCTTATTTGGTTGTTATTGTTCTTGTTGTTGTTTTGAGTTGTAGAGAGGAGACAAGACAACAAAGGAAAGGAAAAGTGCTAGAGAAGTCACTTAATCACAAGGTAAGTAAATCCAACCAAGTTGAGATTTGAGAAATCTTTTGAGTAGAGATTTATATATGCATGTGTATATATGCCTACTGAGAAATTGAGTTGAGATGAGAATTTATTCTAGTGTTGTTGGATATACTTTAATTATGAGAAGTGTTTGATGTGTGAAGAGAGATTGAAATTGAGTTGAAGTTGGAGGAGTTTTGTATAAATATTTTTGGGAGTGTTTTCCTTGGCAGAAATTATGACTATATGAGGGAGTTTTCCTCCCATTTTGGATGATTAAAGAGAAGAGTAGAGTTATAGATAAGTAGAGCTTTGGTATGCACATGAGTTGTTTGACGAAATGCCTAAGTGAAATCTATCCTGTCACAGCCGTGACTTTCTAAGCAAATTTTGGGCATCTTACGGATTGAACTGGGCTGAGACCAAAACATCAAAGTTGTAGCCCTGTTTTTAAGCTTTAAAACGAGACCAAAACCGTAACAATCCGATGTGTATAACGCAAGTTATGCCCTTTTTAGTAAGACCTGTGTAGAATGACTATTTTAATGCAATATTGCATTTGGCATTTCATAAGTGCGTTAGTGAGCATGAGTTGTCCATACACATTATTTATGCACTTAAGAAGTAGCTTGAGGAATAGTAGAGAATGTGAGTATAAGCTACCTTAAGAGTAAAGAGAGAGAAAGAGAGAATGAGCACTAGAGAACGAAGAGAAAAGAAAATAGAGTAAGTTATGCGATGGGGAACCCGTGAGTAATGGGTAGAGTTTCCCGCATGTATGCCGCATTGAGAGAGCGGCATGAGTATGAGAGAGAGAAAAGTGGTGTAACCCGTGAGAGTGCATGCGGATGAGGGCTATACCCGAGAGTACCCGAGAGAGAGATTTTATACTCACATGGCCAAGGGTTCCGAATCCATGCATAACCGAGTCCGATCGGCTAGAATGAGTAGAAGTCACGTAGAGTGGGAGCGAGTCCCGGCCGTGCCTCCGGTAAGATGAGGCCGTGACTACTAGAGAGATTTAGTAAAAAGAGTTATGAGAAAGAGAAAATAGTGAGAAGTATAAAGAGAGAGTAAATGAGAATTGTAAGGAAAGAATTAGAGAGAAAGAGTTACGGGGATAGATAAGTAGAGGATTTACTTACTGAGCATTAGTTGTGCTCACCCCGTTGTTTTTCATGTTTTGCAGGATCTAGGTGAGGACACAGTCGGATGGGCGTCGGCAAACGAAAGGAAATGGCTACACTGTCCACCTTGTTTTGTTGTTTTGTACATGACACAACTTTTTGTATTTAAAGAATGTATATATTTAATAAAAGAAAAATTTGGGCCCAACCTTTTTATGCTATTTTATATGTATTTTATTATGTACATGTTTTATGAGTATTTGAGTAGAAAGCGGCTATTACAATTGCCCTCTTCAGATGGCAAAACTGTGGTTCTGGTTGTGGTGGATTGCCTCACTAAATATAGCCATTTTTTGGCGTTATCACATCCTTACACAGCTCGGATGGTTGCTGCAATTTTTATTGCTCAAATTGTGCACCTCATGGTATTCCTAAATCAATGGTGAGTGATCAGGATCGCATGTTTGTTAGTACATTTTGGAAGGAACTTTTTAAACTTCAAGGTACCCAGTTAAAGATGAGTTCAACGTATCACCCTCAATCAGACGACCAAACGGAGGTGGTCAATCGATGTATGGAACAATATCTTCGCTGTCTCTACAGCCAACACCCAAAAAAATGGTGTCAATACTTACCATGGTCAGAATACTAGCATAACACCACATTTCACCAATCTTTGGGTACCACTCTCTTTCAAGCATTGTATGGACTACCACCACCGACAATAGCAAATTATTTGGAGGGCACTTCAGTGGTAGATGAAGTTGATAAAGGCCTCTGTGAGAGGGATGAGCTACTGCAGCAGTTGAAGGGTCATTTGGAAAAAGCAAGTAATCAAATGAAGCAACTCACAGATCAAAAGCGGCGTGACTGTGTGTTCGAGGTCAGTGATTGGGTTTTCTTACGGCTACAGCCTTACCGACAGTGCAATGTTTTCCGAGGAGCCCATCAGAAATTAGCTAGTCGTTTCTTTGGGCCTTATCAGATTGTGGAATGGATTGGAATGGTAGCTTACAGATTGGCTCTTCCAGACATGGCAAGAATCCACTCAGTTTTTCATTTTTCCTTGCTCAAGAAAAAGGTGGGTGATGTTTCTCATATCACATCAGATTTGCCGCCATTTTCTAAAACCAACACACCATTGCTCCAACCTCAAAATGTTCTGGATTTCCGATGGGTGAAACAGGGAGCTAAGTATGTCACACAAGCTCTCGTCCAATGGAAGAATATGTCCCCTGAAGATGCCATGTGGGAAGAGGTGACATGTCTTGCACAACATTCCCTGACTTCGACCTTAAGGACAAGGATCGTGTTCTAGGAGGGTAATTGATGGGGATCCTATTCAGAAGAGTAAGATTAGGACTCCTAGTCCTAAATATCAGGAATAATTCTATTAGTAGGATAAGAATAAGAGATAGAAGGAAGAGTTATTTAAACTTCCTTATTATCTGGTTGGGTTATTTATCTTTATCTTTATTTGAATTGTAGGGATGTTATCAAGCTGTTAGAGGTAATCTTATTTAAGAGAGTCCTCAAGTTAGGAAGAGGTATTGAGTATTTTGATTAACACATTGTGCATAACGGTGATTCCTACCTTAAGTGGAATATCATTGGGTGCGTTTGGTTTATTATCTTAGATAGGATTTGGGGAATAATATTTGATAGTTGAATAGGAGAATATTACAAGGTAAAATTTAAAAATTTCTAAAAAACCCCATAGGTTTGCTAATTTAATTAAACACCCTAATATATAAAAATTTTGTAAAATGACAAAAACACCCCCACCACCCGCAGTGCCAGATTCCAGCCACCATCGCCGGAATCTGGCCGAAAAATTGCTTTACGACACAGACCGGTCGGATCTGTGTTGTAACGCGTCGATATGGCCTTTTTCGGCCATATCCATCACGGGTCTGACCGAAAAAGGCCAAATCTACGGCCAGATGTGGCCGTCGACAGCAGCAAAAGTCCATCTTTGACCAACAACGACAACCAGATCTAGCCGAAAAAGACCAGATCAGTGAATTACCAACCTTTTCCGGTAGTGGTTAGGCCGTTGTAACAGATTTCAGCTACCACCGATGGTGGTTGCCGGAATCTGGCAAGTATGGGTTTAGGGGGTGTTTTTGTTACTTTTTAAACTTTTTTTCTGGGGGTATTTAATGAAATTAATAAATTTAAGGGATCTAAAAATAATTAAAAAATACAATAATATTTCTCAAATAATGTGCCAAACAATATTTGGGGAATAGGATTGAGAATATGGATAATAATATGGAACCAAACGCACCCAATATTATCATATTTCTGTTCCATTTCTACATTCACTCCCAATTCTCATAATTCCATCACAATTACCTTATCATACGAGGAATAAACTAGCTCATATATGTAAATGAGGAATAAACTAGCCCATATATGTAACACGGCTATGCTAATTGTAGCTATTAATCTTAAATTCTACAAAGCATCAAGTTTTGTGTGTTAATGAAGTTGCAACGTGTGAGCAGTGCAGTAACAATCGCATTTGCCTCTTGCCCTCTTCTCATCCAAATTTGATTTGGTATTTTATTTAAGAAAAATGTTATCCTTACAAAGACCCATACAAAGAAGACTACAAAGTGACATCATCCAGAAGAAAAAAACAAAGAAAAAACGGGGAGAGAGAGAGAGAGAGAGAAAGAAATCATGAAAATCAATGGTGGAGATTGTCTTTGTATGCCCCATTTGTATGTGTATTTATAAAACTAGCATTGTTCTTTATTTAAACTCTCAACAATGAGTAATTGAGCTAACTTTTTATTTATTTGGAAATATTTGAAACAAATCATATGCATAATATTCAGAATATTTGAAAAAAAAAAATTAAGAAGCAAAAATTCCTTTTTTTTTTTTTTTTTTTTTTAAAAATGGATAATGCAAATTGGGTAAGTGAATAAAGAGAGTAATATTATGAAGTAAATTACATGACAAAAATTAAATTTGAAAACTTTTGGACGTTTTAAGATTTTAAAAATAACATAAATCTTTTTGTCCTTAGTAAATTATTAATATATACGTAGTTAGAAATTATATATATGATTAGTTGATAAATATTTATCTAATTATTTATATATAAAAAACTTCATGTTTGGAGGATTTTTGTTAGGAGAATAGATTTTAAGACTTAAGTTATACTTGAGGACATTACAGATTATTGATATTAATTTTTTTTTTTTTTAAATGAATTTAGGTGAAGTTAATCCTGAACTATTTTTCCGTACACTCGACGTGTCACGTGCTACGTCCACCCAAGTTTCAGAACATTACACGACAGAAGGTCGTGTGTTGGCCACATGTTGAATCAAACACCTAACCTTCGCTTTGCGTTAACAGACACTCATTTGAGAGAAACAAAATTAAGAGACATCTAGACTCGATAGAGCGGCTGCGGGCGTGAGGTTTTGGATCATTCAATGGCGTCAATTGTGAGTATGGTAGCTGCGCCTGGATTCTGTTACAGCAAATCAACGATGGTGGGCGCTTCGACTGTCACCGCGAGGCCTAGGCGGCTGGTGGTTGTGAGGGCGGAAGGTCAAGGTATAAATCCAGATATCAGGAAGGCGGAAGAGAAGGTGGTGGACGCTGTGGTGGTCACTGAGCTCTCTAAGCCTCTCACCGCTTATTGCAGGTAATGGCAATCGTATGTGGTTTAATTCATTCGCAAAATGTGAATATTAAGCGATATCATGTTTTAAATTTATTTTTGGAAAATAAAGAATGCATTTCGTAAAATATTAAAAAAACAAGTAAAACATTTAGAACAGGCTAGAATGTCGTTTTTCATCTTTCATTAACAAATTTTGTTAAACGATGTTAAATTCAGAAACGTTTTTATAAAACAATTCATCAACATATTTCTATATTTTCTCTAATTAAATTAAGAGTTAACTGTGATTTTGTGAGTGTTTATGCACCAACTGTTTGATGATGCTTCTCTTGCCAATTGTTTTTGAGTATTTGAATTTCCCTTTTTTTTTTTTTTTTTTTTTTTTTTTTTATGTTGAGTGTTTGATAATTTGTGTTTGTGTTTGTGTGTAGATGTTGGAGGTCAAAAACATTTCCTCTGTGTGATGGATCACATGTAAAGCACAACAAAGCTACTGGAGATAATGTTGGACCCTTGCTTTTGAAGAAGCAGTAACACTATTTCTTTAATTGCTTTTTCAGAGCTATTGAGCTAATCTTCTTGTTGAACTTATTACGAACTTCTGAATGGTTGTATGAATGGTGTTTCTCATTGTCCTTTGGACTACATTCATTGACTCTTTTGCTTTCCAATAGATCAACCTCAATTATCTTGTACTATGCAGGATACAAACTAGATATATAAACTGTCTTTTAAATTCAATAATACTAGATTCACAATTTTCTCTTACAACTCTCGACGAGACAATTCGTCATTGATTTGTTTGTAAATGGGTAAATGAGGCTCATTTTGTGAACTAACCAATAATGAATTGTCACGTCGAGGGTTATAAGATTAGGTTATAGACCTAACATTACTTTTTTTAAATTACATGAAGCATAATTTATAAGATCTGCTGAAGATCACCACTGTTTTTAAACCAGTGTAGTGGGTTTAGTCGTATAGAGGTGTAAATTGATTTGGGCTGGCTTCTTTTTGTGTATGACACCTGTCTTGCTATTCTGCTACCTTCAAAGCTAGGGTGTTGGGCGTTGGAGAGGCCTGCTTATATAAAAAATGCTGGGCCTGACACGACCACTCCTAAAGAAATCCAGGTCAGTATGCCATGCTGGGGCTATCAACAATGGGCCTGAGCCTCTGCTGATGGTTGGGTGGGAAGATTCCTCAATTTGGTAGACCAGTGAAGGAAAACTTGCTTGAAAGTTTATTAATTTAATAATTTTCTTGGATTGTTCCGTCGATTAGGGAACCAAAATTCCTGATACGTCTCTGATTTCTTCTTCATGGTGCTGTTAATCTGTCAGAACCAAGCTCTGGGTATTGTGATTAATTTTGACCATCACTCGGTTGCCTTAGGGCAATCAACTCTAAGTTATAATTCTCAATGGTCTAATCTCCAAGGTCTAGGCTTGAAAGGATCCTCCCTTCATCGGATTCTAACCCCAGAGTTACTTATCATATTTGTCATTTAACTGGTCTTTTGAGTTTGTAGAGTATTTCATGAACAGTAAAGCATTAGTCGAAGTGTGTATAAATTAATCCGAACACTCCGATTACTAAAAGAAAAAAGTTTAATAGTCTCCACTTGTGGCATTATTAGCAATTGCATTTTAAATATTAAACTGGAAATCTTTCCACTGGGTATTATTCTCTTAATAGCTACAAAGCTGCTAGATTCTTGCTTGATATGTAGATATTAATTAATTGCTTCACCGGGCAGCAAGAACTACCGACTGTAAGATACTTTTATTATATAAATTGCAGGCCAAATGACTTAAATGATGGATGATAATTAGATATTCATGTGAGTTCATGTGCATGGATGAATTTATCATGGCACTTATTATGCAAACTTAGTTATCAGTGGAGAGCGAGATTAATTGTCAGATGAACAATACTGTCTGTCCAATTTTTTAAAGTCATAATTTGTAGAGCAACTGGGATTTCTAAAATTCACGTTTACACCATTAACAACATTAAGCTCTTGACTTTGTTTGAGCGGTGTTTACAGTTAATTTTTTAAATGGCTTATAATAGATTAGGTCAAATTTTTATCAGGAAGGGGTTGAAAGTGGGTAAGTTTCTATTGTGTTTCCTATATTTATTATGTCCATTAATTGCAAATCTTATTTATTATATAGTCTAGCTGTTTTCCTTTATGCTTATCCTAGATACTTATTGATTTATAATGGCATACGATCACTCATCCCTAATCTTGTCTCAAATTTTAATACCTTTTTCTTATGTCCTAATGATGGGTGATTAGTTTCGAATACCCTGTATTTTTTGATGGAATCAAAACCAACCAATTCTTAAGATTTAAAATTGTAACCAAAACCTGAAACATCAGTTCCAATTATGATTCCGAATACCCAAAATTAATTTTAATTATCCCATTCTTTTAAAAAAATTATACACCCCCAAACACTATAAATATTGTACTAATTGTTTATAAAAATTACAATTCAATACCAGGTACCTAAACCTCGATTTTCGTTCTAGAATCAGACTCGAGAATTTTCAGTTTTACCATTTATCTATGCTCACCGCTAGTCCTAACGTACGATATATATATGAGTTATTTTTAGTCCAATTTTTCTACCAAATTTCTTGTGTTTTGGTGATACTAAAACCCAAAAAAAGAGAGAGAAAAATCTAGAAGAACGCTTTTGATTAGAGTGAATTATTATAATTAATTACATTTAATTCTAAAGAAATGATATTGTATGACTACTAAAATTCCTTTCATCATCGACAAAAAGGAGGGGCATTCTTCAATAAAATATGAAGGTGACATCAACTAAGAAGAAATTTCAGATGGTCATTGGATTCCAAAGAGTTTTAAAGAACCCACAAAGCAATCATTAAAGTAAACAACTGTGTTAAACAAGCAAAATATTATAATCAAGGGACTGTCCATTCCATTATTAAAAAAAAAAAAAAAAAAGGAAGTAGAAGAAGCTTGAAAAAGGTATTAAGAAGCCACATCCTAATTAATTAGCCCTTAAACAAGGAATAAAGTGTAAACCAGTTAAATCTAGACGACTAAACCCACCAACCACGGATTTAGACTTTAGGCTTAAGCTAGTTAGTCAACGGCGTTGTACAAATTTGAACATTGTTAGATCCTTATTAATCGGTTGAATTCAAGCATATAATAAAAGAGGCAAAGACTTTAAAAAAAAAAATAAAGATTATGAAAAGAAACACTAATTTTTCAAAATTCAACAATCACGTTTTATACATAACACATATTGAATAATGGGATGAGGTGGATATTGAACAACAATTTTAATAATAAAAATCTAGGAATGGACGGCCTATATTCATACCTTATTACAGTATAATAATGCACATAGTACTAAGATTAATTTTCTAATAATAAAGTCAACTGTTATGTTTGTTTCATATTCCACTGAATATGTTCACTTCATTAGATTATTGCATCCATTGGCTAGTGGCTACCAATAATCGATTTTACTAATTGATTTCCGCATTGCCCGCTTCCTGGTGCTGCTCCCAAAACGACCTGCCAACGAAACACACGGTAAATCACACGCGTCATCTTTTTACACCGCCATGCAGTATTTCAAGATTTAGACATGTCCCTCACTCTCATGTGATATGCTTCAAGCCTCCATGTCTTTTCAATTTTCATTGACCTAAATATGATCTTTTTTTTTTAATGGTAAAAATGGGTTTTTCTAAAATATATATATATACAAATTAGGGGTGTTCAAAAGAACTGATTGGAACTGAAACCGACCGGTATCCGGTAGTGGCGGATGCAGAAATTTTTTTTAGGGTGGGCCAAAATAAAAAATAATTACATATTAATATTTTTGTTAGGGTGTGCCAAAATCCAAAAATTATATATATTAATATTTTAAAAAAAATTTGAGAGTGGGCCATGGCCCACCCAAAAAAGGGCTGGATCCGCCCCTGGTACCCGGGGTTTGGTTTTGGTTTTTACCCAGAACCGACCGTCAACGGGTAGGTTCTGGTTTCAAATTTTTGGAACCGTTATTGTGAGGTTCCGGTTCCTATAGTTAGAAACCGGAACCGGGAACCGAGACTAATATAAAATAAAATTAAAGAGTAGAGGGGTTAATAAAAACTTTTGTAGAAAAAGTAATGTAAATACATTTATATTTATATTTCATAACATTTAAAGTAAGTTGGTTTGACTTTTGAGAATCTACCTTTACAAACTAATGGAGTTTGTAATTTTAAATTTTATTTTTGTTAACAAGTGCCAGGTGAGGGGGTATTTGTAAGTTTTTAAGGGTTTTTTTGCCATTTTAAAAACTTTTGGGGGGTAATATAATTTTATAGGGTACCTAGAATCAGAACCGGAACCGTTGTTATAGGTTCCGGTTCCGGTTCCAAATTTTAAGGAACCGTCGGTTTCGATTCCTTAAAAAAATGTAGAGTACCCAAAACCGAACACCTCTAATACAAACAATACACAGCAAAAATAAATAAATTAATAAAATAGTTATATTTTTGAATTCTCATAATATATATATAATTTGTAATTTATTATTATTCTTGCTTAGATTTGTCAAAAGCTCACAATCTCGATGATGAGATGGAAACATGTTCGAAAATGACTTTTATTTTTGGTTAATGGTTATATAGATAACAAACATGATTCCAAATTTATTTATTTTTACTATGAATTAACAAGAAGAAAAAGTAAAGTATTAATTATCACTTATTAGGAACCCGACTCGGCCCGGCTGGTTTAACTGATTAGACCGGGACTTGGGGCCTTCATCGGTTTAACCGGAAAAAGCTAAAAATCGGCCCTCAAAATTACAAACACCCCCTGCTCCTTCCACTCACCCCCTCTCACATTCCGACAATTTCTCTCTCATTCTGGCGAAATCTGGTGCATAAAATCACCCCCAACTCTCCATTGGCCTCACCAACATCTCACCACCAAAACCAGAACACCCTGGACCTTGATTGCTCACCAATTGTCGTTGGCCACTCTTAAGGTTTTGCGATTATAATTTTTTTGGTTGTTCTCGACGCTGAAAATCATCCCCGACTCCTCTATTTACCTCGCTAGCATATCCCCACCAAAACCCCTATCATCCCAAAGTCTAATTGGTCGTCGATCATCAGCTGACAACAGAGGTGTTTTTGTTAGATTTTGAACCTATGGGATGGACGGAAAACCGCCAACTGGTGCGGATTCCTAAGCATTTTTAATTATTTTAAACTTTCTGTCATTTTTTTATTGGATAAATATTAGATGTAAAATAAAATAATGCAATAATTATGCAATTATTGTAATGATGTGAACCTAAACCGAATGCAACCGACAATACATGATATATGTTTAGGATTTGATTTTACAGTTACATTACATCTGGACATTTTATCTATAATTTAATTTAATTCTGTCATAATTGTCGTAATATGTTAAAATATTTTAATTGAACAGTCTTAATTCTTAAACACGACTCAATAAATATATATAACTAAATTAATGTCATTATATTATTCACCGAAATTAATTTTGAACGGTTAACATATATAATTAATGCATTTTATTGATTTAAGTAAAAATTACAGTTGTGATTTACTCATTTATGCAAACGACATATCATATCAGATCATTTTAAATCAATTTATCAACACGTTTTTACAACGTCAATATCCAATCCTGAATTATTGGCGATTTATTAATTCACAACCATGTGCAAAACCCTACAATCATTCTTGATGTCCACTGAATGGGTCCAGCTTTAAGATCTTCACCACAGTGATTCAGCCACTTGTCCAGTTATAGACCAAAGTTTAAAACTTTATCAGGTTCCCCACAAAACGACAACACAATATTGTCGGCGGGTAGCCTAAGCTTTAATTTTTGCTTGGGGGCCTCATGGACGTTTTAGAAGGGCCCACGAGAGTCCCAAGCTATTCGTACTCTTGCTGCTTTCCTCTTTCATTACAGCTAGCTACAGTGCTACACGTCTACACCTACACCGGACGCCACAGCTCCCTCTTCACCGCGTTTTATAATGACTTTGACGTCCGTCCTTTATGGGCGGCATGTACGAGTCACTTTCCTTTAGCTTAAACCATGTCGTTTGTTCGCCGTGGTTACAGAATCTAACAGGTGTCGGGGGCCGCTGCATTGTGCCATATGCTCACTGGTACACGTGTGGTGGGATGACGTCATGCATCAACTTTTTGAACTATAGTTTTATTGGTAAAATATAGTGCCCGACTTAAAAAAAATTGGTATGTGGAAACTAGTGTCTCACAGTGATTGGTTCATATTAGAATTAACATTATAAGATTTGGCTTAGTTGTGCCACAACTGACGGGCATTATTTTGAACTTCATATTATAAAGTACAAGTGTCACTCTCAGCTTTGTTTCAATGAGGAATGAAACGTTTGCCTTGAATGTAATTTAAAATTTATGTCATAGTTGACTTAATAATGGATTATTATCTAAATTTAATACGATTATGATGGTAAATATCAGATTTTATTCCATATAATCTCTATTGGTTCATAAATAAATATACCTATTCTAGTTTGAAATTCATTTAAAGAGTTTATTAATATAGTAAATAAACCAAATAATAGTTTAATGACACATTATCACTCATAGATTTTTAAAATATAATATTTTCACAAAAATGACACCGTTCCACCCATCCCGCCAATAGCTAGTCAATTTTTATATTATTGTGATCCCACACCACCATTATTCTCTTTTCTAATCATTACTCACTAAAATCTCTCAAATCTTACTCTTATCAACCTCATCAATTGCTAACAATTGAGCGATTAGGATTTTTATAGTAGCATTTTTAAAGTCAAATTTCTACTAATCACAATCACTAAAATCTAATATTCTATCACCAAAAGATTTATCGATCTTTCCTCTTCAAAAGCTCCAATAACATGAATTGAGTTTGTTCTCTATCAGCAACCTAATCAAAAAGTGTATTTTTTAAGGGTGAAAAATAATATTTTAAAATTTTATGGGTGAAAAAATATCATTAAACCATTAAAATGTCATTGAACCATTATTTGAGGGAAACATCCGTTAACTCTTTATTAATGCCTATTATCAGAAATGTTAACTAACCGCGGGTCAGGCCAATCAACTAATTATAAAGTAAAAATTTTTTATGAAAAAACAGAACCCACGTCTGTAATTCCCACAATTTAGCAGCCCCCGAAATAAAAAAGAAAATTTTAAACTCGTTTCAGACACTTGAGAGTTCAACACACTGTCGGTCGACAAATCAGACGGTGGTATATAATACACGTGTCTTTCTATCACCCCTCCGTTCTTTCTTTGTTTCACCTGAAATACTCTCCAACCCCAACTATTGAAGCCTAAATTTTTCTCTCTCGGCTTTATCAATTTCAGTTTTTCCCATCGCGAACCCACATCTCAGTACCCATTTTCCGGTCAATCATCGCCGGAAATCTGATGCTTCCGTTATCTAAACCTTTGTCACCCGACCCAACCAAAAGACTAAAAAGCAACGAATTGGACCGGAAGAATTCGTTCAGTTCATTGCTTCAATCACCTCTCTCGATCCACAGCCCTCGCTCATGGCTTATCATCACCATCCTCTCTCTCCAGATAATTCTCTTCATAATGCTCCGTTCCATTTCCCTTTCTTTTACCGCCCGCCACGTCGCCGAACAACCTACCAGTACAACAACCTCCGATATCCAGGGAACCATCAAGCTTATCCCGTATGAACCGCAACAGGAGCATCAACAGCAGCAAGAGCATCAACGGCTACAACAGCATCAAGCACAACAAGAGCATCAACGGCAACATGAGCATCAATCGCAACAAGAGCATCAACGGCAACAAGAGCATCAACAACAACGAGAACATCAACGGCAACAAGAGCAACCTGGGTTCAATGTGCTCCCGGATCAGTGCAACTCCGGGACAATCTTCGTGTACGATATGCCAAAGCCTTTTAACCAAGAGCTGTTACAAAATTGTCATGAATTAAGCCCATGGGGTTCTCGTTGTGATATGCTGATAAATGACGGTTTTGGTCGAAGTGCAACTGACTTAGACGGTGTCGTACCGGCCAATTTGATTCCCGCCTGGCATTGGACCGACCAGTTTGTGTCGGAGATTATTTTTCACAACAGGTTATTAAACTACAAGTGTAGAACCTTAGAGCCGGAATCTGCTACGGCGTTTTACATACCTTTCTACGCTGGACTCGCGGTGGGAAAGTACTTGTGGTCGCATTCAAACGCCAAGGAGCGTGATTATCACTGCGATACGATGCTGCGTTGGGTACGGGATCAGCCGTACTTTAACCGATCAAACGGCTGGGATCATTTCATCACCATGGGGAGAATCTCGTGGGATTTCAGACGGTCAAAAGACAAGGACTGGGGCTCCGGTTGCATTTACATGCCAGGTATGAGAAACGTGACTCGCCTTCTGATTGAACGTAATCCTTGGGACTATTTTGATGTCGGTGTACCTTACCCCACTGGATTACACCCTAGATCCGACTCGGATATCTTGCAGTGGCAGGACTACGTTCGCAATCGTAACCGTTCAACCCTCTTCTGCTTCGCCGGGGCGACACGTGGCACAATCAAGAATGACTTCCGGGGGCAGTTATTGAGTCACTGTAAGGAGGAGTCTGGGTATTGCAAAATCGTGAACTGTGCAGGAACGCGTTGCTCCAACGGGACCTCGGCGATTCTCGAAACGTTTCTTGACTCAGATTTTTGTCTTCAACCGAGAGGTGATAGTTTCACCCGCAGGTCAATTTTTGACTGCATGGTGGCTGGTTCGATCCCGGTTTTTTTCTGGAAGCGATCAGCTTATTATCAATACCAGTGGTTTTTGCCTGATGAACCAGGGAGTTACTCGGTTTTTATAGATCGTAACGCTGTGAAAAACGGGACGACGTCTATAAGATCCGTGCTGGCAAGTTACAGTAAAGAAGAAGTAAAGAAAATGAGGAATAAAGTGATTGATTATATACCCAATTTTGTGTATGCAAAACCCCGTGAAGGTTTAGAGACTATAAAAGATGCATTTGATGTCGCCGTTGATGGAGTATTGAGGAGATTCAAGGAGCAAGAAGAGTGGGGATACAAGTGGTAAGAAAAGAAACTGCGAGGGTTCAAAGAGGAAATTAATATAATGGATAATGCCGAATTTGGTGTCAGAGAAAATAGATAGAAGTATACATGTGATGAAGAAGAAGCTTTTAGGTATAATTTTTCTGAGGAGCAGCAGTTATTAGTTATTACCGTTTTTGTTTTTTTGTTTTTTTGAGGGTTTAAAGCTGCATATTATGTGTATTATTATTCTGTACATTTTACAGAAATTGTTTTACTACAGTTGCAATTCTTTGATTGAGGACTTAAAAAACTTCTGATAAGTTGGCAGAGTGAGGCAGGCCATTGGGATGACTACTTAGTAAGTGAAAGTGATGAGGAAGGAGGAGACCACCAGGGACCATTGCTGGGCGTGGAGCCTTGGTGGCTCAACAGGATTTGATGATTAGACGGCCGTTTTAGTTGCCATTTGTGCCAGTGGTAAGATGAATAAGTATCGTTTATAATATATAATTTATTGATTTTATTTGATGGATTATATACTTTTCAACCTCTTGTCTCTCTGTCTGGATGTGCCATATTTTGAAATGGTTTAACATAATTCTTCAAATCTCATCTGTTTTCTCCTTTAACATAAGATGAATAAATAATGACTGGTGTGGTTGTGGGATTTTCTTCTTTTTTGGATGTTGGGAGTACAGGTTTTGATACATTTTAAGCAATAGTTAGCACATCTTCAATGCGTTTAGTGTCTTTGGAAAGTGAAGTTGGAATTTGGAAGAAGATTTATCGATCTCCTTGATGTTCAATAATGGAAAACTGCCAGGAAAAGGTTAAAGAAGCACGCACAAGACTACTAAGTTATTCTACATAAATGATTTACAGGGGAAATTTTTGTGTGATAGATGTAACCCATGTTGAAATTATTTCAAATTCACCGAGCAGGTATTGATAAGCATATCTCCAAAACCTTCATCTTAAAATGGTGGTGGCTTCCGCAAATTGACAAAGACATTTGCAAGTTTTACCATTAACGTAAGGGATTGGTCGGACGGTTAAAGAGGTTTACTCTCTTCCTTGAGTTTATGAGTTCAAACATTGGAATTATCTACCACAATAATGTTATGACTAATTTGATCCTTTAGACTTGGGTTTACAGGTATTCAATAGATTTTAGAAATTGAACACACTTAGAAATTAGTTGAGATATAAACAAACTTGCCCAAACATTGCGGTTATTTGTTACTTGTTACCAGTTGGACCTTCTACTCTTTTTAAACTACACAATCTTTATCATAATCGTTGTGTTCTTGTCTTATTATATTTTGATTATTTAAAAGTTCTTTTTAAATAATGCAAATTGCCGCAGAATATGTTTTCCTCACAGTGGGGGTTAACTTGTGATCTAAAAAAATGATTGACCCTCTTGTAGTAACGTTGAAGACAAAACAATTAAATCAGTCTTTTGTCTCTTTAGTAAAATTTTGTTCTGTTTGTTAAATATTAAAGTGCAAGAACATTTAATCTTTAGTGGTGGGCCTTGAAAGACATAAAAAGCCGGAAGGAATCTTCATCTTTTTGTGGTCTTGTTGTGGTTGATAGAACCACGTCATAAATGATAAGCTGCTTTTTACAAAAGTTCATTAGGCCCTCGACGACGACAAATGAACTTTAATGTCTACTTTGTTGGAATTATAACTCTAAAATGGAACCGATTGCACCAAATATTTGACAGCATTATATGTTTTCCCATATAATGCTCTATCCTTAATTAATGAAGATGCAAGACCCCAAAAGAAAATGCACAAATTTTAGATAATTTGACACTTTTTTATAAATGGACTGACATACCTTCAAATTACTCTCAAAGGTTTGGTCTAGCGGGGGAAAGCACATTCAACCTTGACAAAGTTGTTTAAGTGAGAATAATTGTAATAAATTATATATTTATTTTTTTCTTTTGCCATACTTTTGTTTCAAAACTTGGTAGAACTTAATTAAATTGTTTATGTTACAGGCTTCGTCTAACCAACTTTTACACCTTTTTGTTATTTAATTAGGAAACTAAGTGTTTTGCTGGAATAAATTTTTATGCAATTGATTGGAGAAAAAAAAAAACATTTGAAAAATTATTTAATGTTTTTGTATTGCCTTGATTTCGTATGCTTGGGATGATTCATTGATCCGTATAGAGCACCATCAAATGTTTTTGCTTTGAAGTTTTCTGTTTTTGTTGTAGGAGAGGAATTAATGTGGTACTGATGTCCTGAGTCCATTTGGGACCTTCGTTTAAGTAGTTGAGTCTAATTTTTGAAAAAAAAGTATGAAAGAACAAAAATAAAAAAATTGACATGACTTATTTTGAAGACACATTCTCGAAATACATATGACAACCATAGTCAAGAAATCAAACCGTTTAATCCAAATGGATATTAACTTGACTTATCTTGAAGACAGATTCTCGAAATACTCGATGGGCAAAGGGACAATCAATTCAGAGGCGGAGAATCCAATGATGCTAACCTTGCAACCTCATGCATTAACATATTAGTTTTCCTTCTGGTCCACTAAAATCCAACTGAAGAACAATTATGGATTAGGTTGTGGATATTTCTCACAATTCCGTTAATCTCCCATAATACCTTTTCTTTCTTGTAAGCCGTAATAAAATTTAAGTAGTCTGTTTCTAATAAGACCTTAATCAAACCCAAATTAGAGGCCAAAGCTATCACTTCCCTAAAAGCTAAAGCCTCTGCTAAAAGGGGGTTGTAGCAAATTTTTTTTTTTTTCCTTGCCCCAGTCAACAGCATACCTTTGTCATCTTTTACTATAATCAATAATGTTTTATTTATAATTATGTCATACAATTAGACAAAAATTATATAAAATTTATGTAAAATAACTACTCTAACCTTTTATTTTTTGTCTGATTATATAATTTGATTGTAAGCATAACACTATTTTATTATAATTCTCATCGCTCCTTTGAAATAGAAGAAATGGTGGATTTTTTATATTGATATAAAAGGCTTGCAGTCTAATTAGGCCCAACGAAGCTTCTAAGCTCAGATGCTGAGTTCTAGTCTCTTTCTATTAACTCTTTGGGGTGATTCCTATCTGGGCCAGATTAAAACATTAGGTCCATCTCTAATGAAGAGTCCAAATTAAGCTAATCTAACCTCATTTATTATTATTTTTTTGTTTTTGTTTTTTGGTATTGTGCAGGCATCTTATAATTCACTCAACTTTAAATGTTTCAAAAAATTTGCCCTTACATACAAAACAAAACCACGTGTCCCTCCTATGCACCATTGAAAAGACTCAAAAGACCGATATACCATTACATACAACACCAGAACCCTCTTTGTTTTTTTCTACATTAAGAAGCTTCATTATTTACGCCAGACGATAAACTATCAAAATGCCACGTACTATCCCATTTCAGTTTGACTCCCTCGTTCTTCCTTCGGCTTTCTGAACAAAATGAAAGGGCCAGTTTCGTTTCTGCTTCTCTTATCCTTAATTTTCATCCTCTTCACTGAAGCCAAATCCACGAGCTTCCAGTTGCAACCTCGAGCTTTTGAGTCCTTTAACGTCAGTTATATTCAGGTAATTCTGAAGAAATAAATATATCTTCACTTTTATTTGATTTTTCGATTGTGATGATTGATTTTAATTTTTTCCCCTCTTTTGAGTGAAATTAGAATCTGGGGAGCTGTTCTTATACGGTGATAATAACAACAAGCTGTTCCTCTTCCAAATACACTCGAGATCAGATTAGTATCGCTTTCGGCGATGCTTATGGCAATCAGGTTTGCAATTTTTATATATTTAATGTAATTCCACTTTTTTTTTTTTTTTTTAGGTTTTCGAAATCAAATATTCTTATAATAAAATTTAAAGTACCCATCTAAGTCAAAAGTCCAATTCAAGAAAATCTGATCACGATTAAAACGGGTTTGATTTTTCGGACTTAGAATTTTGTTTGCTTAACCGGAAAATAATCTGTTATTTAATATATATTTTCTTGATTTTCAATATTGTTTTTTTTATATTTTAAAGCTAAGTCAACCTATGTATGTATTAGGTTATATTGTTAGAAGAGAAAAAATATTTTCAATCAAAAACAAAGCTTTAATTCAGCTTGATTTTGATTCTTATGATGATTTTTTAACTTGAATGATCAGATATATGTACCAAGACTAGACGATCCATCCACGAGGGCATTCGAACGATGTTCATCTGATACATTCCAATTAACTGGACCATGTGCTTATCAAATTTGTTATGTGTATCTGTATCGAAGTGGCCCTGATGGGTGGAAGCCAGAGAGTGTGAAGATTTATGGGTATAATACAAGAGCTGTTACATTCAACTACAACACTTTTATTCCTGGTGATACTTGGTATGGCTTCAATTTATGTCAAAGCGCTTCTTCTTCAAATCATCAATCTGTTTCCAGATGGTTTATATATGTAATTCTGGGATTTGTTATCACTTTTGTTTTGTAATTTTGTAATTATCATTTGCTATTATTCATCAGCTGTATAACAGATTTCAGAAGAAAGATTTGCTTTGCTTCTATATCTTTTGACAAGGTAAAAAAATGCTTCCTGATAGCCAGAAGCACTTTTTCAATCTATTTTATTTTTCATTGGTTGAGAAAATTACAGAGGGATTGCATTTGAATGCCTGCTTGAAACTTGATGCTTTTCTGGAAGTCTTTTTTCGATGGGGGGAAACGTTACCATGTGATTTTGTATTAAAAAGTGTTTTTAAAAAGAGCAAATGACATGTTCCCACTAAAGGTGCAGTGAAATTTGTAACCAATGCTGCATCGAAAGAACCTCCTGGCTTATAGATGGGGGGAGTTTTTCCACCTAATAGGTTAACCTTTTGGGTATAGAACTCCCAACCTATGATAAGTGGTATCAGAGCAAATCCGATCCGTCTTTTGATGTCCCGTCAAGCATTTACGTAGGGATGTTTACGTGTGATTGTGGGTCCACATGAGAGTGAGGTGGACGAGTTGGCAAGGGGGTCTCACCTGTAAGGATTGGGTGGGAGAGAATGTAACAAATCTCACATCGAAAACATATTAGAGAGGTCCTGGGCTTATAAAGAGTGTGTGTGTGGGTGGGGGGGGGGGGGGGGGGGGGGGGGGGGGGGGGGGGGGGGGGGGGGGGGGGGGGGGGGGGGTAGGGAGGTGGTGTTCCTTCCACCTAATAGGTTAGCTTTTTGGATGCGAAAATCTCAACCCCTGACAAATGACAATTTAGTGAAATGGCAAGTTCTCATCAATTTTATATTCCCACATTCGTTCAAAGGGTAAAGTAAATAAAAATTTCAAAATAACCCTCCACATCTAAAATTTCTCTAACAAGCACCCTCTTTCTAAAATTCTCTCACGGTGGCCATATTGGCTATTGTGTGGGACAAAAGTAGCGGCCAAAAGGCTGCTTCTTGGCCCTCACAATGGCTAGATTTTGGCCGCCATGCGGGCTTGTGTGCTCAGTGTGCGGTGAGTTGTGCACGATGCGTGTGGGAGCAACACACAAAAGGGAGATGTGCAAGGGTGTTGGTTGGGGCAAAGGGTTGAACAGGTGGTGGGCATAGTCCAAAGGCAGGTGGTTTTGGTGGCCGACGATAGGGAAGACGACCAGAAAAAAAATACAATCAATCAACAACAAGAAGCACTTCCATAAATAATCAATTTCCCTTCAACCAAACTTCAAAACAAACTCCAATTTAAAACCCAATTTCAACTATTGTGCAAGTCGTTGGGGGAGTGGGGGGCGGCTACTGATGGGCAATCACAATTGGGGTGGTAGGGGTGTTAGAGAGGGGACGCTAGTGGATCAAAAAGTGGTGTTGGGATATGTTTTCGTCACTGGAATTGGCCGAAAATCGATAAGAAGTGCACGATTGCACAATGAGTGACGCCGACAATTTGGTGGTGTGGAGGGGTGGAGATAATAAGGGTTTTAATGAGGGAGGTGAGGGAATTTGTTTGGTAGTCTTGGGACATTTCAATGGTGTCAAATTTTTTATTAAAGAAGGATAAAATTATAACAAAAATATGATTGTTACATTAATCTTAAAATACCGCATTAATCATACAACCCCTATATTACTTCTCACCGCTTATATTATTTAACTATAGAACCAAACATGATAATGACAAATTAAAAGATAAATTATGGGAGTAATTTTCCTAGGCATAACATGCGGAGTCTTACCGTTTTCTCTAATACGGAAAGAGGGGTACTTCCGTTATTTTATGTTAAGCCCCAGCCTGGCACTTGCGCCACAATCCCGCACAGTGGGATGCTTTTCACAACCTTTAAATCAGACCAGTTTAATCCAACGGCAGATATACAAACAAAAATAGGGTTTCGCATCCAACGTCCCACAATAGCTCCACTGCCAAGCATTAAAAGCTCGAACCCTAACTCTTATTCTTCCTCTTTCTCTCCTGCTTCTGCGACTCACTGCCACAAATTTGTGTAGCAGGAGAAACTCTCCATACCTACTTACCCAGAAAAGAAACTCTCTACACCTCTCTCCACATGCCTTCTTTAGCACCCTTTGACGTTAACGGAACGAAAGAAGAGAGGAAGATGAAGAAGAAAATAGCTCTTCAAAGTTTAGACGAAACTGACTTTTCGGCGGAAAAGAAGAAAAAGAAGGACTCAAAGAATAAGGCGGATGACTCTGAAAGGTCTAAGAAGAAGGATAGCAAGAAGCGAAAGGTTATGGAAGAAGATGACGAAGAAAGAAGTGAAACGAGCTCGGAATTAGGCGAGCCTGTGAATTTGAAATCGGATAAGAAGAAGCAAAAGAAAGCGAAAGTAGATGCTGAGGTGGAAGAGGAGGAGAAGAGTGAGAATCCGAATGCTATTTCTCGGTTTCGAATATCGGAACCATTGAGAGAGAAACTCAAGTCTAAGGGTATTGAGTCTCTGTTTCCAATTCAGGCCACCACTTTTGAAATGGTTCTTGATGGCTCTGACTTAGTTGGACGTGCACGCACTGGTCAGGTATAATATTCTCTTTTAATTGATTTTTTTTTTTTAATTTTGATATCTTAGTTTGGGAGAATGCTGCATCCTGGTAGCTTGCAAAGTCATATTTGTAATCTGGAAGTTGAATTAGCATCAGAATAATATAAATTGTAATGCGAGAGTGACAAATGATGCACAATTTGTGTTTGGGAATGTTCATTACTGGGGCTGCTTCCTCCTTTTATGATGTGCATTTAAGGTCATGATAATTGAATTTTTTTGATTGTATTATACCGCCAGCTTTAATTGAATAAAAACCAAAATGCCGTTTAGGACAAAGCACTGAAATATGTTTTTAGTTTACTTAGATTGACTCCATAACTGATCTTCTGGGAAGAGTAGAGTTTTGGGTCTAGAGCTATTAGTGCGATTTTGAGGTGTAGTAGAATGTATTTGTTCATTTGTATACTTATTCTTTTCATGTGGTTGATTGATCGCCTCGCAATATAGGATTACTGTCTGGATTCTCTTGTTTATTTATGCTCTGGCCATGTTTTAAATAATGCAGGGCAAAACACTGGCCTTTGTGTTGCCAATTTTAGAGTCTCTAGTTAATGGGCCGACAAAGGGATTGAGGAAGACCGGATATGGCAGGGCACCAAGCGTTTTGGTACTTTTACCGACTAGAGAATTGGCTAAACAGGTATGATATTGGAGATGTAGTTATACATGTCTAATATTATAGAAGGTTTTTTTTTTTTTTTTTTATTTTTGTGTGACTCTTTTTGGGTTTGTTCAGGTGCATGAAGACTTTGATGTTTATGGTGGGGCAATGGGGTTATCCTCATGTTGTTTATATGGAGGTGCTCCCTATCATTCTCAGGAGTTTAAATTAAAGAAAGGAGTTGATGTAGTCATAGGAACACCAGGCCGTGTCAAGGTTGATTTCACTTGAGCCCTTTTTTCTAATCTACAGATTTCTTGGAGATTATATGGATGTGACAATTTGGTTTTATGTATGGATCTTATGGTTGTTGCTGTATTTGTGCCACAGGATCACATAGAGAGGGGAAATATTGATTTTACTTCTTTGAAGTTTCGGGTTCTTGATGAGGCTGATGAAATGCTAAGGATGGGTTTTGTTGATGATGTCGAACTTATTCTTGGTATGTATCCTTCACATAAAAGTACTATGTGATTGCATGGAAGTTTATTATGGCATTTTTAATCTTCTGTACTAATTTTTCAGGCAAAGTTGAGGATGCTAATAAAGTTCAGACACTTCTCTTCAGTGCTACCTTGCCAGACTGGGTGAAACATGTTCGTTTTTACATAATGATTGTGGATTATTTTTCTTTCTTGGATTTGGTCTTTATTATGCTAACCTCTTCTCTAATAATTTATGAATTGTGATTTTATGCCAATGATTCCTTGTGTTATTCACTGCCAGATCGCTTCTAAGTTTCTCAAGCCAAATAAGAAAACTATTGATCTTGTTGGCAATGAGAAAATGAAGGCTAGTACAAATGTAAGACATTTTGTTCTTCCCTGTTCCAGTACAGCAAGAGCTCAAGTTATTCCGGATGTTATTCGTTGTTATAGCAGGTTAGTTGTTTGTAGTGCTAAGTTATTGTTTAATCGTGATTATGATATTTTTAGAATCTTCTATTGAATTGCCTTGTACAAGACTAATTGTTGTACCGTCCTGTTTCAGTGGAGGCCGCACAATTATTTTCACCGAGACAAAGGAATCTGCTTCTCAACTTGCTGACGTGTTACCGGGAGCACGAGCTTTACATGGGGACATACAGCAGTCTCAGCGTGAGGTAAATTGTGTTTACTTTTGTGAAAGATACCCTATAAAAGCAATCTTGTAAAAAGTTCAGTTTCATCCAACATGTTGATTAATTCGCTTTTGTTTAATTTGTGATCTTGTACTTATAGATTAATTATGTTGCTTACCTTTGTTTAATTTTGTGATCTTGTACCCGTAGGTCACACTTTCTGGTTTCAGGTCAGGCAAGTTTATGACGTTGGTGGCTACAAATGTGGCAGCACGAGGATTAGACATCAATGATGTGCAGTTAATTATCCAGGTTTGTGTCACTGTATGTGCTTTGAAAAACTTTTTATTTTGTCATGTCTGGAATACTGACATTAATGTTTATGTTTCAGTGTGAGCCTCCTCGTGATGTAGAAGCCTACATTCATCGATCTGGACGTACAGGAAGAGCAGGTATATGTTAAAAAGTTGGCATTTAATTAACCTTTTGGAAGGGATGGATTGTTTTTATATCTTGTTTTCAGATGTTCAAAAGTTTGATGAGTTGCTGATAAGCACTATAATTTTGTAGGCAATTCTGGAGTCGCTGTTATGCTTTATGATCCTAGAAGGTCAAATGTATCTAAGATAGAAAGAGAATCTGGTGTAAAATTTGAGCACATATCTGCACCTCAGCCAGCTGATATAGCTAAAGCTGTTGGTGTGGAAGCTGCTGAGACAATAACCCAAGTTTCTGACAGGTGTGCTTTCTGTTTGAGTTCATCTGGGTGCTTAAGGTGTTTTCAGTCTATATTTTTTAATATTTACATTTTAAATTGCAGTGTAATTCCTGTGTTCAAGTCTGCTGCCCAGGAGCTACTGGACGCTTCCGGTCTATCAGCAGTGGAATTGCTTTCAAAAGCACTTGCCAAGACTGCTGTAAGTTCTTTGGTTCTATTTCTGCGTTGTTATATCTATTTTTGCATTTGTGTGTTCCATCGAACCACTGATTTTTGTCTGTATTGAAATACCTACCTTATTGTATGATTGCAGGGTTATACCGAGATAAAGACCAGATCACTACTTGGTTCTTTGGACAACCATGTTTCGGTGCTTCTTGAAGCTGGGAAGCCCATCTACACACCATCGTAAGCTCCTAAAATTTTACCAATTTGCACTTTTGATCTTTGATGTCCACATTCCACATTAAGAAGAAAGGTGAATTGTTTGCATCTTCTTTCACAAAGAATACGAGACTAGTGTGATGACATGTTTTCATGGCTCAACAAGCCTTTTGATGTCTGGACTAGTGTTCTGTGTACTTATGAGCTATGGCTTCGTGTGTCTGATTGTCTGTAACAGTGAAATTAAAGAGTGAAAAGGGAGGAAATGAAAAGAGTGGTGTTGACTTTTATTCAATTGAAGAAGCAGGCAAAAATGATCAGGATCTGTTCTATAGGCTCTTGTACCTCTTGTCCTGAGTTCTAAGAAAGATGGCAAAATTGATATTTTATCTAGGATATCACATTCGTAGGTTTTAGTATCATACCCCCATTGCTAGGATTTCATTGACTGGGAGTGTTTCTGACATGTTTGATTTCTTATTCATCCATTTTCTTGGTATTTGTTTTGTCTGATCAACATGGAGGGTTGTGTACTTTGATGTAGTTGTACGAATAGGAGTTTTGAAGTTCAAGGCTTATGTCTTTTTGTACTGCTTCATTCCCTGTCAATTTAGCCGTTTAACTTTGTCTTGACTCCCGGATTTCATGAAATGATATTGTAGCTTCGCTTACGGTGTATTGAGGAGATTCGTGCCTGAGGAGAAAGTAGAGTCAGTGCAGGGTATGACTCTCACAGCTGATGGAAAGGGTGCAGTGTTTGATGTGGCAGTGGAAGATTTGGACTTGTTTCTTTCTGGTATGTTTCTGCTTTGTGGCTTTCTCATAGCAGTCATGAGTGGATATATCTATTAAATAAGATCTCTAGAAGCGTAATATCTGGTCTTCATTTGGTTGCTCATGTTTTTTCTTGTTGCAGGTCAGGAAAATGCGGCTAATGTGAGCATAGAGGTTTTGAAAGAATTACCACGCTTACAAGAAAGAGAACAGCCGAGGGGAAGATTTGGTGGTGGTGGTCGTGGTGGCTTTGGTGGTGGTAGTAGATTTTCTGGTGGCAGAGGTGGTGGGTTTTCTGATAGAAGAAATAACAGATTTTCTGGTGGGGGTAGAGGTGGTAATAACGGTAGGAGATGGTAAGTGTTGGAAGTTGCCACCAATCTGAAAATCCCGTAAGTGGAACAATTTATAATTTAAAGCCAGAGTTAATTCTGATGATGATGAAATTATTCAATATCTTAGGAATTTCAACAGTGAAACGAGCTCGGAATTAGGCGAGCCTGTGATTTGAAATCGGATAAAGAAGCAAAAGAAAGCAAAGTAGATGCTGAGGTGGAAGAGGAGGGAAGATGAGATCCGAATGCTATTTCTCGGTTTCGAATATCGAACCATTGAGAGAGAAACTCAAGTCTAAGGGTTTGAGTCTCTGTTTCCAATTCACCACCACTTTTGAAATGGTTCTTGATGGCTCGACTTAGTTGGACGTGCACGCACTGGTCAGGTATAATATTCTCTTTTAATTGATTTTTTTTTTTAATTTGATATCTAGTTTGGGAGAATGCTGCATCCTGGTAGCTTGCAAGTCATATTTGTAATCTGGAAGTTGAATTAGCATCAGAATAATATAAATTGTAATGCGAGAGTGAAAATGATGCACATTTTGGTTTGGGAATGTTCATTACTGGGGCTCTTCCTCCTTTTATGATGTGCATTTAAGGTCATGATAATTGAATTTTTTTGATTGTATATACGCCAGCTTAATTGAATAAAACCAAATGCCGTTTAGGACAAGCACTGAAATATGTTTTTAGTTTACTTAGATTGACTCCTAACTGATCTTCTGGAAGAGTAGAGTTTTGGTCTAGAGCTATTAGTGCGATTTTGAGGTGTAGTAGAATTATTTGTTCATTGTTACTTATTCTTTTCATGGGTTGATTGATCGCCTCGCAATATAGGATTACTGTCTGGATTCTCTTGTTTATTTATGCCTGGCCATGTTTTAAATAATGCAGGGCAAAACACTGGCCTTTGTGTTGCCAATTTTAGAGTCTCTAGTTGGGCCGACAAAGGGATTGAGGAAGACCGGATAGGGCAGGCCCAAGCGTTTTGGTACTTTTACGGACTAGAGAATGGGCTAAACAGGTATGATATTGAGATGTAGTTATACATGTCTAATATATAGAAGGTTTTTTTTTTTTTTTTTTATTTTTGTGACTCTTTTTTGGTTTGTTCAGGTGCATGAAGACTTTGATGTTTATGGTGGGACAATGGGGTTATCCTCAGGTTGTTTATATGGAGGTGCTCCTATCATTCTCAGGAGTTTAAATTAAGAAAGGAGTTGATGTAGTCATGGAACCCAGCCGTGTCAAGGTTATTTCACTTGAGCCCTTTTTTCTAATCTACAGATTTCTTGGAGATTATATGGTGTGACAATTTGGTTTATGTATGATCTTATGGTTGTTGCTGTATTTGTGCCACGGATCACATAGAGAGGGGAAATATTGATTTACTTCTTTGAAGTTTCGGGTTCTTGATGAGGCTGATGAAATGCTAAGGATGGGTTTTGTTATGATGTCGAACTTATTCTTGGTATGTATCCTTCACATAAAAGTACTGTGATTGCTGGAAGTTTTTTATGGCATTTTTATCTTCTTACTAATTTTTCAGGCAAAGTTGAGGATGCTTAAAGTTCAGACACTTCTCTTTAGTGCTACCTTGCCAGACTGGGTGAAACAGTTCGTTTTTACATATGATTGTGGATTATTTTTCTTTCTGGATTTGGTTTTATATGCTAACCTCTTCTCTAATAATTTAGGAATTGTGATTTTATGCCAATGATTCTTTGTGTTATTCACTGCCAGATCGCTTCTAATTTTCTCAAGCCAAATAAGAAAACTATTGTCTTGTTGGAAATGAGAAAATGAAGGCTAGTACAAATGTAAGACATTTTGTTCTTCCTGTTCCAGTACAGCAAGAGCTCAGTATTCCGGATGTTATTCGTTGTTATAGCAGGTTAGTTGTTTGTGTGCTAGTTATTGTTTACAAACTCTCAGCCCGTGACAAATGACAGTTTAGTGAAATGGTAAGTTCTCACCAATTTCATATTCCCACATTCATTGAACGTAACAGTCAAAGGGTAAAGTCGTAATTTGTATTGCATGAAATCTGAAATAAAATTAAAAATCAAAATTTTAAAATAACCCTCCACATCTAAAATTTCTCTAACAAGCACCCTCTTTCTAAAATTCTCTCACGGTGGCCATATTGGCTGTTGCGTGGGACAAAAGTAGCTGCCAAATGGCTGTTTCTTGGCCCTCACAATGGCCAGATTTTGGGTGCCACATGGGCTTGTGTGCTCAGTGTGCGGTGAGCTGTGCACGCTGGAGATGTGTGTGGGAGCAACACACAAGGGGGAGATGTGCATGGGTGTTGGTTGGGGCAAAGGGACGAGTAGGTGGTGGGCATAGTCCAAAGGCAGGTGGTTTTGGTGGCCGACAATAGGGAAGACGGCCAGAAAAAAAAATACAATCAATCAACAATAAGAAACACTACCATAAATAATCAATTTCCCTTCAACCAAACTTCAATTTAAAAACCAATTTCAACTATTGTGCAAGTCGTTAGGGGAGTGGGGGGCAACTACCGATGGGCAATCAGAGCTTGGGTGGTGGGGGTTTTAGAGAAGGGATGCCAGTGGATCAAAAGGTGGTGTCTGGATATGTTTTTGTTGCTAGAATTGGCCAAAAATCGACAAGAAGTGCACGATTCCACAGTGAGTGACGCCGACGATTTGGTGGTGTGGAGGGGTGGAGATGATAAGGGTTTTGATGAGGGAGGTGAGGGGATGTGTTTGGTAGTCTGAGGGCATTTCCATGACCACAAAATTTTTATTAAATAAGGATAAAATTGTTAGAAAAATATGATTGTCACATTAATCTTAAAATACCGCATTTGGAGCCGATAATCACACAGCCCTTATATTACTTCTCACCTCTTATATTATTTGAGTTAACTATTGAACTAAACATGATAATGACCAAATTAAAAGATAAATTATGGGAGTAATTTTCATAGGCATACCGTGCACAGTCTTACCGTTTTCTTTAATACGGAAAGAGGGGTACTTCCGATATTTTATGTTAAGCCCCAGCCTGGCATTTTGCGCCACAATCCCGTACGGTGGGATGCTTTTCATAACCTCTAAATCAGATCAGTTTAATCCAACGGCAGATATACAAACAAAAATAGGGTTTCGCATCCAACGTCCCAAAATAGCTCCACTGCCAAACAATAAAAGCTCGAACCCTAACTCTTATTCTTCCTCTTTCTCTCCTGCTTCTGCGACTCACTGCCACAAATTTGTGTAGCAGGAGAGACTCTCTATACCTACTTACCCAGAAAAGAAACTCTCTGCACCTCTCTCTACATGCCTTCTTTAGCACTCTTTGACGTTAACGGAACGAAAGAAGAGAGGAAGATGAAGAAGAAAATAGCTCTTCAAAGTTTAGACGAAACTGACTTTTCGGCGGAAAAGAAGAAAAAGAAGGACTCAAAGAATAAGACGGATGACTCTGAAAGGTCTAAGAAGAAGGATAGCAAGAAGCGAAAGGTTATGGAAGAAGAAGACGAAGAAAAGAAGTGAAACGAGCTCGGAATACAAAATTAGGCGAGCCTGTGATTTGAAATCGGATAAGAAGAAGCAAAGGCGAACGAGTAGATGCTGAGGGTGGAATGGAGAGGAAGAGTGAGAATCCGAATGATATTTTCTCGGTTTCGAATATCGGAACCATTGAGAGAGAAACTCAAGTCTAAGGGTATTGAGTCTCTGTTTCCAATTCAGGCCACCACTTTTGAAATGGTTCTGATGGCCTGACTTAGTTGGGACGTGCACGCACTGGTCAGGTAAATTTCTCTTTTAGATTGATTTTTTTTTTTTAATTTTGATATCTTAGTTTGGGAGAATGCTGCATCCTGGTAGCTTGCAAAGTCATTTTGTAATCTGGAAGTTGAATTAGCATCAGACTAAAATATAAATTGTAATGCGAGAGTGACAAATGATGCACAATTGTGTTTGGAATGTTCATTATGGGGCTGCTCTCCTTTTTATGATGTGCTTTTAGTCATGATAATTGAATTTTTTGATTGATTATACCGCCAGCTTTAATGAATAAAAACCAAAATGCCGTTTAGGACAAAGCACTGAAATATGTTTTTAGTTTACTTAATGACTCCCATAACTGATCTTCTGGGAAGGTAGAGTTTTGGGCTAGAGCTATTAGTGCGATTTGAGGTGTAGTAGATGTATTTGTTCATTTGTATACTTATTCTTTTCATGTGGTTGATTGATCGCCTCGCAATATAGGATTACTGTCGGATTCTCTTGTTTATTTATGCTCTGGCCATGTTTAAATAATGCAGGGCAAAACCTGGCCTTTGTGTTGCAATTTTAGGTCTCTAGTTAATGGCCGACAAAGGGATTGAGGAAGACCGGAATATGGCAGGCACCAAGCGTTTTGGTACTTTTACCGACTAGATAATTGGCTAAACAGTATGATATGGGATAGTGATACATGTCTAATTTATAGAAGGTTTTTTTTTTTTTTTTTATTTTGTGTTGACTCTTTGTTGGTTGTTCAGGTGCATGAAGACTTTGATGTTATGGTGGGGCAATGGGGTTTCCTCATGTTGTTATATGGAGGTGCTCCTTATCATTCTCAGAGTTTAAATTAAAGAAAGGAGTTGATGTAGTCATAGGACCCAGGCCGTGTCAAGGTTGATTTCACTGAGCCCTTTTTTCTAATCTACAGATTCTTGGAGTATATATGGATGTGACAATTGGTTTATGTATCGATCTTATGGTTGTTGCTGTATTTGTGCCACAGGATCACTAGAGAGGGGAAATTATTGTTTACTTCTTTGAAGTTTCGGGTTCTTGATGAGGCTGATGAAATGATTAAGGATGGTTTGTTGATGATGCGAACTTATTCTTGGTATATATCCTTCACATAAAAGTACTGTGTGATTGCATGGAAGTTTTTATGGCATTTTTAATCTTCTGTACTAATTTTTCAGGCAAAGTTGGGATGTATAAAGTTTCAGACACTTCTCTTTAGGTGCTACCTTGCCAGACTGGGTGAAACATGTTCGTTTTTACATATGATTGTGGATTATTTTTCTTCCTGGATTTGGTTTTTAGTATCTAACCTCTTCTCTAATAATTTATGAATGTGTGATTTTAGCCAATGATTCTTTGTGTTATCATTGCCAGATCGTTCTAAGTTTCTCAAGCCAAATAAGAAACTATTGATCTGTTGGCATGAGGAAAAGAAGGCTCAGTTACAAATGTAAGACATTTTGTTCTTCCCTGTTCCAGTACAGCCAAGAGCTCAAGTTTATTCCGGATGTTATTCGTTGTTATAGCAGGTTAGTTGTTTGTAGTGTAAGTTATTGTTTAATCGTAGATATGATATTATTAGAATCTTCTATTGAAGTGGCCTTGTACAAGACAATTATTGTACCGTCCTGTTTCAGTGGAGCCCGCACAATTATTTTCACCGAGACAAAGGAATCTGCTTCTCAACTTGCTGACGTGTTACCGGGAGCACGAGCTTTACATGGGGACATACAGCATCTCAGCGTGAGGTAATTGTTTCCTTTTGTGCAAGATACCCTATAAAAGCAATCTTGTAAAAAGTTCAGTTTTCATCCAACATGTTGATAATTCGCTTTTGTTTAATTTGTGATCTTGTACTTATAGATAATTATTTGCTTACCTTTGTTTAATTTTGTTGATCTTGTACCCGTAGGTCACACTTTCTGGTTTCAGGTCAGGCAAGTTTATGTATGACGTTGGTGGCTACAAATGTGGCAGCACGCGGGATTAGAACATCAATGATGTGTCAGTTAATTATCCAGGTTTGTGTCACTGTATCGTGTTGAAAACTTTTTATTTTGTCATGTCTGGAATACTGGACATAATGTTTATGTTTCAGGTGAGCCTCCTCGTGATGTAGAAGCATACATTCATCGATCTGGACGTACGGCAGAGCAGGTATATGTTAAAAAGTGGCATTTAATTAACCTTTTGGAAGGGGCTGGATTGTTTTTATATCTGTTTTCAGATGTTCAAAAGTTTGAGGAGTTGCTGATAAGCACTATATTTTGTAGGCAATCTGGAGGTCGGTTATGCTTATGATCCTAGTAAGGTCAAATGTATTAAGGAATAGAAAGAGAATCTGGTGTAATTTGAGCACATTCTGCACCTCACAGTGATATAGCTAAAGCTGTTGGTGTGGAAGCTGCTGAGACAATAACCCAATGTCTGACAGGTGTGCTTTCTGTTTTGAGTTTCATCTGGGTGCGTAAGGTGCTTTCGTCTATATTTTTTAATATATTACATTTAAATGCAGTGTAATTCCGTATTCGAGTCTCGCTGCCCAGGAGCTACTGGACTCTTCGGTGTCTATCAGCAGGTGAATACTTCAAAAGCACTTGCCAGAACTGCTGTAAGTTCTTTGGTTCTATTTCTGCGTGTTATATCTATTTTTGCATTTGTGTTCCTCGAACCACTGATTTTTGTCTGTATGAAAACCTACCTTATTGTAGATTGCAGGGTTTACCGAGATAAAGACCAGATCACTACTTGGTCTTTTGGACAACCATGTTCGGTGCTTCTTGAAGCTGGGAAGCCCATCTACACACCATCGAAGCTCCTAAAATTTTACCAATATGCACTTTATCTTTGATGTCCACATTCCACATTAAAGAAAGGTGAATTATTTGCATCTTCTTTCACAAAGAATACGAGACGTGTGATGCATGTTTTCATGCTCAACAGCCTTTTGATGTCTGGACTTAGTTTCTGTGTACTATGAGCTATGGCTTCGGTGTCTGATTGTCGTAACAATGAATTAAAGAGTTGAAAGAGGAGGAAATGAAAAGAGTGGTCCTGACTTTTATTCAATTGTAGAAGCAGGCAAAAATGTCAGATCTGTTTCTATAGGCTCTTGTACTTTGTCCGAGTTCTAAGAAAGATGGCAAAATTGTATGTTTATCTAGTATATCACATTCGTTAGGTTTTAGTGTCTACCCCCAGTGTAGCGATTCATTGAACTGGGAGTGTTTCTGACATGTTTGATTTTTTATTACATCCATTTTCTTGGTATTGTTTTGTCCTGATCACATCGGAGGTTGTGTACTTTGATGTAGTTGTACGAATAGGAGTTTTGAGTTCAAGGCTTATGTCTTTTTGTACTGCTTCATTCATTGGTCAATTAAACCGTTTAACTTTGTCTTGACTCCCGGATTTCATGAAATGATATTGTAGCTTCGCTTACGGTGTATTGAGGAGATTCGTGCCTGAGGAGAAAGTAGAGTCAGTGCAGGGTATGACTCTCACAGCTGATGGAAAGGGTGCTGTGTTTGATGTGGCAGTGGAAGATTTGGACTTGTTTCTTTCTGGTATGTTTCTGCTTTGTGGCTTTTTCATAGCAGTCATGAGTGGATATATCTATTAAATAAGATCTCTAGAAGCATAATATCTGGTCTTCATTTGGTTGCTCATGTTTTTTCTTGTTGCAGGTCAGGAAAATGCGGCTAATGTGAGCATAGAGGTTTTGAAAGAATTACCACGCTTGCAAGAAAGAGAACAGCCGAGGGGAAGATTTGGTGGTGGTGGTCGTGGTGGCTTTGGTGGTGGTAGTAGATTTTCTGGTGGCAGAGGTGGTGGGTTTTCTGATAGAAGAAATAACAGATTTTCTGGTGGGGGTAGAGGTGGTAATAACGGTAGGAGATGGTAAGTGTTGGAAGTTACCACCAATCTGAAAATCCCGTAAGTGGAACAATTTATAATTTAAAGCCAGAGTTAATTCTGATGATGATGAAATTATTCAATATCTTAGGAATTTCAACCATAGATTGGCTAGTTATAGTATTACATTCCTAAGTGTTTTTATGTTTTTTATTTTTATTTTTTACGTAACGGGGTTTTTTGGTGCCCCCATGAATCTCCAATTTTGATCAAAGTGTAAGAAGATTATATTTAAATATTTGTTCAATTTTATTATGTTTGTAGTAGCAGTACGTGGACAAGTGTAAGTAGTGGGGTTCTGATTTCTGAATCCTTTTAAAAGGAACGTAAAGTTGGGATTTTATCTGATGTGTGATGTGTCTACTATACAATGTCTGAGATAGCTGTATCCTGAACTCGTTTGAATCTGAGCGACTGTCGTGTCGATCGGTCTCCACCAAAGACCTTAAGAAATCCATTGAATATACATTATTTTGTTAATCGAATGAGGACAAAATTTCATGAGCAGATGTATTGTAACGTGAATTACTATTTATTAACGTAAATTTATTGTTGTGTATATTTTTAATGAAAAAAAAGAAGGAAAATAATTACAAATTTATCATATAAATTAACGTGTTATATACTTATATTGTGATTTAATGGCTTAAAATAAAGATAAATATAATTAATTATATGATTAATTTATGGAAAGACAAAGTTACTATAAGTTAAACAGATATTTTAATTAAGACGTAAAGACTTTTTTTCATTCAAAAAATGGTTTAATGAGATTATCACCTAGACTTTTAAAATATTATTTTATTATTTAAATTTATATTTTGTTTTTGATTTTAACGTTGGTGCGTGCTATCTCATATTATTACCATTTTCTTTCTTAATCATTACTAACAAAAATCTCTTAAACTCTATTCTCGTCAACCTCAACAATTGTTGACAATCGAACGATTAGGGTTTGTATAATTATCTCTCTCAAGTCAAATTTTAATTAATCTTAACTACCAAAATCCAATATTCTACCATCAAAAGGGTTTATACAATTATCTCTCTCAAGTCAAATTTTAATCAATCTTAACTACCAAAATCCAATATTCTACCATCAAAAGACTTATCGACCTTCCCTCTTTAAAAGCCCTAATGGCTTAGATCGAGTTTACTCTCTGTTCATAATTGGAATATAAATTTAGATAATAACGTGGTATTTTAAAAATTTATGCGTGAAAAAATGTCATTAAACTATTTTCGAGTGAGAAAAAGCCGTTAACTCTTTAATTAACATAACCTAAATAATGCTAATGCTCAACCCAGTGAAAGAATCTACACATTTGTCACCATAACTGTTAAGCATAACATAGGTAAGAATTAGGGGGTGTTTGTCTAAACTTATGAAAATTAGCTTATAAGTTAATTTGAGTTTATAAGCACTTGAAATTTAAATAGTTACGTGTTTAGTTAAAGTGACTGATAAGTAGTTGATGCGTTTGGTAAAATATGAGTATATTTTATTATTAAAATAACTAAAAGAGGTATTATAGTAAAATGACCTATTTGAAATATAAAAATAAGAGTATAATATAAAATTTTAAAATTAAATTAAGATAACGTAGTAATATATTTTATCAAATTAATTTATAAGAAAAAAAAAAAAAAAAAAAACAGTACATTCTCTCAACTTATTTAAGTCTAAAACAGTTTAACCAAACATACCAACTTAATTTTATAACTTGCCAACTAATTTTATCAGCGTATAAGCTCTGACAAATACCCTTTTAAGAGTTCCACCGTCTGCCACTTCTACACACATCCACACCCTCAATCTCTTCTTTCTTCCACTATTTTCCTTCTTTTGAAATTTTTCTATTTACCTCTTTCATACATTAGTTCATTTGAATGTTGTTCAACCTTCAGTCATGGCATGTTACAGAAGAGCGAAAATCGTTCTCGATTCCTTTCGCAATCTCTCTTCAAAACTTTCCTTTCTACCGAAATCTCCAATCCAGGACTCGTCTTCAAGAATTTATCAAAATACCTCTGCAACTACAGCTAAGTTTTCTGGCTTCAATTCGTTTTCTTCTGTTTCTCAGAGAGTAGTTTTTTCAACTCGTATTAACAAGAATCTTTGCAATTCTATTTACAACAATACTAAGAGATATTATTATGTAGACCGTTATCATGTACAACATTTTAGGCCACGAGGTCCAAGAAAGTGGTTTGAAAATCAAACGAATGTGTTAATTGTTGTGTTGGTTGGTTCTGGGATTGTGATCACTTTGTATTTTGGGAATTTAGAGACGGTTCCATATACTAAAAGAACCCATTTTGTGCTTTTATCAAAAGCTGTTGAGAAAAAGATCGGAGAGACCCAATTTCAGCAAATGAAAGCGGCTTTTAAGGGCAAGATTTTGCCTGCTATACACCCAGATAGCGTGAGGGTTAGATTGATATCAAATGATATAATTCGGGCTTTACAAAAGGGGTTAAAACATGAGACTGTGTGGAGTGATATGGGGTATGCCTCTCCTGAGAGTGATGAAGCACATGAGGGAAGAGCTCATGAAACATTAAGGGCCTTGAGTGAGACTGTTGAAGGGAGGAATCTTGAGGGAGATTGGCGTAAAGAAGATGAATTTCTTGATGAGAAGTGGGTTCAGCACACTAGGAAGAAGGGTCAAGAGAGAGGATTACAGGCTGCGACTTCTCATTTGGATGGATTGAATTGGGAGGTTTTGGTTGTCAATGAACCTGTTGTTAATGCCTTTTGCTTACCTGGCGGAAAGATAGTGGTGTTTACCGGGCTGCTTGAGCATTTTAGAACTGATGCAGAGATAGCAACCATTATTGGGCATGAGGTATACTGATGTTGATTCTTGATTTGTTTACTAGGCTGGAAGTGGCTTTACATTGGATTTTGGAGGGATATGCCGATGGCTTATGTTTTCTTTTCTAATTAGGTTGGACATGCTGTGGCTCGACATGCTGCTGAAGGGATTACAAAAAATCTGTGGTTCGCCATCCTACAACTGATACTCTATCAGTTCGTAATGCCTGATGTTGTCAATACAATGTCAACTCTTTTCTTGAAGCTTCCTTTCTCGCGGAAGTATGTTCCCTGGGTTTATTTTCTTTAGAAACTGTTGACTTTTGTGTAAACATCTTGTTGCATGTTTGCGATATCTAATTATGTTATATTGTCTATAAATTATGGAATCTTGGGAGGTGCTACTTGCCTAGGAACATATTATCTAAGCTAGGCATATGCTTCTGCACCTCTATCATTGATGCTTTTTTGTTTTACCCTTGTCTCATGGCCCTGTGTTTTAAATTTAGCTTCTTATTCTAGTATTCCTGCCCCAACTTTAAAAAAAAAGAGTCTAGTTATTTGGAAATATGGGATTCTTAAATTTTTTAGTGTAATGTAATACATCATATCTTACCAGGCATAATGTATTCCTAGTTGTGGGTTTTTTAANCAGAATAATTTGAATTGTAATGCGAGAGTGACAAATGATGCACAATTTGTGTTTGGGAATGTTTATTACTGGGGTGGCTTCCTCCTTTTATGATGTGCATTTAAGGTCATGATAATTGAATTTTTTTGATTGTATAATACCGCCAGCTTTAATTGAATAAAAACCAAAATGCCGTTTAGGACAAAGCACTGAAATATGTTTTTAGTTTACTTAGATTAACTCCATTACTGATCTTCTGAGAAGAGTAGAGTTTTGGGTCTAGAGTTATTAGTACGATTTTGAGGTGTAGTAGAATATATTTGTTAATTTGTGTACTTATTCTTTTCATGCAGTTGATTGATCGCCTCGCAATATAGGATTACTGTCTGGATTCTCTTGTTTATTTATGCTTTGGCCATGTTTTAAATAATGTAGGGCAAAACACTGGCCTTTGTGTTGCCAATTTTAGAGTCTCTAGTTAATGGGTCGACAAAGGGATTGAGAAAGACCGGGTATGGCAGGGCACCAAGCGTTTTGGTACTTTTACCGACTAGAGAATTGGCTAAACAGGTATGATATTGGCACGGCACCAAATGTTAGATTTGAAGTTCATCAAACTTGCCTCTCCCATCTGCCAAAATCTGTGTGCATATATATCCATAACAGTTAGGAGTCATTATGGGTTCTACTTAAGGTCTAACGTTTAACTCTATGGATTGTAAATCAACTCCATCACAAACTTCAACAAACATAAGTAATTGATTCTACTTAAGGTCTAACGTTTAATTCTCTGCCTAGGGACCCGGTTGAGATCCCTTGGGGCGATTATGGGGTTGAGTATATTGTTGAATCTTCTGGGGTCTTCACAACAACTAACAAGGCTTCAGCTCACATAAAGGTTAGTTCTGAGTTTTTTGACACTATTTTTTTTAGTTCATTGTTATCTTTTTACCTCTCATACATTTATGTAGAAATTTATGATATTGGTTAACTAAAATTACACTGCAAACACTGGTAAAGTTATGATATTGGTAAACTTATGTAGAATTTTAACNTGTGACTCTTTTTGGGTTTGTTCAGGTGCATGAAGACTTTGATGTTTATGGTGGGGCAATGGGGTTATCCTCATGTTGTTTATATGGAGGTGCTCCCTATCATTCTCAGGAGTTTAAATTAAAGAAAGGAGTTGATATAGTCATCGGAACCCCAGGCCGTGTCAAGGTTGATTTCACTTGAGCCCTTTTTTCTAATCTACAGATTTCTTGGAGATTAGATGGGTGTGACAATTTGGTTTTATGTATGGATCTTATGGTTGTTGCTGTATTTGTGCCACAGGATCACATAGAGAGGGGAAATATTGAT
The DNA here is from genome assembly GCF_008641045.1 of Pistacia vera. Lineage (NCBI taxonomy): Eukaryota > Viridiplantae > Streptophyta > Magnoliopsida > Sapindales > Anacardiaceae > Pistacia > Pistacia vera. The sequence goes on from NW_022196634.1 coordinate 1,139,466, forward strand.
TTTACTTCTTTGAAGTTTCGGGTTCTTGATGAGGCTGATGAAATGCTAAGGATGGGTTTTGTTGATGATGTCGAACTTATTCTTGGTATGTATCCTTCACATAAAAGTACTGTGTGATTGCATGGAAGTTTTTTATGGCATTTTTAATCTTCTGTACTAATTTTTCAGGCAAAGTTGAGGATGCTAATAAAGTTCAGACACTTCTCTTTAGTGCTACCTTGCCAGACTGGGTGAAACATGTTCGTTTTTACATAATGATTGTGGATTATTTTTCTTTCCTGGATTTGGTTTTTAGTATGCTAACCTCTTCTCTAATAATTTATGAATTGTGATTTTATGCCAATGATTCTTTGTGTTATTCATTGCCAGATCGCTTCTAAGTTTCTCAAGCCAAATAAGAAAACTATTGATCTTGTTGGCAATGAGAAAATGAAGGCTAGTACAAATGTAAGACATTTTGTTCTTCCCTGTTCCAGTACAGCAAGAGCTCAAGTTATTCCGGATGTTATTCGTTGTTATAGCAGGTTAGTTGTTTGTAGTGCTAAGTTATTGTTTAATCGTGATTATGATATTATTAGAATCTTCTATTGAATTGCCTTGTACAAGACTAATTGTTGTACCGTCCTGTTTCAGTGGAGGCCGCACAATTATTTTCACCGAGACAAAGGAATCTGCTTCTCAACTTGCTGACGTGTTACCGGGAGCACGAGCTTTACATGGGGACATACAGCAGTCTCAGCGTGAGGTAAATTGTGTTTACTTTTGTGAAAGATACCCTATAAAAGCAATCTTGTAAAAAGTTCAGTTTCATCCAACATGTTGATTAATTCGCTTTTGTTTAATTTGTGATCTTGTACTTATAGATTAATTATGTTGCTTACCTTTGTTTAATTTTGTGATCTTGTACCCGTAGGTCACACTTTCTGGTTTCAGGTCAGGCAAGTTTATGACGTTGGTGGCTACAAATGTGGCAGCACGAGGATTAGACATCAATGATGTGCAGTTAATTATCCAGGTTTGTGTCACTGTATGTGCTTTGAAAAACTTTTTATTTTGTCATGTCTGGAATACTGACATTAATGTTTATGTTTCAGTGTGAGCCTCCTCGTGATGTAGAAGCCTACATTCATCGATCTGGACGTACAGGAAGAGCAGGTATATGTTAAAAAGTTGGCATTTAATTAACCTTTTGGAAGGGATGGATTGTTTTTATATCTTGTTTTCAGATGTTCAAAAGTTTGATGAGTTGCTGATAAGCACTATAATTTTGTAGGCAATTCTGGAGTCGCTGTTATGCTTTATGATCCTAGAAGGTCAAATGTATCTAAGATAGAAAGAGAATCTGGTGTAAAATTTGAGCACATATCTGCACCTCAGCCAGCTGATATAGCTAAAGCTGTTGGTGTGGAAGCTGCTGAGACAATAACCCAAGTTTCTGACAGGTGTGCTTTCTGTTTGAGTTCATCTGGGTGCTTAAGGTGTTTTCAGTCTATATTTTTTAATATTTACATTTTAAATTGCAGTGTAATTCCTGTGTTCAAGTCTGCTGCCCAGGAGCTACTGGACGCTTCCGGTCTATCAGCAGTGGAATTGCTTTCAAAAGCACTTGCCAAGACTGCTGTAAGTTCTTTGGTTCTATTTCTGCGTTGTTATATCTATTTTTGCATTTGTGTGTTCCATCGAACCACTGATTTTTGTCTGTATTGAAATACCTACCTTATTGTATGATTGCAGGGTTATACCGAGATAAAGACCAGATCACTACTTGGTTCTTTGGACAACCATGTTTCGGTGCTTCTTGAAGCTGGGAAGCCCATCTACACACCATCGTAAGCTCCTAAAATTTTACCAATTTGCACTTTTGATCTTTGATGTCCACATTCCACATTAAGAAGAAAGGTGAATTGTTTGCATCTTCTTTCACAAAGAATACGAGACTAGTGTGATGACATGTTTTCATGGCTCAACAAGCCTTTTGATGTCTGGACTAGTGTTCTGTGTACTTATGAGCTATGGCTTCGTGTGTCTGATTGTCTGTAACAGTGAAATTAAAGAGTGAAAAGGGAGGAAATGAAAAGAGTGGTGTTGACTTTTATTCAATTGAAGAAGCAGGCAAAAATGATCAGGATCTGTTCTATAGGCTCTTGTACCTCTTGTCCTGAGTTCTAAGAAAGATGGCAAAATTGATATTTTATCTAGGATATCACATTCGTAGGTTTTAGTATCATACCCCCATTGCTAGGATTTCATTGACTGGGAGTGTTTCTGACATGTTTGATTTCTTATTCATCCATTTTCTTGGTATTTGTTTTGTCTGATCAACATGGAGGGTTGTGTACTTTGATGTAGTTGTACGAATAGGAGTTTTGAAGTTCAAGGCTTATGTCTTTTTGTACTGCTTCATTCCCTGTCAATTTAGCCGTTTAACTTTGTCTTGACTCCCGGATTTCATGAAATGATATTGTAGCTTCGCTTACGGTGTATTGAGGAGATTCGTGCCTGAGGAGAAAGTAGAGTCAGTGCAGGGTATGACTCTCACAGCTGATGGAAAGGGTGCTGTGTTTGATGTGGCAGTGGAAGATTTGGACTTGTTTCTTTCTGGTATGTTTCTGCTTTGTGGCTTTTTCATAGCAGTCATGAGTGGATATATCTATTAAATAAGATCTCTAGAAGCATAATATCTGGTCTTCATTTGGTTGCTCATGTTTTTTCTTGTTGCAGGTCAGGAAAATGCGGCTAATGTGAGCATAGAGGTTTTGAAAGAATTACCACGCTTACAAGAAAGAGAACAGCCGAGGGGAAGATTTGGTGGTGGTGGTCGTGGTGGCTTTGGTGGTGGTAGTAGATTTTCTGGTGGCAGAGGTGGTGGGTTTTCTGATAGAAGAAATAACAGATTTTCTGGTGGGGGTAGAGGTGGTAATAACGGTAGGAGATGGTAAGTGTTGGAAGTTACCACCAATCTGAAAATCCCGTAAGTGGAACAATTTATAATTTAAAGCCAGAGTTAATTCTGATGATGATGAAATTATTCAATATCTTAGGAATTTCAACCATTGATTGGCTAGTTATAGTATTATATTCCTATGTGTTTTTATGTTTTTTATTTTTAATATTTAAAAAAAAGGGATTTTTAGAAAACCCAAAAATAAACAAATTTAAAAAAAATGTAAGAAGATTATATTTAAATATTTGTTCAATTTTATTCAGCAATATTACGTTTGTAGCAGTACGTGGACAAGTGTAAGCAGTGGGGTTCAGATTTCTGAATCCTTTTAAAAGGAACGGAAAGTTGGGATTTTATCTGATGTGTGATGTGTCTACTATACAATGTCTGAGATAGCTGTATCTTGAACTCGTTTGAATTTGAGCGACTGTCGACCGGTCTCTACCAAAGATATTAAGAAATCCATTGAATAGGCATATTTTGTCAATCGAATGAGGACAAAATTTCATGAGCAGATGTATTGTAATGTGAATTACATTTTATTAACATAAATTTATTGTTGTGTATATTTTTAATGAAAAAAAAGAAAAAAAATACTTACAAATTTATCATATAAATTAACGTGTTATATATTTATTTTGTGATTTAATGGCTTAAAATAAAGATAAATATAATTAATTATATGATCAATTTATGAAAAGACAAAGTCACTAAAAATAAAACAGATGTAAGACTTTTTTCCTTCCAAATAATGGTTTAATGGCAGTCTTACCTAGATTTTTAAAATAATATTTTACCATTCAAATTTGTATTTCTTTTTTGTTTTGGACGTCGGTGCAATCTCACACTACTATTATTCTTTTTTCCGATCATCACTTACAAAAATCTCTCAAACCCTACTTTCGTCAATCGTCAATTTTATTAATTGTTGACAATCGAACAATTAGGGTTTACGCTGTCGCCTCTTTCAAGTCAAATTTTGATCAATCCCAATTACTAAAATCTAATATTCTACCATCAAAAGACTCAGTAACCTGTTCTTTTTAAAAACCCTAACAACTTAGATCGAGTTTACTCTCTGTTCATAATTAAAATATAAATTTAGATAATAAAATGGTATTTTAAAAATTTATGCATGAAAAAATGTCATTAAACCATTATTCGATTGAGAAAAAGTTGTTAACTCTTTAATTAACATAGCCTAAATAATGCTAATGCTCGACCCAGTGAAAGAATCCACGCACTTGTCACCATAACTGTTAAGCATAACATAGGTAAGACTTAAGGGTGTGTTTAAACTTATGCAAATCAGCTAATTTGAATTTATAAGCATTTAAAATTTAAGCAGTTACGTGTTTGGTTAAAGTGACTGATAAGTTGTTGACGCGTTCGGTAAAATGTAGCTTATACGTATATTTTATTATTAAAATAACTAAAAAAGGTACTATAGTAAAATGATCTGTTTGAAATATAAAAATAAGGGTATAATATAAAATTTTAAAATTAAATAAAAATAATGTAATAATATACTTTTTCAAACTAATTTATAAGAAAAAAAAAAAAAATCTCTCCACCTTATTTATTTTAGCCTATAAACCCACAAAAGTTACGGCCCATCCTAGCAACTTAATTTTAGAATTTTTAAACTAAGTCAGCAACTTAAAGCTCGGACAAACACCCCTGTAAGATTTCTACTTCCACCGTCTGCCACTTCTATACACATCCACATCCACACCCTCAACCTCTTCTTTCTCTTTCACTATTTTCCTTCTTTTGAAATTTTTCTATTGACCTCTTTCATACATTAGTTCATTTGAATGTTGTTCAACCTTCACAGTCATGGCATGTTACAGAAGAGCGAAACTCGTTCTCGATTCCTTTCGCAATCTCTCTTCAAAACTTTCCTTTCTACCGAAATCTCCAATCCAGGACTCGTCTTCAAGAATTTATCAAAACACCTCTGCAACTACAGCTAAGTTTTCCGGCTTCAATTCATTTTTTTCTGTTTCTCAGAGAGTAGTTTTTTCTACTCGTATTAACAAGAATCTTTGCAATTCTATTTACAACAATACTAAGAGATATTATTATGTAGACCGTTATCATGTACAACATTTTAGGCCACGAGGTCCAAGAAAGTGGTTTGAAAATCAAACGAATGTGTTAATTGTTGTGTTGGTTGGTTCTGGGATTGTGATCACTTTGTATTTTGGGAATTTAGAGACGGTTCCATATACTAAAAGAACCCATTTTGTGCTTTTATCAAAAGCTGTTGAGAAAAAGATCGGAGAGACCCAATTTCAGCAAATGAAAGCGGCTTTTAAGGGCAAGATTTTGCCTGCTATACACCCAGATAGCGTGAGGGTTAGATTGATATCAAATGATATAATTCGGGCTTTACAAAAGGGGTTAAAACATGAGACTGTGTGGAGTGATATGGGGTATGCCTCTCCTGAGAGTGATGAAGAACATGAGGGAAGAGCTCATGAAACATTAAGGGCCTTGAGTGAGACTGTTGAAGGGAGGAGTCTTGAGGGAGATTGGCGTAAAGAAGATGAATTTCTTGATGATAAGTGGGTTCAGCACACTAGGAAGAAGGGTCAAGAGAGAGGATTACAAGCTGCGACTTCTCATTTGGATGGATTGAATTGGGAGGTTTTGGTGGTCAATGAACCTGTTGTTAATGCCTTTTGCTTACCTGGCGGAAAGATAGTGGTGTTTACTGGGCTGCTTGAGCATTTTAGAACTGATGCAGAGATAGCAACCATTATTGGGCATGAGGTATACTTATGTTGATTCTTGAATTGTTTACTAGGCTGGAAGTGGCTTTACATTGGATTTTGGAGGGATATGCCGATGGCTTATGTTTTCTTTTCTAATTAGGTTGGACATGCTGTGGCTCGACATGCTGCTGAAGGGATTACAAAAAATCTGTGGTTTGCCATCCTGCAACTGATACTCTATCAGTTCGTAATGCCTGATGTTGTCAATACAATGTCAACTCTTTTCTTGAAGCTTCCTTTCTCGCGGAAGTATGTTCCCTGGGTTTATTTTCTTTAGAAACTGTTGACTTTTGCGTAAACATCTTGTTGCATGTTTGCAAGATCTAATTATGTTATATTGTCTATAAATTATGGAATCTTGGGAGGTGCTACTTGTCTGGGAACATATTATATAAGCTAGGCATATGCTTCTGCACCTCTATCATTGATGCTTTTTTGTTTTACCCTTGTCTCATGGCCCTGTGTTTTAAATTTAGCTTCTTATTCTAGTATTCCTGCCCCAACTTTAAAAAAAAAGAGTCTAGTTATTTGGAAATATGGGATTCTTAAATTTTATAGTGTAATGTAATACATCATATCTTACCAGGCATAATGTATTCCTAGTTGTGGGTTTTTTAAGGTAAAACATTTTGTCTCAGTTGGTTCATGGTTATGGATAGTTTCCATCAGAGGGGTTCTTCTAGGGTATATCTTCTTCTCTCTTATTTTTGATTTTTTGGTTCATTTCTGGGATAGGAATAGGTGGTCTACTTGATTTGCATTCTTGATATGATTTTTTTTTCCTTTTTGAAACAAGGGACACAATTAATCTGGAGAAATACTGTTGGTTGGGGTGTTATCTAAAATCTCATCAAAGCTGTTTTTGCCATTTTATTCCAAATCCCAAAATGCTAAATCCAATTTTTATCATAAAGACACCATATTGCTTCCTAATTCCAAATATCCTGAAATCTTTTGAAGGTATTGAGGGAAGTGCTTAGGTAGCTGTGAGGAGAATTGTTTCTCTTGTAGCTTTTGGGTGCTTAGTCTTCTGCAGTTGATTAGAATGGCATAGATATGCCTTATGCATTATGTGCATGAAGTTTATGCCTTTATATAAATGCCATATTGTTTCCCAATTCCAAACATCCTGGAATCTTTTGAAGGTATTAAGGCAAGTGCTTAGATAGCTGCGAGGAGAGTTGTTTCTCTTGTGGCTTTTGGGTGTTCTTCCTTGAATTAACAGATTTTATGATTTGATCAGGAACCTAAGCTATTGAAACTGCAATAAAAATGAAGTTGTATAAACATACAAATGCTCAAATCTGTCTCATATTTGTTGAATATCCAAAAACAATCAGAGCAATTACTCTTAGCATTTGCTTAACACTGACAAGAAGGCCTTTCTATATCTGGTGACATATGATGTTTGTGTGTTCTCTAGCAGCTCAGTCCCATATGCTTTTAGAGGAAGGTTATTATTTTTGTTCTCGTTTTTTCCCTTCTCTCTGAAATTTCTTTGTTTTGTAAGATCAGATAGTGGTTAAGCATCTATTTTATTGTACTGTTGACTGGGTAGGGGTTCACTTTATTAATATGCTAACCTTCTTTCATAGGTGTAAATTTGCTCAGGTAAAATTCGATAACTTGTTTGTATCTAATGGCATATCCTTTTTTTGGATTTGGATATAATCCTTGTATTTATTGTCTACACCATTCTTTATACTTTTCAGTAGAATCTATAAATGCTCTCTTGTATGCTACACGTGGTAGACTGTTACACGAATCAATGGAAATCAAACTCCTATTGAGCCCAAAATAAAAAAGTTTGGTAAAAGCTTAGTTTGTTTGGATCACTAATTATGCGAGTTATTTGTCAATCCCCAAAATAAGTGGAAACTTCCTGTATGAATTACTCTGCCTAATCTTGCTTTTTGATTCTCTGGGTGAAAATTGAAATATATTTTTGTTAAAGTTCAATATCCTATTCCAGTAATTAATGCAATAGGTCTCCTCTGTCCACTCATCTTTTGATTGTCCTGATGTGCTGTGGTGGGCTAACGTGTAAAGTGTAAAGTTTATTTTCAACTTTATATTCTCTAAAGGCCAGTAGTTCCAATCCCTATGCCCTTTTTTGGGTAAAGATTGATTGGCTGCTTGAGGATCTTCCTCCCTCTCTTCTTTCCTCTATATTAGCACAAACTTTCTGATTGGTAAAAATTTAAGTTCTTTTTACTTGTGTAGATATTGATATGATTAATCATTTGTTAATCTTTACTATATTACTAATCACCCAATAAATTTTATTGTCAATGCCAATGCTGATGAGGAACTGCATTCATCATCATTATCAGCTCTTTCTCATTGTATTTGCTTATTTAGTTTTTCAATACCATGAAATGCTTTATGAAAACGAAACTGTTGTCCTGGCAATTGCTGAACTTAAATATACTTATTTATCTGTTCTGGTAGGATGGAAATGGAGGCAGATTACATTGGACTGCTGTTGGTTGCATCTGCGGGCTACGATCCTCGAGTGGCACCAAGGGTATATGAGAAGTTGGGGCAAATTTCAGGTGACTCAAAGCTGAGAGATTATCTTTCCACCCATCCATCTGGTAAGAAGAGAGCACAGTTGCTGGCTCAAGCTAAAGTCATGGAAGAAGCACTCACTATCTACAGAGATGTAAGGTCAGGATATGGAGTTGAAGGTTTTCTTTAGGGCAGCATAAACCATGTCTGCCCGGAACCCAGATTCTCTATCAACACTTTCAACAGCATCTTTCCGATCGAGGTCAGAAAGTTAAGACCTTGAAGCTCGGATATGTACCAACTTTGTTGAACAAAAACTTGTAATATACCGTTCTTTCATTATTTCATATGTTTAACAGAGGAACAATGGTTCTACACATACAAACCGCTGTACCATCACGCGATGGCAACAAAAAAAAAAAAGAGTAAATTCGTATGAAAATAATGCAACACTCTTAAGATTTTGTATGTGTAGCATGTTACTCAAGTTTGAAGGAAAGATTTTGTGTACAGGATTTGTAAGTGACATTATTGAATGGGTGAATTTTAAAGCTGCAAATGCTTGTATGTGATATTTGTCATGAAAAATGCTATGTTTCTAATTTAATTTTACAACTTTCTTTTACAATTTTAACGTGATAGCAAATTGATATTGTCACGTTAGTTCCCATTACATCTAAGACATTACTAAAAACGAACGGTGAAGGAATAATTCTTTTATAAAGAACAATCAAAAGAATGATTATTCTTTAAAAAGGAATGGTCACTTCTTTCGTGAGAAACGATCCTCCTTTCATAAGGAATGATTGTTCTTTATGAAAGAACGACTTATTTTTTAGTTTAATCAAAATCATTTTGTGTCTTCGGTGTGATGGATCTGACGTGACAATGTCAATTCAATTGCTATATCAAGTTGTAAAAAAAGTTTATGAGAAAATATTGTAAGTTTATCATTACTGATTTGCTATTAGTGGTAAATTTTATTCGTTGTTTGTAAGTGGTTAGCTTACTTAACTTTCTCTTTCTTTCATTTTGAGAATCTAAAATGGAAAATCTCAGTTCTTTGATTAGGAACTAGGAAGAATGACCAGTCGCGTAATAATTAATGATTTAATGAAGTCTTCACCATAGTCTTAATCCTATTATTCAGTCCTAAAAGTTCGATCTACGACTAAAAAAATGTTTCACTCCAGTGGAGTCGATGTCAAAAAAAGCTAAAATCAGCAACAGTACGTTTTTCGTTGATGAGTTTTCCCGCCAAAATTTCAACGCCCAACAGGCGATTCTCTGAGCTCACTTTCACTCTCAGAAATGCAATAGAAGAATGCAAGAACATGAAAGAGCTTAAACAAATCCATACCCAAATTATAACGTCTCCTAATATTAGCAGAAACCATCATAATTTCATCATCACTCGCATCCTCTTCTTCTCCGCCTTATCAGATTCTGGCTCTCTTAGTTACGCTACAAATCTTTTTCGTCTCATAAAGAACCCTGATCTTTATGTATATAACATCATGATCAGAGCATACGCGTCTAAAACCACTGAAACAAATTATTCGGATTCGTGTCAGTCTTTGAAACTGTATAAACAAATGCTTTGTAGTGGCATTACACCTGATTGCCTCACATTTCCATTCCTTTTAAAGGAATGTACAAGGAGGCTTGATGTTCGTGTAGGAGGTGGCATTTATGGCCATGTCATCAGATTTGGGTTTTGTAGTGACTTGTTTGTCCAAAATTCTATGATAAGTTTGTTTATGACCTGTGGGTTTGTCAGTAGTGCAGGGAAGTTGTTTGATAAAATGTTTAATAGGGATGTGGTTTCTTGGAATGCGATGATAATTGGGTATTTGAGAAGTGGGGATCTTGATGCGGCATTGGATTTGTTCCGGAGGATGAAGAAAAGGAATATTTTTTCTTGGAATTCGATTATAACGGGTTTTGTTCAAGGTGGGCGCACGAAAGAGGCTGTGGAATTTTTTGAAGAAATGCTAAGTTTGAGTGGTGATGATGTGGTTAGACCTGATAAGATTACCATTGCTAGTGTACTTTCAGCTTGTGCTAATCTTGGTGCCATTGATCATGGGAATTGGGTGCATAATTACTTGAGGAGAAGTGGACTTGAGTGTGATGTGGTTATTGGGACAGCTTTGGTCAACATGTATGGTAAATGTGGTTGTGTGGAAAGAGCTTATGCTGTCTTTAAGGAAATGCCTAAGAAGGATACTTTGGCATGGACGGCAATGATTTCAGTGTTTGCGCTTCATGGGTATGGTAAGGAGGCTTTTGATACTTTTGAAGAGATGGAATCGGAAGGGGTGGCGCCAAACCATGTGACATTCGTGGGGCTGTTGTCGGCTTGTGCTCATTCTGGTTTTGTAGAGAAAGGTCGCTGGTGTTTTGAGATGATGAGACATGTTTACTTGATGGAACCACAGGTCCATCATTATGCTTGTATGGTTGACATTCTCAGCCGAGCCGGGCTCTTTGATGATGCAGAAGGGCTTATTAGAGTCATGCCAATGGAGCCAGATGTGTTTGTTTGGGGTGCGTTACTCGGGGGCTGTCAAATGCATGGAAATGTGGAGTTAGGAGAAAAGGTAGCTCTATATTTAATTGATTTGGATCCTCTGAACCATGCTTTCTATATGAACTTGTGTGATATATATGCAAAAGCTGGTAGATATGATGATGTAAAGAGAATTAGAGTCTTGATGAAAGAAAGAAGTATAAGAAAGGAAATCCCAGGCTGTAGCTTGGTTGAAGTAGATGGAGTAGTTCATGAATTCTGTGTGAGAGGATCACCTGATGTTGTGACAGAGGAACTAGTATGGCTCTTGAATCAAATAAGTAAAATGATGAAGAATGAAGGTAGTGTGCATTATGTTAGAGACTTATCTATGGAGGCTCAGATGTCATGATAATGTAGATATCTGTTCCACTTCAAAGCAGACAGGTCCTTTTATGGGGGAACATCAACTTCCTCTTGAGAAAAGTTATGACACTAATGCATGCAATATTTAAGCATAATACCAGTAAGAAATTTTTTGTTGGAAGATGCTCATGGAGCTGTACTAAGAGGCAATCGATTCTCTTCTAGGACATGGAGTAAATGGGGACACAATTCCGCGATAATTTGCCTAATGGAGGTAAAACGATCCTTCCTATTACGACTTTAAATTGGAGCATTGAGTGTATGTTCTTTCAACCTCAACTGCTAATCTCTTATGCTACCTTCTAAACTAAGTATGAAGCTCAGCTTCTTACCAGTACTCTTTTGTACATCAACATGGTGAGTAAATTTTTTATTGAAGCATGACTAATAAATCAGATTCCTGTCGTCTTTGTATTTCATAAATACTCCAAATGCTACTCATCAGCTGTTATTTTAAAAGAATTCCTTTGTTTAAACAGTACTATTTGCATTCTCAAAATTTTACCAGTAGAATAAAGTCAGAGAAACCCATACATCATTTGAGGCTTAATGTCAAGCTCAAAACAACCTTTCGCAGGTAATCTCAGAGACTAAAACTTAAACTTACAGACAAAACTTCCAGTTTTGACATTATTTCCTCTCTGTTACTCAATATACCAATGATTCTTTTTCATCTAACGAAAACCAGGATTTTATTTTGGGAGGGTTTGAAATTTTTCTCTGAGATAATAATTAATTATAATGTAATCTTGCATCCAATGATAGACATGGCTTGTGATTAAAACCGTGTCATGGATTCGCTGCTGCTCTCATATTTGATTTTGTATGCAAGCTACCTACCCACACAAAAGGGTCAAACCACCTGCATAGTCTACTCATATTATGCATGTAATAATTCATTTAAAAATTTATTTTATTTTATTTCTAAAAAAGATTAAAATTTACAAATTTGATGAAAGTGATACATCAGATATTTTATTTTTAGAGACAGTAGCGGATACAAGTCTCCTTTAAATTAAGGTAAAGTCAATGAATTTGACAGATACCATTGATCTGTGTCTCATAAATTAAGTCAATTTTTCATTTTATCATCCTCATCATCAATCAATAGATTAGCACTTATCAACATAATGAACCTGAAGGAAATTTTCTCCATTTCCATTCCTCTCACAGCAGCAACTTTAGCACTAATTTTAGGCATATTCATTCACAGGATCCATGCCAAGATAACAGGTACTGAGAAGAGAAAAATATATCACCCAGTTGGCTGCACCGTCTTCCACCTAGCATTCAATTTTCACAGGCTCCACGATGCCATGGCTGACCTTGCATTCAAACATACAAGTTTCAGATTGCTTAGTTTTTTCAGAAGTGACGTTTACACTACACACCCTCCAAATATTGAGTACATCCTCAAAACTAATTTCGGAAACTATGGCAAGGTAATATCGTTTTAAACAAAAAATTCTATTAATTTAAATTAGTTTAGTGTGTGTTTATGTTCAATCTTAGCTAAATTACATTTAATGTTACACATACTCAAATATGTTAACTACTGAAACTGCGAAAGAAAATTGTTCCAACATGTTTAGTAATTTATTCACAATATTGAAATTGCATAATACAGGATTAAAGAATCATTTGATAAACATAGTTTAATGGAAACAGGGATCCTACAATTACGACATTTTGACAGATCTATTGGGTGATGGGATCTTCACTGTGGATGGAGAAAAGTGGCGACGTCAGAGGAAAATAGCAAGTTATGAATTCTCCACCAAGATACTGAGGGACTTCAGCAGTGGAGTCTTTAAAGCCACAGCTGTAAAGCTTGCTGGAATAGTATCTAAAGCTTCTGCATCAAATCAGTCTATAGAAATTCAAGTATGAGCTTCTTAATTTATTTGTTTAGATATCAGAAGAGCAGGTATTAATTCCTTTTACTTGATAGTTGATCAATTAAATTTACATATGCAGGACCTTTTGATGAAAGCAACCTTAGACTCTGTATTTAAAATCTTATTGGGTATAGAATTAGATGGTTTGTGTGGAACATTTGAAGAAGGCACTAGATTCTCTGATGCTTTTGATAAAGCAAGTGCAATTATGGTTTACCGATATGTTGATGTTTTCTGGAAGATTAAGCGGTTCTTCAACATTGGATCAGAGGCTGTTTTGAGAAAGAGTATAAAAGTGATTGATGAATTTGTATACAAATTAATTAAAAGCAAAATCGAGCAACTCAACAGTTCACATGCTGATTTACAACCAGTGAGTTCAAATAATATCTTCTTCAACCATTTGTCTTAAGTAGTTTAAAGTTTAGTAAATGTTTTATATAATTAGAGAAACATATGAATGACAGGTGAAGAAAGAAGATATTGTGTCAAGGTTTGTGGAACTGAAAGAGACGGATCCAAAATACTTAAGAGACATAATTCTGAGTTTTGTGACCGCTGGCAAAGACACAACGGCTTCAAGTCTTTCCTGGTTTTTGTACATGATCTGCAAGCACCCTCATATACAGGAAAGGATTGCAAAGGAAGTGATACAAGCAACTCAAATGAGTGATGGTGCAAGCATTGAAGAACTTGCAGCCGGCATAACTGAAGAAACCATTGACAAGATGCACTATCTCCATGCAGTTTTGACTGAGACACTCAGGCTTTATCCCGCAGCTCCTGTGGTAAGTATCAATTACATTTATTCATTATGTAAGTGAGGGCAGGCGCTAGTTAGCAAGATTATCAATGTTCATTGGGTTTTGTAAATTAATATACTTGTTTTCTTGGGTGCTGTGGTGTTTCAGGATGGGAAGATTTGTTTTTCAGATGATACTTTGCCTGATGGTTTCAGTGTGAAGAAAGGAGATATGGTAGCATATTTACCTTATGCGATGGGCAGGATGAAAGCTTTATGGGGCAATGATGTGGAGGAATTTCGGCCGGAAAGATGGCTCAATGAAAATGGCTTTTTCCAGCCAGCAAGCCCTTTTATTTTCACAACTTTCCAGGTAAGAGAGACTCAAGTAAAAGTAATGCTGTTTATTTACAGTGAAACCAAACAGATGCAAATTGTAATTGAATCGTGAAGAGCTTTAAGAGTGATGAATTGGATGATTTGTGTTGAACAGGCGGGTCCAAGAATCTGTCTAGGAAAGGAATTTGCTTACAGGCAGATGAAGATCTTCAGTATGATCCTTTTAGGAAGCTACAAATTCAAGCTCAGTGATGAAAAGAAAAAGGTCAACTACAGATCAGCCATGACTCTACAAATAGAAGGTGGCCTCCATCTTTGTGCCTTCCCAAGATTGAGCCCTGGAAAATAAGTCAAATTGGCAATAAATTTTCACAGATATCCCTGGCTGTCTATTAACAAATGTTTAATTCCTCCATTAGCGTAAGGGGAAAATGTTGCTTTTTTAACGTTTGGGTTTTAGTGTTCCTGTTTTACATTTATGAAGTGCTTGCGGGGTAAAGAGTGAAATGTTGGACTTGATAATTGTGATGTCATACGGGTTGAGTTAGATTGTGTAGTTACGGGTCTAATAGGCCATAAGGTTAGCTCCTTAGTCATTAGGCTAGGTGAAGCTTCAATACTAACATAATTTTAAATCATGCATGAAACTATTTAGAGGGGTATTAATCATTATTTTAAACAATAATACTAGCCTCACAAACATCTCTCATTAACCCCATGTGGCAACTGGTAATTGGTTTTGTCAAGCAGGACTTATTATTGAGCAGACGGAATTCATGCGAGCTGATTAATTACGAGCTGATACGTTGTGTTTGTAAGAGAAAGTTAATGAGAAATGTTTGTAAGTGTAGTATTACTCAATTTTGAATTTTGCATAATTTTAAATCATGCAAAATGAAATTTTAAATATTACTCGCATAATTTTAACATCATGCATGACATTATGTGGACGGGTTTTAATCATCCGTCCCCCGAGAGAAAGACACGAAGCCAATGGCAAGTAACAGCATGTTGATAGGCGATTCTAAGAGGCACAAGAAGCTTTGCAATAAAACTGAGATGGCCTAACTCGAGTGGGAGAATCATGGAGACCAATGAAGCTATAGAAAGAGATCTTGAGATAACGATAATATCACTCAAGAATTTAGAAGAATTTATCTAGTCAAGATCAACCTGTGATCTCCCATGAGCTGCCATGCAAAAATATAAATCAATGTAGCCACCAGAAAAGTCCATATATTTGGTGAGTGTGTTTCGAATAAGGACTTGTTTGAGCCTTGAACATTCAACTCTAGAATGTCAATAAACAATGGAATGAGAAATACTAATATTGCATAATATGAAATCCATGGAGAAAATTCTTGTACACTGCACAACGATAAAAAAGAAATGTTAAAAATCATTTTTTTACAAGATAAATGTTCTAATATATAACCTAAGTTTTTTACCTAATTTCGGGAATTGAGGTGACATCAAACAACACAACGAGAGGGCGTCTATGTGCCAAAGGGCTACCTGAGCCTAACTTCAGTCATTCTTCTCATAGTGTTTTTATGTATCTGTTGTTTCCCACATTTGGTCAATATCACCCTTTAGGCTTTAACTCGTAGTAATTTATTACTTCATCTGTTCTTTATCTATTCCCTNTCTTATCTATTTATTTATTTTTAAACTTGAACATCAATTTTTGTCATGAAAATTAGAAACATTTTTAATGGAATTAAAAAAAAATCCACAGCTTTGTAAGTTTTGTAGTTGTGTGTATTGGTTTTTTTTTTTTTTTTTAAAGAAATTTTACACGAGTTTATGAGAATAATTTAAAAATAGTTTTAACACACATGTTATTGTTATTTATTGTGTGTTTAAGACTTATTTATACTTTTATCAAATTTATAAATACTTACTCGGCTTTGTATTTGCTAATATAGTGAAGAGGTAGAAATTACATTTGGTGGAAATTTCAAATTGACTTTATTTTGTTTGATTATCATGAGTAGAAAATTCTTTTAATTGAGGTATTATTATATTTTTATTTTTGTTAGAAACTTTTGACAGTGATGACTTCCATAAAATTTAGTTTCAAAATGAATCTCTACCAATAAATTCAAGAAAATGTTTCCAGTAACATTTTGTTGATCATTTATTCTTTTCATTCTAATTTTATATCTCTACGCAAAATTAAATAGGTTTATTGAAAATTTGTTGTCGAAGTTTTATTTTATTTTATTTCCCTTTTTTTCTCTTCTTCCATAATTTTCAGTCATCCACTCTGCCAATATAATAGTTCTAGCTATTTTAATAAAAATATTGTTTTGAAGATATAGAGAAAGCATTAACTAGAATAAAAAAATATATATTTAAATACCTTATTATCAGCACTTAAAGTTGCAATTAATTTTAAATTTAATATCCTTTCTCTTTTCTATCTAATTATCTATTACTATTGTTTGAAATTAATTTTCTTGTTTGTAATAATTATATATCTATCCTTCTATAATTTTGAAAAAAAATTCAAGGATACTCCAAAGGCAGCACGAAGGTAAAAAGACCTCACTACACTTGAAATTTCGTAAAATTTTCATCTATATCTCATATGTGTTTATAATTACAATAAAGATTGGTTCACAACTCAATCTTATAAACCTTTTTTTAAAACCCTGACGTGACAGTTCGTAATTGAACAGATGAGATCCAATGTGAGTTGTCACATCGAGATTGTGAGAAAAAATTTGTGAGATTAAATTGTAAATGTAAAACGAGTTATGATTGATTACATCTTGGCTAATTTGACAAAATGGGCGGACTTGTTATCCCAATTCTAAAGATTTTCACAACATTCAGTATTTTAATTATGTGTGGCTTCCCTTACATTTCCGTGCACAAGTGATTTTGTTGCAGAATTGATAAGTACTTTTACTGGAATACAACTAGCCAAAAGTGCTTTTTAAGGCTTCATTTGGTTCACATATTGGGAAAAATTTTCTAATTTTCCCAAAAAAGTTAAGTTTGTTTCACCTATTTTCCAAAATATAATTCTAATTTTTTTAATTTCCTTTAAACCCCCTAAATTTGTTAATTTAATTAAACAACCCCATTTTTTTAAAAAACTGACAAAAACACCCCAGTAACCCAAATTTACCAGATTGTGGCTACCACTGTCGAAATCTGGTGTAATGGTGCACTACCGGCTAAATCTGGCCGGTAGTACGTCGATCTAGCCTTTTTCGGCCAGATCTACGGATGGTTAGATCTTTGGCTGTTGACAGTCATCAATGACGGCCAGGATAGGGTCGTCGTTGACCATCAGCCATTGTTGACGACCAAATACAGCCAGATCTAGCCATGGATCTGGCCTTTTTCGGCCAGATTCACGGGATAGGGTCGTCGTTGATGACCAAATGCAGCCAGATCTAGCCGTGGATCTGACCTTTTCTGGCCAGATCCACGGTGGATTTGGTCGGAAAAGACCATATCGACGCACGACTGGCAATATCGAGCCGGTCATTTGTCGATACGGCAACTCCGACCACCCTCCAACGGTGGTGGTCAGCTGTTCGTTTATGAGTGGGTTGGGGGTGTTTTTGTTAACTTTGAATATTTTATTATATGGGTTTTTAGTAAATAAATAAATATAGGGGGTATTTATGTTAATTTTCAAACTTCTACATCGTAATGCCCACCCAATTAAACTTTTTCAAAACATTATTCTAAAAACTACCCAATAATGAACCAAACGGAGCCTAAATCATTTTGGAGCTCTAATGATGTTTTGCTAATATATAAAATAAAACATTAAAACACAAGAGTAGGAGAAAATTTTTATCTGCTCACATTTTTGAATCAAAGTCACAATAAATATAAATTAAATGAAAAATTCAGAGTTATGAGAATCTAAACCTTGTAGAGTTGTGTTGATGAAGATGACATTCATAGCTTTGCATCTCGATCCTTAGTTTCTTCGTAATCACCTGCTTCCCCCAGTTTGCTTACAATTTTTTTTTTCTTTTTTTGTTCATTAAAAAGAACCACTGTGAATCGCTTATTTATATAAGCTTCTTGCCAATTGCCAAGCCGCCAAGGTCGTTGATCGTGTGCCTAGGCAAAGTGGTTGAAACTGTGACAAAAACTATCTAGGCAAAGCCGTCGAATCCCGCAGTAAAATGAAGTGCATAGGCAAGGTCGTCGGATGACAACTCAGGAAAGGGTCACAAAAAAGTCGGCCACAGACGGCAACATAGGTGTTTATTATTTGTCTTAGTGGCCGAGATGGCGGATATCAATTGTATGCTAATCGACGTTGGATTTTTCATGTTTATTTTGTCCATATATCACCTCGGAAATAAAAAGAAAAAGCAACTGTAGATGCAAAAAATCTACCGTCATGAAAATAGGGTCTGATCCCATGAGGTTGAGGCTACTGACAATCCGCTAGACCTACACACATGAAAGGGCAAGCGTGAAGCTTCCGGAAAACACCGAAGTGGTGTTTGCCGTAGGCACTCCGACGCTCAAGTCAGCAAGGTTGAAAGAGATTATTTGATAAGAATTAAGGAGATGAAGAATTACCAGGAGTTTTCTCGGAAGCTAGGACTACGGCGGAGGCGTCGGGTTCTTGGGAGCAAGAACTTTAGGAGCAAATAGATGGTTTTGAGTAGTGTCAATTGACTATGGGAGATTGCATGCCTAATGAGAGGGCAAGCCTCTGTTTTTATAGTGAACCCAAGGGGTTGGAATCTTAGTAGAACACTAAGTCCTATTTTGGGAGATAATCCTTATCCTCAAAGAGATATGATTTATTAACCTTATCAGATTAAGTTTAATAGTTTGAGTAAGATTTGGAATCTTAGTAGAACAGGAAATATAATGAGATTCTGATTTCCTATTTTTAGATTGTTGTAGGCTAATGGGCTGAAACCTAGTTTAGCTTAACTCATAGGATAGCCCAACTCATAGAGTGGGTAGTTCACAAGGTGATTTTAAGCATAGGCCTAATCGGAATTGGGTTGAGGCCTTGGGTCATGACATGTTTATTTCGTTATTGGGCCTCGTCAAGCCCAAGACGATTTTTGGCCCTAACAGCAACCAACTCTAATTCCTATTTTGAGGATCTTGCAGCTATCCTTTTCTCACAATCTAAACTCTTGTTTATTTGCACCTTTCCATTTCTCTGTTATAATTAGTAAATTGCATAGCAAGGTTCATCCCATTTTAATATATAGTGAGATTTATGTGCTAGTTAAGCTAGCATTGTCTTGTGATATCGATTATGTCATGATCATAGGTATAGTGTAGCATCTTGGTGTGTTTGACTCAGGGAATGTTATATTAATGAAAAGATAGATTATCTTGAAGATTATTAGGAATATGCAGGGAAATGTGTCTGGTTGATTGAAAGTGGGTATATTATATTAATATGTTTGATTGAGAGAAATAAATTGGTGAGTATGTTATATAAATTACTAAATTGCCCTCCTCTTTAAATATTAATATAATATTATTTTTATTATTATTCTTTTAACCCTCTCAATTCAGATTTAGCTAAAACACCCCAACAACAAAAAAAATTTAAAACTTAACAAAAACATCCCCACTCACCCCAAGCCACTACCGGCGGCCTGCCACCACTGTCGCCAGCTAAAACACCCCAACAACCAACAAAAATTAAAACTTAACAAAAACACCCCCACCCACCCCAAGCCACTATCGGTGGCCTACCACCACTCTCGGTAGGGTCGACAGTGGAGATCTGGCCGTGAAAAGGCCAGATATTTGGCCATAAAATGACGGTTGTTTCACAGTCACATCTTTAGCTGTGAAATGACCAGATCTAGCTGTTTTTGGTAAGAAACGACCTTAGTGACGCACGATTGGCCAAATTCGGTCGGTCGTGCCCCATTTTGTCACCGCCGGCGGTCGTGTCCAGATTCGGCCACCACCTTTGGGTAATTTTTTTTTTTAATTCCAGGGGTATTTATGTCCTAAAAACTTTGTATTTAAGGATGATGCAGCGAGTTAGCGTGATAAACAAGGCTAGCACTCGACTACACCTTTAGAGCTGATAATACAAGTCTCAATCCAGAAACTTAAACTGTAAAATCTAAATAATTTATTGAATAACATCCAAAACAAAAAATAAGTTTATATAGAGTGACAACCAACCATAATAAGACTCCTAATAACAAAAGGAAACAAAAACTAAATTAATTAAAACAAGAAAACACGAAATAAAATAGGAAAAAAGGCGCAAACAACTAAAACAACCCCAAAACACGCCAAAATAGTGGATTTTGACCTCGAAAATGACCTCAAAAATGACCTCCAACTAGTTGAAGCCAATTTTCTAAGTCGACAAGCTCGAAATGAGTTTTCTAACGGTATCTTACAGGCTCCACAACTCTTCCCGGATCAAAAGTTATGACCGTTTGAATGAGACATGCTCATTTAGGACCTTTGAGCTTTATGTATGGACTTCTAACGTTCAGTCCGCTCCATGAATTCATATACTAGACGTTTTATGTCAAAGGATAAAATAGTCCATTAGTATTTTTGTAAATTATTTTTAAAACAAGGGCATTATTGTCCTAAAAATTTATTAATAAAAGGCCGTTTGTAATCTTTGTTTATTTTGCAAGATCCCTGTTTTTGGTTTGCAAGTAATAACGGTAATTTTTTATTGCAAATAGTGTTTACTGTTGATAATGTGGGGGGTAATCTTATTACCTTACTAGGGGATGTTATTAAAACATTATTGAAGTAATCTAATTTTTCTACCAATTTTGCCCTTAATTAAAAACCATTTCGGACTCAATTACCCTCAAATGTCTATCAAATAACAATTACCTAGCCCCCCTACATTTGAGAAATTAGCTAAAATACCCTAGCTACAAAAAAGTTTAAAAGTTAACAAAATAGCCCTAGTCACCCAAGACCACCGCTAGCCGTGACTTACCATCACGTCAGTTGCCATAATGGTGTACAACCGATGGGATCTGGTTGGTCGTATGTTGATAAGGCCTTTTTTGGCCATGGATCACAGATTCATGGCCAAATCTAGCGTTTCTATGGCCATTTCACGGCCATGGAAAGGCCATATCTTTGGCTGTAAAATGGCACGACCACATCTTTGGACGTGAAATGGCTATAGATATGGTCGTTTTTGGGCCATGAATTTGTGATCCATGGCCATTTCTGGCTTTGCCGGCCATATACGACCAATCGTCCGCCATTTCGTCGACTGCTAGTGGCGGTAGTGGCTGGCTACCGGCAATGGCTTAGGGTGGGTGGGGGTGATTTTGCTATAAATTAAAGTTTTATATGGTTGGGGTGTTTTAGCAAAATTTCAAATGTAGGCGGTTAAAAGAAATTATTGAAAAAACAATAATAAAAAATACTATTATATTAATATTTAAAAAGGAGGGCAATTTAGTAATCTACATAACATACCCACCCATTAATCCTCCCAACTAAACATATTTTCTAAACATTCCCAGTAATTTTCAAGGTAATGTAATCTTTTTTTCCGTTAGTATAATATACCTATATAATAAAACATTATATAATCCAAACGCCCCCTAAGGGGTAAAATTGTAACAAAAATAAGATTTCCAAGTAATCTTAAAATATCTAAGAAAATTGAGGTAATCAAATTACCTCCTATGGGGGCGTTTGAATCATATAATATTTTATTATAGGGGGATATTATATTAACGGAAAGAAAGATCACTTTGAAGATTATTAAGAATGTTTAGAAAATATATTTTGTTGGTTCGAATAAATTGGTGAATAATATGTTTTAAACTTAACAAAAACACCCTTGCCTACCCAAAGCCACTGTCAACAACCAGTCACCACCATCGACAGCCACCAGTAGTGGTGCAAATCTGGTCGTGACGTCGGCAATGCCACTAATCTGTTCGTGAAATGGCTAGGTCTTTAGTTGTGAAACAGTCAGATCTCACTGTTTTCGATCATGGATCACTAATCCATGGCCAGAAAATGCCTCACCAGAGCATGGCCAGCCATATACGGCTGGTCTTACGCCATTATGATGACTTTTGGTAGCCTCCAGTGGCGGTCAATGGCGACTGGTAGTGGTGGCCAGTTCTGGGTACAATGACATTTCTGTAAATAATGACAATAACAAGGGCAATGTTGTTCGAAAAATTAAAAAAGTGAGGACAAAAGGGTCTGCATGAGTGAATTGGGTGTTTTGTAAATCTTAACAAATATAAGACTAATTTGGACCAAATGCTCTACTGTTAGGGGGCAAATGGACACAAAATTGTATTACCTAGGGTAAGTTTTAATGATAGCCCAGAACCCCTACCTACCCAAAGCCACTGTCAACAGCCAGTCACCACCATCGGCAGCCACTGGTAGTGGTACAGATCTGGCCGTGACGTCGGCAGTGCCACCAATCTAGCTGTTTCACGACGAGATCTAACTGTTTCAGGCGACAGATCTGGTCATGAAATGGCCAGGTCTTTGGCTATGAAACGGCCAGATCTTGCTGTTTTCAACAGATCCATGGTCAGAAAAGGCCTCACTAGAGAATGGTCGGCCATATACGATTGGTCTTATGCCATAATGGTGACTTTCGGTAGTCTCCAGTGGCAGTCAATGGCGGCTGACGGTGGTGGCCAGTTCTGGGTACAATGACATTTCTGTAAATAATGACAATAACAAGGGCAATGTTGTTCGAAAAATTAAAAAAGTGAGGACAAAAGGGTCTACATGAGTGTATTGGGTGTTTTGTAAATCTTAACAAATATAAGCCTAATTTGGACGAAATGCTCTACTATTTGGGGGCAATATGGGACACAAAATTTATTACTTGGGGTAAGTTTTAATAACAGCCCTGAAACACACCCCCCCACCAAGGTAATAATATTCTTGGTAACTTGCCCCCCAAAGGCTACTGTTTGTCATAAAAGATTTTGGGAATAATTTTTTACAAATCAACCAAACATCGTCATCTACTCAATTTAAAAAATATTACCCCAGTTATCTAATATTACCCCTATCCAAACGGGCCTAGTATTACCAATATAAACTACTATTGGTTTTAGAAAATTACCAAAATCTTATATTACTTAATAACTAAATATGTTGCTCTAGTAATATAAAAATGACATTACCTCAATAATCTCTTATTACCCCTAAGCAAACACACCCTTAAAGAAAATTTTGATACATATTAATATATAAAAGGAAAGAGTAATACTAGCCTTACAAAGAAGCATACAAAGAGGCATACAAAGAAACAAATTTAGCCCTTAAAATTCATGATTGGCCTCTCTCCTCTCTCTCCTCTCTTTTTTCCCTTCTTTTAAGGGTTGGATTTGTCTCTTTGTATGCTTCTTTGTATGCTTCTTTGTATGCCTCTTTGTAAGGCTAGTATTACTCAAAAGGAAATAAGCAGTGCTGGTGTGGAAGTTCCCAGAAAGCTGTATGGATGTATTATGTATCTATATATATATTATATATATATATATATATAATATATATTATATATATATATTATATATATATATATATATATATATATATATATAACCCATAACACGTAATAAAGCACACTATTAAAATATAGAGTTCTTTATAAAATGATTACCTCATATATTGCTTTAAAATTAAATTATCATTGAAACTAAATAGATTACTATTTTTTTCCAATCTTTTTTTATCATTTAATTTTGTATCTTAGTAGTGTGCTTTATTACGTGTTTGTGGGTATATATATGCATCTATATAGCTTTCTGGGATTCTTCCACACCAGCACCTCATTATTCACGAATCTTAGACCTTGATATTATCACTGTAGACGTAAAAATCTACCTGTACGGAAGGGGGGTCTGATCCCATGAAGTTGAGACCGCTAGCGATCCGCTGCACCTACACACGTAGAGAAACAAACGTGTGAAGTGTACGAGAAACATCGGGGTGGTGTTTACCATAGGCACTCCGACGCTCAAGTCAGCAAGGCTGAAGAGGCTAGTATAGTGAGGGCTAGGGAGTAGAGAGGTTACCGGAAGTCTAGTCGAAGACTATGACTACGACGGTGATGTGAAGCTCTCAAGTAGGAGCTTCGGGTGTGAAGTTGTAATGTCATGTGTCCTTTGTGAGAAGGCTAGCCTCTATTTATATAGCGACTATCTGGTCTCCTAATCCTGGTGGGAGTAGGAGTCCTGGTGTGACTCTGATGCAAACCCTAGAAGAGTTAGGACGGTGGTGAGTTGTCTTACTAGCGTCTGAATAGGAAGGTGATCTGAATAGGAAAGCCACTTTGAGTAGGAAAGTGATCAGGAATAGGAAAGTGACTTCGAATAGGAGATTGATCAGGAATAGGAAAGTGACTTCGAATAGGAGATTGATCAGGAATAGGAAAGTGATCAGTGGGGGACATGGGCTCTGAACTCGCCTATAGGCCCAGGAAGTGAGCTGGAACGGGGAGGCCCGTGCCCAGATGGTTTTGGCAGGCCGTATCTCATATCAAATGGGACTAATCTAGCTTGGGCCTCTTTGGGATTGGGCCTGGTCTCTTCCTCATTGGTGGTCCTGTTTTCCTATTTGGGCCAAGGATGATTTTTGGCTGTAACAGTTTATCCCCCACTCTTTAAGTTAAAATTTTCTTAAGTCATAGAGTAAGTAGCGATCGAGGCGCGCTCGATCTTCCTTCCTCGACCAACGATTGTCGGCGTGGATAATCCGATTGTTGCAGGTGACTCTTGGTCGGGTGTCATTTGGTATCCATTCCTGATCCGGAGTATGCCATCATTGCAAAGTGGTGTGCCTGATCGGTGTGAGAGGCCGAAGGGAAAGAGACAACCAGGCTTCGGGGGCTCACGCGCTCGTTCGGTACGTTCGACCGACTAGAGAGGTGAGTTGTAATACTATAGCTGGGGTGTTCGCTCGGCATGCTAGGTCTTCTGAGTTAGGGACCATATTAAATTGAAGGTTTGCTCGGTCGGAGTACATGGGCGATCGAGTGGATGTAAAGTGCAGGTCTTGACCAAGGATTGACTACTCATCCACTGCGGAAGAACGAATGAGCGGAGCATCTTGGTTTGGTCGTCTAGAGAACGAGCACGGGTCGGGCCGTTCCAAGCTGATCGGCCAGTCGGGAGGACCTCCTGGGCTTGTGAAGATTGGATGCATGTGGGGTCCAATCTGGTTATCGCATGCTGGCTCAGTCGGGGTGCTTGGGCGATCGAACGTGTCTTCCGTACGGCACTGTAGTTTCCTAGGTTTCCTGGATCCCTGCCACGCGTACGGTCCTGATCCATCTTTGTTCTGGAGGCAGGAAAATGAAGAGTCTTTCTGATCCTCGGCCACTCATGGGTCACTACGTGTCGGCCTGCATCAGATCACTTTTATAAAAACGAGTTGTAGACTCTTCGTCTTCCTTTCTTCTTTTCTTTTCGGTTTCTTTGAGCGGCTGCGGCCTTCTCTCTGTAGTGTATCGTTTTACAGTAAATCTTCTTTCCTTTGGACTAATTTTTAGTTTGTTTTTGCTGTTTGCTGGGTTTTTGGATGATAGGGTGAAGTTTTTGAAAATTTGAGTAGTTTTGACTGGTTTTGAGGAGTTTAGAAGTGTTGGCATTTTGGTTTTCTAGAATAGGCTCAGATTTTTGGATTTCCAGTGTGTTTCCGACAAGTTGGCTGGTTTTTTGGTGTTTTTCTAGGCGTTTTGGACGGAATCAGGAAGACGAAGTCGAATTAAGTATTGTTTGGTTCGGTTGGTCTATCTGACCGAGTGGTGAGGGAGCGTGCGGAGTGGATTGAATAGGTGATCAGTGATCCAGACCGAGTGGGTGATTTTGAGTTGGTGAATTGGTGAGCAAGGGCGAGTAGACCGTGTTGAATTTGAAGGCGAGTCGGCCACTTGGGGCGAGTGAAGAAAGACTTGAATCTAGGATCGGCTCGGTCGGCAGGGAGGGTCGACCAGGATTTAGGAGTGAATTCGTTGCCGGGTAGGTCGACCGGTGCTGAGGGGCGAGTGATAACTGGGTGTTTGTGGCTTTGTTCGGTTGGTAGCTCAAGCCGAGTGGTCGCTTGACACTTAGAATTTTTGAGAGTTTAGGAGCAAGGCTTGAGTCGGTCAGTCGATCGGGTTGGGCGATCAAGCCAACATGTCAGACTCTAAATTAGCTAGTTCGAGCGGGATTATGGCGGATGTAGGGGATGAGTATGAGCGTGCCCCTACCATAGTGATGATGCCTGAGTGGGGCGTTCCGATGGGCGTACCGACTAGAGTTAGTGTAACTGCCCCAGGGGCGAGTGAGGCTAGAACGAGTGGCTCGGGCAGGCATGGGAGAAGTAGGGAAGACTCCGAAGGGATCGGTAGTCCATCCTCGTCCAGTAGTAGCTCTGAGGAAGACCTGAGCCAACAGGGCAGTGGGATTTTGAGCAGGGATTATCCACCCATGCTAAAGGACAATGATGTGTGGCGCATCCAGGCTCTATATCACATTCCGAATTTGGTTGAGATCCGGGCACCGCGGTCATACGACCGGGTTGACTGGGAGGCATCGGGCTGGGTTAGTGTTTATGAGAAGTGGTTCCATGATGGATTGAGGCTACCTATTCCTCGCCTAGTCTGGGAGGTGTTGAACCACTTCATGATTACCCCGTCTCAGCTCATGCTAAATGGTTGGAGATTGCTGATGGCTTTGAAAGATCTATGTGTTCGAAACCAGGTGAGGATCGGGCTACACGAGCTGTTATACTCATACTTCCTGAAGGAGAATGATAAGGAGAAAGGTCAGGCACTGTTGAACTTGAGGCATGATTGTTCTCACCTGGTGATCGACCTGCGATCCAGCGATAAGAACTGGAAGGACTAATACTTCTTCTTGAGGGGTCAGGCTGTCTTTGGAGAGAGGGGACAGGGCGAGATCCCGAGCGACTAGAGAGCTACTGGTGAGAACTTAGTTGTTTCTTTTGTACTTTGATTACTAAATCTTTATTGTGTTTTTTGTTTGCAGAGCTTGAGTACAGTCGGGCTGGGCAGAGCGGAGATAGCTTGGACGTTGCGACCCAGAAAGTGTTAGCCATCCCGTCGGAGTAGAGGGACTGGCAAGTAGTGCTAGCAGAGTCTAACCTGAGGTCCAAAATTCTTTGGGCTAGAGTAGAGGCGATCCAACGAAGTACTCCCTTCTCCCCGCTAAAGTAGACTTGGGATGTGCTTCTGAGTCGATACTGCAATCATATCATTTTTGGTGAGTCTGAGCTGAACCCACTAACCGTTGGAGAGTTTTCACTTGCTGAATCATTGATGAAGAAGTTGACTGTCTCGAGTGCGAGCGAGTCCATCGCCCGGCATCGGGAGAAGAGGAGGAGGGAGTCTTTGGCCAGGGAGGACAGGAGGGTAGAGGACGTGTTAGCAACGCCGCCGAGTCAGCAGCCTACGACCGGAGCTGGATCGTCCTAGACCGCGATCATGGATGATGATGCCAGGACGATTACATTCAGGATTCTGACTACCACGTCGACCTACTCTAACGCGACATCTATGAGCAAGCTGGCCGACTCGTTCTTGTTCTCAACAGATGAGGCGCGTCTGAACCAGATGGGTGCAGTTGCTGCTGCTGATTGGGGAGTATCCCGCGCTTTACAGGTATGACAGTAGTTTGTTCTATTTAGCTCCTTACTTTCGTACTGATGACAATACTTCGTTGTGCAGGCACTCATGAGCAGTCTTCACCTCAGGAAATTTATGGTGGCGTAGGAGAAGAGGATATAAGATGTGTCCAAGGCAAACACTAGCTTGCTTCAGAGAGAGGCAGCAGCCCGGAAGGCCAAGCAAGAGAGTCAGCAGTGTCAGAGGGATAGCCACAGTGAGCTGGAGAGGTTGAGACATGAGTTGGCCTAGAAGACCTCAGAGATCGAGTCTCTCAGAGAGCAGTGTATTTCCATTGTTGATGATGCTATCATCAAGGCTCGGGGTGAACTCATGCTTGAGTTCAAGGAAGGGAGGACCTCTCATTGGGACCCAGACGAAGATATCTAGCTCATACGGGAGCTGCTGGAGGAGGGAGGCGGTCACCCGGAGGGGCCGATCGAGGAGCAGATGGTTGACCTTGCTAGTCAGCCAGGAACGACAGGTGTTAGGGATGTGAGCGACCAGGCTGCTAGTGGTGCGGGGAGGACGACCGAGTTGGAGATGGAGGAGACGACTCATATCAAGGATCTTAGTTTTTCTTTGTTTATGCATTTTAGGGCCTGCGATGCCCTTTTTCCTGGCTTATGTGCCATTTTTGTATTCTGAACTGAGCCATTTTGGGGCTATATGTATTATACTCGATTGTTCCAACTTCTGATGCTTTCTTCATGGATGAGTGAGTTCATTGTTTCTTGTAGATGGACCAAGTTGTGTTTGTTACTTTAGTGTGGCCCAGTGGCCAAGGCATGTAGGCCTTATGCTGGGCTAGGTTGGTGCTTTGTTTATTGTAGGTGTAAGAACCATTCGCTCGATTTGGCCGACCGAGTACGAAGTCTCTTGAAGAGGATTGAATGAAGTCAATCCGGAGGTGTAAATTCTTGGGTAGGACAGGGCCGACTCGAAGGTGTGAATCGTAGATCGGGCTGAGTCGATTTGATGGTGTAACTTCGTGGATCGGGCAGGGCTGATCGAAGGTGATTCCTTGAACCGAGCGGGGTCGATTCAAAGGTGTTTTCGTGAACCGAGCAATGCTGATCGAAGGTGATTCCGTGAACTAAGCGGGGTCGATTCGAAGGCGTTTTCGTGAACCGAGCAAGGTTGATTCGAAGGTGTTTTCATGAATCAAGCGGGGTCCATTTGAAGGTTTTTTCTTGAATCGAGCGAGGTCGATTCGAAGGTGTTTTCGTGAATCGAGTAGGGTCGATTCGAAGGTGTTATTGACCAATCGAGCAGGGCCGATCTGAAGGTGTTATTGTGAATTGACCAGGGTCGATCCGAAGGTGTAAATCTGTGGGTCTAGCAGGGTCGACCCGAAGGTGTAAAAAATCCGTGAATCAAGCAAGGTTGATCTGGAGGTGTAAATCCATGGATCAAGCAGGGTCGATCCGAAGGAGTAAGTCCGTGGATCGAGCAGGGTCGATCCGAAGGTGTAACAAACATTTGATCGAGTAGGGTCGATCCGAATGTGTAATTAACATTTGATCGAGTAGGGTCGATCTCGAAGATGTATATCCGTGGATCGAGCAGGGTCGATCTGAAGGTGTAATTAACATTTGATAGAGCAGGGTCAATTTCAAAGATGTATATCCGTGGATCAAGTAGGGTCGATCCGAAGGTGTAATTCCGTGGATCGAGCAAGGTCGATCTGAAGTGTGAAAACTCATGAATTGGGCATGGCTGATTCGAAGGTGTCAGTTGCTGAATAATACTTCATTGAATTCAGGCCGTGAGACCGACTGTCTATGAAGGCGGTGGATGGGCCCATTCATCCTGTTTAAATAAAAAATGAAAAGACAACAAATATTTAGATTGATTTCACCTAAAAGTAGTAGCGTGTGGGATGGATTGCGTTCCAACTGTTGCTGATGTCTTTGCCTTTGGGAGTTTGGAGCAGGTAGACACCATTCCCTGCTTCTTTGGTGATCTTATAGGGCCTACAATCGATTTGAGCTCTGGCCTCTTGTCGTTCTACATTCAGTCATACCTAGTGTGAATTGCCTGATTCATCTCATCTTCCTCCCACCTTATTTGAATCGTTGCTCTAGCCAAGGCGTCTTCCATAGTGGTGTAACCTAGCTTCATCAGTTCTTTGTATAGTTCACCATCTGGGAGGATACCTTTTTTGAAGGAGTCTACGACTGTCTCAGGGTTACAAGAAGGGATGGAAATCTTCTCTTTGTTGAATCTGCTGACATACTCTCTCAGTGGCTCTCCCCTCCTCTAGTATACTCTGTATAGATCGGCCGATAGCTTCTCGAGTTTCTTGCTGCTGGCGAACTACTCCACAAAGGTGTCGGTGAGCTGAGCGAATGAGTCGATGGAACCGTTCGGGAGATTTGTGTACCACTGGAGTGCTAGACTGGATAAGCTTGAACTAAAACTCTTGCACATCCAGGCTTCCCTCAGCGCTCGGGGTATTGAGACAGTGAACATTCACTGCTTGTACGAGGCTATGTGATCATCTAGGTCGGTTGTGCCATCGTAGGGTTTCATGCTGGGAATAGTAAACTTCTAGGGCATGTCGGCTAGGGCGATCTCGTCCACAAAGGGTGAATCCGCGTAACAGTGAGGTCTGCTCTTCTTGGTCGGGACTGGCATTCCTGGGATGCGCCTCATCACAGCCTCTACATCAGCTAGCCTCTTGGCCAGTACCTATTCCATAGGAGAGGGGGATACCACTAGGTCATCCCGTTTGACTGGGTCAGCCATTGCATTCGTCCTTGGCATATTCCGTTGGGTCATCCCGCGCGATGTAGTTTGGTGGATCATTCCTTCGTGCACACCCTGGTAGCTTGTATCTCGGTTCATTCCCCCCAGTCAAATGACTCCTATGGTAATTGATCTGGTGTTTCGCCCTACATTAATGGTCAGGGGGGTTGTTTGATATTTGTTCGGTCCGTCAGGATGGGTGGGCTCGAGTGCTATAGTTTGGTTGGGTTGGCCATTCAACCTGTAAGGGTGAACCGAGCCGAGCCGAATGGTGTTTGTGCGAGGATGGTTGACTAGAGGTGAGGCTGGATGGTAAGAATGGGTTGGTCTTGCGAGTGTGGGCTCTTTGTCTCTTGGGCGTCTTGATCTCGAGACTGGAGTGGATTAGATGAATGAGGTTCTGTTGGCAGATCCTTTCCTCCATGAGTTAGGATCGAGTCGTCGACCACCGATGAACTTAATCGACGTGGCCTTTTACCGGAGGCCGATGATCTGTTCTCTAGGGTTTGGAGAGGTTGTATGGATGGAACTGGGCCGCGGAATCAATTGGGAGGTACCTGGCAAGGTAGAAGCTCCAGATCATAGAATTGACTCACCTTCTCTTTAAGAGACTGGTTTTCGGCCCTGATGGATGCATTTTTGGTCCGGATTGCATTGTTCTCGGCTTCCAGTGTGGCCACCTTGTCTGAATTTTGTTGCATGAGAGCGGTTAGAGCCTCCAGTCTGGCCTCGAGGCCAGAGTTAGCATTGCCCGAAGGGTCAGCCATGGAAAATTCCTCTACGTAGCAAGGTTTGTCGAGCTGAATGATTGCTAGAGGACCCACAGTGGGTGCTAAACTGTAGACATAAAAATCTACCTATACGGAAGGGGGGTCTAATCCCATAAGGTTGAGGCTACTAGTGATCCGTTGCACCTGCACACGTAGAGAAACAAACGCGTGAAGCGTACGGGAAACATCGGGGTGGTGTTTGCCGTAGGTACTCCGATGCTCAAGTCATCAAAGCTGAAGAGGCTATTATAGTGAGGGCTAGGGAGTAGAGAGGTTACCGGAAGTCTAGTTAGAGACTGTGACTACAGCGGTGATGTGAAGCTCTCAAGTAGGAGCTTCGGGTGTGAAAGTGTAATGTCATGTGTCCTTTGTGAGAGGGTTGACCTCTGTTTATATAGCGACTGTCTGGTCTCCCAATCCTGGTAGGAGTAGGAGTCCTAGTGTGACTCTGATGCAAACCCTAGAAAAGTTAGGGCGGTGGTGAGCTGTCTTACCAGCGTCCGAATAGGAAGGTGATCTGAACAGGAAAGCCACTTTGAGTAGGAAAGTGATCAGGAACAGGAAAGTGACTTTGAATAGGAGATTGATCAGGAACAGGAAAGTGATCAGTGGGGGCCGTGGGCTCTGAACTCACCTATAGGCCCAAGAAGTGAGCTGGAACTGGGAGGCCCGTGCCTAGATGGTTTAGGCAGGCCGTATCTCGTATCAAATGGGACTAATCTGGCTTGGGCCTCTTTGGGATTGGGCCTGGTCTCCTCCTCATTGGTGGTCCTGTTTTCCTATTTGGGCCAATGACGATTTTTGGTCCTAACAATCACATTAGTCATTCTTCTCATAGTGTTTTTATGTATCTGTTGTTTCCCACATTTGGTCAAGATCACCCTTTAGGCTTTAACTCGTAGTAATTTATTACTTCATATGTTCTTTATCTATTCCCTATAAATACGAATATTCAAATTGGGCAATTTTCTCTCTAGTTTTCTTCAATATTATAAACAAAACACCATAAACTCGGTATATAATTAATAGAACGAGAACAATCCTAGTTTATAATCATGCTCAACCTAATACCTTGAGCGGAAACAATCTCAGTTCATAAGACACTCTACAAATGGTGGTTAATAACTCTTACATTAAATTCCATGTGTTTCACGTTCTTTCATAACCTTGAATTGATTTTTACCCTTATATTTATATGTATGATATGAGATATTCTAATTTTAATAGGATTTATATTTCAATACCTAATAAGACTCCTAAATTCTATTATTATTTACAATTGTATTCTTTATTAAATGCCTTTTTTGAAGACATATAATTTCACATGAGAATAAATAGAAAAATGAGCCACAATATTCCAACAATTTCTTTATTTTTTTGTATATATTAACCTATGTTATAACTAAATATTTATTTTTAAGATTTAAGAGTTTATATAACAATTCTAGTTAATTATCGTCCCCGTTTCATTATTGGTTAGTGTTGATCTCCTATAATATTAGTCAAGTATTGATATATTTATAATGAGAAATCATAATATTGATATGTAAGTTTCGTTTTATGTATGATAATATTTATGAAACTTCATTTTTTTTTTTCCTAATTTCAGCATGAGACTCTCGATGCGGAAAGGACTCTTTAATAACTTGGATGACGAAATATATATTGGGCAATATTTATAAGATATTTTACTCATTGAGGTTAATTTTACTCGAGTAATTTCAAAGAATTGTGTTAATGTGTACTAACAAAATAAAATAACATAAGAACCTCGCCTCCAAGAATTATTAGATACTAAATAATTCTTAATTCATATTAAACAAAAAGTATCATATTTCTCATTAAATTCATTAATTAAAAAACAAACATATTTCTAAATCTACACTGGCAATCGTGGCTGCTCCATCAAGCAGCTTCCATTAAACTTGTTGAAAATTCCCCTAAAGATCTTCTGGTGAAACCAATGACAAGTATGCTTAATAAACACAGCATGTTTGCATACGATAATAATGAACACAAGAGCCCACAAAACAAAAACAAAATGTCCAAGCAAGCCTGAGAGAATCATGGCCACCAGTGAGACAGAAGAAAGATATCCAGAGATAATAGCAATAGTACTGAAGAATTTCGAGTAGTTTGTGTGATGGATTTGAGACTTCAAATCAGCTGCAAATGCAAAGCAGTAGACAAGTGTAGCCAACAAGAAAGCTAACATATTTTCCGGCTGAGTTTCGAACATCGACTTAGTTTTAGTTTGAACATTATTTACTTCAAGAATGCCGATGAGCAGTGGAATCAGGAATCCGAAAGCAGCATGGTATGGCATTGAGGAAATTAAGTTCTGGACGCTGAAAAAAAAAGTTAGATTTAATTAATTCACATGCACTGAACATGTTATAAATAATTATCATATGAACATTCATTTCCATATATATTTTGTGTTTTTGGCAAAATAATTGTGAAACAGAAGAAAAATGACAGGCAAAAAAAATACTACTCCTTTTGCAATTTACTTCAAAAAAGAAAAGTGAAATAGAAGAGACAAGAAATTAAATTTTTATATTAAAAACTGAAAAACAGAGAAACATGCATGTATGGTAGAGTATATTAAAAATAACATAAATATTTTTTTTAATTACTATATGATCACTAAAACCTTTATTACAATTCTTAATACAGTAACTTTAAGAATAAAAAAATTTATTCATATTAAATTATAAAATTTTAAAAAGCGTTTTTTGGTTTAGTAAATAAATCTAAATATAGAGAAATTAAAAAAAAGAAAGAAAGAAAGATAGTTTGTGACATTTCCTTATAATAGAGAAGACACATAAATTTGTAATTTCTGAAGACATAAAACATGAAGCCGAAAAATGAAAATTAAAATGATATGTGAGAAATTTGAACACTGATACAACATCTGGCTTTGAGACAATGTTAAGTTATAACTTAAAAAAAATGATCTATTACAGATAATCTGTGAATAACTTAACAAGAAAATAAATATTATAGATAAAAAAAAAAAAAGAAACCTTCCGTAGTTGCTGCGTGGATTAACACAATTACGGTTGATGAGCAAGGCTGTTCTCTTTCGTTTTTGAATCCTTTGAGAGAAACTGCCATTTCTATTAACTCGTTCAAAATTAGAGGAAGTCTGCTTCTCCATTTCTAAATTGGAAGAATTACCTTGGCTCTTCCAAATTAATTAGCTTTCGGCCAACTTTTATTTATAGATAATATTGGATCCTTCATGTTATATATAGATTTAAAAAGAAGGATACTTTTTCACAATTCCACATGATTCACTCAGTGTGTTACTTTCCGACCCTTTTATTTAAATAATTTCACTATTGCATGCAGGTTGATAATACATCAATTAATGATGTCAGCTTAATTAGCTAACTAACTATATTTAAGTTCTATTTATTTATGTGTTTATATACCATATCACTTTGTATGTGTAATAGTGTATGGGCAAAAAATCATACTAGGTCTCGTCAGGGCAACTAAAAAGGTATCCACTAAATACGACGCCCAATTCCGATTGGGACTATGCTTAATTTCATCTTGTGGATTGACCATCATATAGGATGACCCACTTTGTAAGAAGGTTCATTTTATGGGCCGGCCCATTCTACAAGCTGGATCACACCACGAGTTAGCCTTTTCCACAAGCTAGGATACTTTACGAGTTGGGTCTCTCTACGATCAAGTTTACCTTATGAACTGGGCCAACTTATGCTTTGGGCCACTCCATGAGATGGGCCTTTCTACAAGATTAAGCTACATTAGGCTCCAGCCCATTAGCCTATATTCATTCAAAAATAGGAATCATAATCCTGTTTACTTCCTAATTCATCCAAGATCTCTAATCTTATATGACTTAGTGTTCCTTCTTCTACATGGATAATCATTATGGCTTTCTTGTTCACTCAAACTCCTAAACTAGAACTCAAAGTTCTACTAGGACTCAAGCTTCCTAGGCGCACTATACAAACAAAGATCAAGCCTCTCATTATTCATTCATAAATAGCCTAAAATTTTATCTCTCAAGTTCTTGCTCTCAAGAACTGCCGCCTCTTCTGCCGTAAAGCTTAGTTTTGATTAATTTTACCTCTCTTAGCTGTCGTAAAGCTGTGCTCCGGCCACTTTACGATAGTCTTGTTCTAGCCACATTATTACGGTAAACCTTTTCTCGCTCTCAACCCTCATTAAAATACCTTCAATCATGCTGACTTGAGTGTCAGAGTGCTTACGGCAAACACCACATTGGTGTCCCCCGAGCCTTCATGTTTGTTCTTTTTGTCTCTATAGGTCTACACGATTATCAATGGTTCATTCCTCACAAGATTCGTCCTTTTTGAATCAACCTTAGATTTTACCTTTTGCAATTTGGTGCCCACTGTGGGGCCTTGAATCTCATCAACCTACTAATGACTTGCTTTCCTCATTCTCGCTTTGTTTGCTTAGCCATCATGACTGGAAGTACTCAAACCCCCTTGCCTGATGTCGCAACTCAGATCTCCACCCTCACCGCACTTGTGCAAGAGAACAATGACAAGTGCAAAGCCTTGGAAGCTGAGAACACTGTCATTCGAGCAGAAAACCAAGCCCTCCAGGACAAGGTAAACCAATTCTACTCCCTAGATTTCCCCTTGGGTCAACAACACGCCTTGGGGTCTCACGCCTTCATCCATCCAAGACAATTATTCACAACCTCGGATCATGGAACCCTAACAAGCCAATCATATCTCCATTTGGCCACAACAACTACTATTACATCCCTAGCCGAGCCAACACAAGTTGAGTCGACTCAACTTATCAACCTCTCTTAGCCACCGAATCACTCATCCAAACGACCCTACTCCAACAGTACCAGCTAAACATGCCCTTCACCTTGCCATAAACACATCCCATGTTACACTCATTGGCCAGTCCATCGTACCAGTTGGCGCTGCTAGGCTTGGCCATGCACACCAACCCGAATGGGATTCCTACTTTACAAAACACAAGCCTTTTCACCCCATGGCAACCCCCCATTGAGCAAGCCTTAGCTAAACAGTTTTCCGAGATAGAGGCCATGATCCAGCGCATCCTTGGAATGCCCACACCTCTTAAGAAAAGCCTACACCAAAGCTTCGCTAACTCACCATTTGTTGACTCCATAGCCCTCTTAGAGATGCCAAGAAAGTTCACCTTCCCAAACATAAAACTCTACAGTAGAACCTTGACTTGGAAGACCACATAGCCTCCTATAAGCAGAGAATGTTCATCACCACTATTCCCCACAAATTAAAAGAGGCATGTATGTGTAAGAGCTTTCGCTCAAGTCTTATTGGACCAACCCTCCAATGGTACACCAACCTTCCAAACAACTCAATAGCCTTATTCGCTCAGCTCACGGACACCTTCATCGAGCAGTTTGCCAGTAGTAAGAGACTTGAGAAATTATGACATCTACAAAGTGTATCAGCACCGTAAAGAGTCACTTCAAGAATATGTTGACCGTTTTAACAAGGAGAAGATCTTCATTCCTTACTGTAACCAAG
The DNA here is from genome assembly GCF_008641045.1 of Pistacia vera. Taxonomy (NCBI): domain Eukaryota; kingdom Viridiplantae; phylum Streptophyta; class Magnoliopsida; order Sapindales; family Anacardiaceae; genus Pistacia; species Pistacia vera. The sequence goes on from NW_022196634.1 coordinate 1,176,309, forward strand.
AGACGGTGATCGATGCCTTTAAAAAAAGACTCATTCCTGATAGTGAGCTCTAGGAGGAACTCACCAAGTTCAATTGCACCACCATGAAAAATATTTTGGCTCGGGCCTTGGTTGAGATAAGGTGGGAAGAGGATGAAGTGAACCAAGCCATGTACTCATCCTATAATGTTCGTCACTCTAAGCCAGTCGACCGATGCTATGACATTTGCCTTACCGAGCCATAACCCCCCAGCAAGATGAGTTCCTAATCATGACACCAGACATCCACTTGACCACCAGCCAACTTGGCTCATCGAGAGAGCACCCATCCGTATCAACCACACTAGAATCCTAGACTATAATCAAAGTATTGAGTTGGTTGGGGTAGTAGCCATCATGAAGGGAATGGGGAACACCGTCAGATGGCTAGCTAAGTTAAAATATACTGGGGCCAAATGGGACACTACCAAGTGGTGTGAGTTCTATAGCAACCACAACCATAATACCGCCGATTGCATTGCTCTCTGACTAGAGGCACATAGTTATTAAAAAGAGGCCATCTACGAGACCTCTTGACTAAGAAGGGAAAAAACACCCTCACCAACAAAGATTGCTGAGTCACACCACCAGTAAAGGATACCATACCAAATGGAATGTGCAACGTTATCTCTGGCGGCTCGGAAGTAAGTGAGGTAAGCTACTCCTCTGCTAAGAGAAATGCCCGATCAACAGTTAACCCAAAAGCCTGCTCATCCTAACCACCATCACAAGTACCAATTGACCAAACCATACAGTTTGTAGACAATGAAACCATGACCCTTGTCAATCCCCACCATGACGCTCTTGTCATCTCCCTCCAAATTGCCAACATTCTCTTCAAGAGGATCCTCGTGGATAACAAATCCTCAGCCAACATCTTATCCCTTGAAGCACTTAAGGTTATGGGTATTGATGAAACAAACATCAATTGTTGGTCCACCATCCTCATTGGGTTCAGTTCGGAGTAAAAGTACATCATCGGGGAATTCACCCTTCTAATCTATGCGGGTGAAGTCAACCTCTAAACCACCTTCATGGTGATTGACAACCCATCGCCTTAGAATGTTATCCTTCACCACCCATAGATCTAGAGCATACGAGCTGTACTCTCCACATTCCATCAAACCATTCGGTTCCCCACAAAGTGAGGAGTAAAAGAAATAAGGGGTAATCAGAGAGTCTCGAGAGATTGCTACCAGAACACCTTTAAAACAAAGCCTTCGACTTTAAAGCAACTATAGACTCGTTCAGCTAGAGGAGATGAGTCAGATCAGTCGGCCATGGAAGAGTTGGATGAGGTCCAGATTCATCCACACCGAAAGACCCAAGTAGGAGCCCAACTAAGACCAGATATTCATGTGAAGCTTAGACTTCCTTAAGCAAAACCAAGACTGCTTTGTATGGTCCCACTCGGATATGATGGGGATCATCCCCAATGCAATTGTTCATTAGTGAATGTCGATTAGACTACCCTCCTATGAAACAAAAGAGAATAAAGTTTGCTCTCGAGCAGAACCAAAAGAGAAGAAAGTTTGCTCTCGAGCAGAACCAAAAGATCAATGAGGAGGTAGAGAAGTTGTTAAACAATGGGTCGGCCCAAGAAGTACATTACCCCGATTAGCTCACAAATGTTGTGGTAGTCTGATAGAAGAATGGGAAGTGGTGAGTCAGTACCGACTTCACAAACTCAGAGTTCTACTAGGACACAAGCCTTCTAGGCTCACTATATAAACAGAGGTCAAGCCTCTCATTATTCATTCACAAATAGCCTAAAGCTTTAGTTCTCAAAGTTCTTGCTCCCAAGAAATGTCGCCTCTCCCACTATAAAGCTTAGTTCTGACTAACTTTACCTCTCTTAGCCTTCGTAAAGTTGTGCTCCAGCCACTTTATGATAGTCTTGCCCTAGCCACACTATTACGGTAAACACTTTCCCGCTTTTAGCCCTCACTAAAATACCTTCAATCATGTTGACTTGAGCGTCGGAGTGCCTACAACAGACACCACACTGGTGTCCCCCTAGCCTTCACATTCGTTCTTTTTGTCCCTGCAAGTCCACACGATTGTCAATGGCTCATTCTTCACAAGATCCGTCATCCGTCCCTTCCGAGTCAATCGTAGATTTTAACATCTACAAATAGTATATATTATATTCTATTAATTTTTTTCAGTGGCATATATATCACATCATTCATAGTTTAAGAAACTTTTTGGTGAAATGGATGTACCAAGTCATTTGATTATTTTGATTTCATCTAATTACCAACAAAAACAATGATTTTTTTAAAAAAAAAAAAATTAATGCGTAAGGTGACATAATTGACATATCATCTACTATAATTCATTTAATTCGAATTGTTCCATGCAAATAGATAGGACAATCTTATATGATTGACATATTATCTACTATAATTCATTTAATTTATCCTTAATTTAAATCCATTCAAATATAATTAAAACAAATTAGTTTGCGTGAATCAGTTTATATAAAAAGTTTATATATATCGAATATGTATAATGTTCTAATATTATCAAATATGTATACGAATGATATGGTTTTCCAGTCTCATTTGAGACTTTGCCAAATGTTAGATTAATTAACAAAATACCAATTATGTAATAAATTGAGCAGTACAAATAAAAGAGAAAAAAATTAAGTTAATACAAAAATATTAAAGTAAACTTTTATTAGTATACGTCTCAATGCCGTAGTTCGTCTATTTAAATTAAAAACTTTCCTGTCAAGATTAGGATAAATCTGAAGCATTGGCATGCAGGAGGTAGAGAAATTGCATAAAACCTTCAAATTAAAGGTCCCCGAAGTGGAAAGTGGGGCATCTTGACTTGGAATTTCATGGCATTTTTGGTCATCACAAAAGGCAATAAGGCCGGCGAGAGGTGGGGTCAGCAACGATAATAAGGTGAAATTACATACCCAAGAAAATGAAAAAAAAAACGATAATAAGGTGAAATTGATGGGGTCTTTTATATTCAACAACATTAAAGAATGTTTTTATTTATACTGTTGATTATATTGGTCGTTATTGTAAGGCTAAGAGACAAAGTTTAATTTATTCTTACTTCTTTTTTAATATCTAATGTTCTTTTGCTAGAATGATCTAAAGATTCTTTTCATTTGTTCATGCATTTTGTCTATTTTGTTTTGTTTGATTTGTATTAATTATTCGATATCAAGGGTAAAGCTCTTTGTGTCCCCTGGCTAATTCCTCTTTTCAATCAATTAAGTTTAGTCGTTCTTCCATAATGCTAATAAAAAAAAAAATCTAAAATTTTGAGAGATGGATATTAGTCAATTACGATATGGATTAGAGTTAGAGTGATCACAATATTAACTTGATTTGATAGAGTTATTATATAATAGTAAAAAATGTCAAAAAAATGTTTGAATGAGACTAGAGAATAGTTATAGGGATCCAAAAGTTGTTATTAGGTTTGACTAAAATAAAAATTAATTACATATTAATATTTTTATTAGGATATACCAAAATCTAAAATTTTTATGTATTAATATTTTTTTTAAAAATATTTTAGGGTGGGCCAAAATTAGAGTACCATCCGCCCCTAGTCATAGCAGTTAGATAAGATATGAAAACTAAAATATAATCAAAACTTAGAAGGTACAAATTGAGGTGACATATATAAATATATTATATCGATGCGATATCATTCATTCTCATTTATTGAAATAATTTAAAGTTGGTTTTTATATACATACTTTTCCCGTTCATTTTGTACATGATTAATTTAATAAAAAAGTTTTATATCGTAACTTATAAAATCATATATATTTAGTATTGTTCAAATTATTTTGTTGCCACATGCAATGCCAATTATTCATGGTTCTATTTAATTTTTCTTCTCTTAATTAAAGCTCTTTTAATCTAAAAGTTAAAATTAATATTTACAAGGCTTACTATCAATATTATAAACTTTTGGGGACTTATAGTATTTTACCGCTTTGCTCTGAAAATTTTGTAAAAGCTGGCGTTTTTAGATACGATACGACGTCACTTTTTTATGTATAACTATTCAAATCATAACCCTGCGTTACAAGTCCATCACTTACTACCCAAAATTATCTAAAAATTAACACTTCTCTTACGCGTGATGTCGTCAAAGAAATAGTAACAATTTATAAGTACTATTTTATTATTTTAGCCTTTATGATGGTAGGAAAACAGTAATGACTATAATATCCTAAATGCAATTAAGGAAATCACTCCTTTGCCCTCCCCAAGTCGTCGCACAACTTCTTCTTCTCTTTCGTTCGACAACAGCCCACCCCTCGTACCCCTTCGCATCTCGATCTAACCTCCCCAACCCCATCGCGATTTGTTTTTTTTTTGTTGAGGTGGTACACAATTGGTTTAATTGCTTGTTGGGGTGGGTGTTATAGGTTATGAAAAGTGATTAAATTTGGGTTAATTTTTGTTTACTTTTTCATCACTTGTTTATAGGTGGGTTTATTTGTACGCACGAGATTTTGTTTATTTGGGTGTTTATTAATTTTTTTTTTCAATTTGGAAAAACAAATCAATTTGCTTTATGAGTAAATGTATGATTTGATGGTCGAATTTTTCCTGAATTTGTTGTGGTGATGTACTTGTGGTGTTTGGGTCGCGATGGTTGCATTTTTCTGAGAAGAATTTGTGGTGGTGATAGTTGGTGTTGGTAGAGTGGGAAATTACCTAATTACCCCTAAGCCGTTTAGTAATTTTTGGACCGCATAAAATAATTTTCTATTGAAAATATGTTGAGGAGAAAAAAGAAGAAGAAACAAAGTAATTAACGATTGCCCACGGACTGTAGGGCTTCCCTTGTTTTGGAAACCTTGTTTGGGGTCGGAAGATTAGTCAAGGTGCGCGTAAGCTGACCCGAATACCCACGGTAACACAAATAAAATAAATAAATAAAGTTAATCAATGATTCTTCTTTAAAAAACCGTACTTCCACCTCAAACTGGAATCCAAGATATCTGACTCACACTTTATCGGATCCCCTTATCTAACCTTTCTCCAAACTGAAAGATGGTAGAAAATTGTTTATGATTAAAAATAATCTTTAACAACTCTACAATAAATAACAAAGGGAAGTTCAAAACTTCAAATTAATAAAAACCAGTTAAAGTAATCCTAGTAAAACCAATGACTTTCCTTTCTATTTTGAACTCTATCTCCCTCAAATTTACAATTTGAATCTCCTTCAACGACTTCTTTTCTCTCAAGACTCCAATTACAACTTACTTCTTCCCAATTATCTAAAAATCACAAACCACTACAACTCCCGTAAACTCATATATTAATCGAACAGTACTACACTTAAAATTATTTCTTACAACATTTTCATACAACCTTGATGTGGCAGCTCATGATTGGTTATTTCATAATAGGTCCGTCTGCCCAAATGTGAGCTGCCACATTAGGGTTGTATAAAGAAGTTGTATGAAAAAGTTGTAAGTGTAGTTTTATTGATATTAATCATGACGAATTATAAATTTGTAATTTTATCCTTACTTTACAATTTTATCCTTACGTAAAAAGGAAGTGGGGGCTAAAGATAAAGAGTAATGCTACAGTTACCGAAAGTAGCGCATCGAATTCATGCACCGAATGACGTGGTGCAATCCTGACCGTCGATTAATATTAACTTATAATTAATCGACGGTCATGATTATCCCATATTATTCGGTGCATAAATTCAATGCGCTACTTTCGGTAACTGTACCATTTTCCAAAGATAAAATAGATGAGGTTCAAAAATCATTTCCTGTTACAATATTATGAAGCTTATACGTAAAGCCCATTAAATAGTGTTTCTCGATATTTGAACCCATTTACACTATTATGAAAATGAAACCCGTATTTTAGACCTACTAGTTTTGTTTCTTACTATTACAGCCCACTTACGATATCATGAAGCTCATATTTTAAGCCCACTACTCTTTTTTCTTAATATTAATTTTTATAATTCTTTTTTCAAGTACGTAATTAAGATTTCATTGAAAAAAATAAGTTATTTATTTAAAAAAAAATTTCTTGTTTTCGTTAAATAAATAAATATTTTCATCAACCAAAACCATATTTTTCCAATTTAATTTTCTCTTTTCATTTTCATAGACATTCATATATTTTTATTTAATTTAATTTTTTTTTTTTATTTAAAATTATCCTAATTTCTTTGCTCATTATCCCTTTTACATAGCGAAGAAGAAAACAATATTTATGAATTAAATAAATAATTTCCTATTTTATTAAGTGGAAAACGTGGCAAGAGTTGATGACGCCTCTTGAGTTATCTGTTTTAATTAAAAATAAATAGGTAACATCCATTCAATTTTTCTTAATTATTGTTCATTTATACCCAGCAAATTGGAAAAGATGATGAATTAGCTGATTTTATTAGAAATTGATTCAAATTATATCATTTCCTAATTTATAAGAGTTAAGGACCTTTTCTCACCTAAATAATGGTTTAATGACACTTTTTTACCCACAAACTTTTAAAATATCACTTTACTATCCAAATTTATATTTCGGCGGCAACCATAAAACAAACTTAGTTTAAGCTGTTGGAGCTTTTAAAGAGGAGAGGCCGATGAGTCTTTTGGTGGTTGAGATTGATCGGAATTTGACTTGGGAGGGGCAGTTATGCAAACCTTAATCGCTCGATTTTCAGCGATTGGCAGAGTCGACATGAGTAAAGTTTGAGAGGTTTTGGTGAATGATGATCAGGGAAGAGAATGTCGGTGGTGTGGGGTAGCAACAATGTCAGAATCGGAAACATGATATAAATTTGTATAGTAAAATAGTATTTTAAAAGTCTATAGATGAGAAAATATCATTAAACTATTATTTGGCGGGGAAAATGTTGTGTACTCTTTATATTAATGGAAAATAATACAGTCACCGAAAGCAGTGCACTGAATTCATGCACTGAATGACGTGGTGAAATACTGACCGTTGATTAATTATGAATTAATATTAATCAACGGTCAAGATTGTGCTACGTCATTCGATACACTATTTTTGGTGACTGTAGCATTACTCTATATTAATATACATAGAAAGAGGTATTTTATTGTGTGGACAACGTGGCAAGAGTTGATGAAGCCTCTTGAGTTATCTGTTTTAATTAAAAAAAAGTGTAGTAAGTATTTGGTATTAAATTGTCCCTTGTCTGTCAATAAATATGTAACATCCATTCGATTTTTCTTAATTCTTGTTTATTTGTACCCAGCAAATTAGAAAAGATAATGGATGAGCTGTTTTGATTAGAAATTGATTCAAATAATATATGTTATGCCTGGGAACATAGGGCTGACGTGGCACCCGGTTAAGTGCGAAAGGTCAGACCTCAGGAAGAGTCTACTGCCATTCTGGCGCGGCTACGTCGTGTGATCATGGTTGCACCCCACAGCTTGCTTCCGTCAGAATAATGGGTGCACGTCAGGCCAGCAAGGAGTTGTGATGATCCCGTGTGTCCAATCCCTGCAGCAAATCATGTGAATTGCTTTAAAAGAAAGATTTGCACGGATCATCCCACCAACTTACAGATTCAGTGATCATTACCTCAAGGTCCCATTATAAAATGGGAGCTCCTCTCTCATTAAGGGGATTCGCACATTTTACTCTTGACAAAACTCTCTCTCTCTCTCTAGAAAAGACAGTCTTTGATACCTTGTATCATCAGTGTAAAGTCAGTCGTCTAAAGTGACCTGACCAGTATCATTAATAAAAACATCAGTGGATGTAGGATTTGCTTCCCTAGCATCCGAACCACTTTAAAACTCCTCTCTCACTGCATTTAGTGTCGTTTTACTTTCCATTCACGTGTGTCTTTTGGGCCAACTCAACATTTCATACGTGCATTTTGTTGGTGTCAAAATCATGCATCAACAGTTTGGCGATAGAATGAGGGCGGCTTGGTTTAGTGTTCATCATTCATCAGGATAATCTCCAACCTACCGGTCCTATAGTAACAAATGGCCCGCCAACCAGAACCTGAGCAAACCAAGTAGGGCGCTGAGGGGTCCCCCAAGTTTAGGGGGACACTTCTTCCAAAAAACCTTCGGCCCCGCAAAATTTTGCAGGAGACATCACATCAAGTTCACAGCTTGACCTTGTTATTAGAAGCTACCTAGAGAGGTTTGACAATACTCTTAAGACGGTCAACCGAAGGCTAGACCGTTTGGACCAAGGCTTACCATCCAAGTCAGCTACGGCGGTGCAACCGCCGAAAACGTCTGCAAGTCATGCGAAAGCGAGGCAAAGGGAAATAGCTCGTGCCGCGAGCACTGCAGCGCATAGACAAAAGGGTAAACAAGTGGCAAAAAGCAAGCCCACGGGCTCCAAAGTGCCAGCAAACTCTGACTGCGTCTCGAGCAGAATACCAGTCTCGTTGAGACTCGGTGAAAGGACGCAGCCCGAGCTGTGCCATGCCATGTCGCAAGCGTATACCCATAAAAGTGCTGGACAGGGCGATTCCTATCACTGCTAGCAAAACGATCCTGATCGTCACCATATGAGAGGGTCCCACACTTCGCGGGCCGGTTCTTACCAATGGGAAGGTCGTGAAAATACCTCGAACCTTTCATCGCCATCACACGCCTTTAGCCGGTGTGTGTCGAGAGTGGCCAGAACTGCTAGCCGAGGCGAAGAGGAACCCGACCTCGAAACTTTTCTCAACCGTAATCGCGAGGGTCAAACTCGCATGGGTGAAAGCAATCCCCAAGCGGCTCCATTGCCGCAAATTGAGGAGCTGTAGCGAGCTCTAGACAGACTGCGAGCTCAACAAAAAAGTAGGGGTAGGTCGCATCTGCGTCCCTCTTCTCTACCGAAGTGTTAGCCGCTCCTCTCCCACTAGGATTCAGAATGCCCGATATATGGGCGTTTGATGGGAACTCCGATCCGCAGGATCATTTGTATGAATTTGACAACCTGATAGAGCTTTACCAGGTCTCAGATCTAGCAAAATGTCATTGTTTGGCAGTGACTTTGACCTCCCATGTCAAACGATGGTTCAGGTCGCTCCCAGCGGGATCGATTAGTTCATGGCCTCAGATGAGCGCGACGTTCCTAAGGCATTTTCAAGCAAATCGAAAGTTCTCGATGCCTTTGAGCTACATCAGCAATATAAGGCAAGAAAGGGATGAATCCCTCTAGTCCTACATTGACCGTTTCCACAGAGAACTCAACAAGGTGGCTCATGCTCCTGAAGAGTCTGTTTGGACTCTCATCATAGCCGGAGTCCGTCCACAGACTGACCCGTGGAAAGAATTACAGGCTGAGGACGATGTTTCCCTCACTGAATTCTATAATCTCGCAGAGAAGTACCTTCGAATAGAAAATTCAATGGCGGCACTCCACCATCGCGACCACGGCGCTTCGGGCAGTGCACCTAGTCGACGAGATAGTAGAAGAGCTGATCGCAGGGGGGACGCAGACGATCAGCAAAGAGGGAAGAAACCTCGTTATGAGCCCAAAAAGTCCTATGCCCCCGTCCCTCGTCGCCATCGCGACAGAGACCAATATACTCCACTGAATGCATCTGTATCAGCTATTCTCGATAAATCCGAGGAGGCCAGCCTGCTCGAAGAGCCCGAGCCTATGAAAACTCCAGCGACAACCAGAAATAATAAAAAATATTGTCGCTATCATCGGGACAATGGGCACCATACCGATGAATGCCGAACTCTCAAGCAGGCGATTGAAAACCTTATCAAGCAGGGACATTTCAAGGAGTATATTGATGACTCTACTCCCTCACAAGAGAAAAATCAGGGAAAGTCAAGTAAGAAGCACCGCGATCAGAAAGGAGTGTGCACCCTCAATTTAATTTTCGGGGGACCGCACTTCGCGGGAAACTTGCGAGGTGCCCAAGAAAGGTATGCGCGTGAGGCACATCACGAGCCCATCAGAGCGATGAGCGTGGCACAGCGACCACAGAAGGTTCGACAGGAGGAGGAAATTTCCTTCTCCGAAAAAGATGCAGCCCAGCTACATCATCCTCACGAAGATGCCCTTGTGATAACGCCCCTCATAGGGTGCCATAATGTCCAAAGAATGTTAGTGGATAACGGAAGTGCTGTGAACATCCTATTCGCTTCAACTTTTGAAAGAATGAATTTGGACGAGACAGACCTGAAGCCTAGCTCGTTCCCTCTATATGGCTTCACAGGGGACCACCTACTCCCTAAGGGCACGATCTCACTCCCAGTCACGTTGGGTGACTTCGACGAGGTGACCAGAGTAATTGAGTTCTTGGTAGTGGATTGCCCATCCGCCTTTAATGGAATTCTGGGGCGACCTCTGCCGAGACACTTCAAGGCAGTCACTTCAATATACCATTTGAAGATGAAGTTTCCCACCCCGACGGGGATTGGGGAAGTTAGCGGGTCTTAGCGCGTAACTCAGGACTGTTATGTGAAAGCAGTTTAGATGGCGTGCAAAGGCAAAGGCACCTCGCACGGTGATCACAACCAGACAATGGCGATCAGTCAGATAGAGCCACAGCTTAGCCCGGCGGAGGATAATATAGATCCTCGCACTCAAGACTGCCCTTCCAATGGGCCAGTTGAGGATCTGACTGAAGTACTGGTCGACCAGACCGAACCAAGTAGGGTGTTAAGGATCGGTAAAAATCTCAATCCCTAGCTCGCTATCGACCTGACCAGCTTCCTTAGGGAAAACATCAATGTGTTCGCATGGTCGCAAGCACATATGGTTGGGATCAGCCCGAATGTTATTTGCCATGTATTAAACATCGACAGTGAAGCCAAGCCAGTTCACCAAAAGAGTAGAGCGATGGACCTGAAGCTTGAGGTGGATAACCTCCTCCAAAATGGGTCCATCCAAGAAGCACTTTATTCGACGTGGGTTGCCAATCCAGTTCTAGTAAAGAAGCCTAACGAAAAATGGCAGACCTGCATTGACTTCACCGACCTCAACAAGGCGTGTCCGAAAGATAGTTTCCCCCTACCAAGAATTGACCAGCTTGTGGATGCCACCTCGAGGCATGAGCTATTAAGTTTTATGGACTCGTACTCGGGGTATAATCAAATTCTGATGCACGGGCCAGACGAAGAGCATACATCTTTTATTATAGATCAGGGACTGTATTGCTACAAAGTTATGCCCTTCAGCCTCAAGAACGTTGGTGCAACTTACCAGCAACTGGTTAACTGGATGTTCTCTAAATAGATAGGCAGATCGATGGAGGTCTACGTAGATGACATGCTGGTGAAGTCCCATGTAGCTACAGATCATGTAGCACATCTCACTGAGATGTTCGGCATCCTCCGGTAGTACCAAATGAAGTTGAACTCCCTCAAATGTTCATTCAGAGTATCCTCGGGAAAATTCGTAGGGTACATGGTTAACCAGCAAGGAATTGAGATCAACCCCGAAAAGATCCAAGCTCTCCTCGATATGAAGAGCCCGACCAACAAAAAACAAGTTATGAGCCTAAACGGGCGTATAGCGGCGCTAAGTTGCTTCATATCGAGGCTAACAGATAGCTGCTTGCCATTCTTCAATGTACTCAGGGCCAATAAGAAGTTCGAATGGACTCCCGAGTGTGAACAAGCCTTCCAGAGAATAAAGGAACACTTCGGGAAGCCATCACTTCTGTCCAAACCTCTCCCACAAGAGATCCTCCTTTTGTACTTGTCCGTCTCGTAGTTCGCAGTTAGTGCAGCTCTGGTTCGGGAAGAGAATAGAACGCAATGGCCAGTATATTACACGAGCAAGCGTCTGTTGGATGCCGAGATGTGGTATCCGAAAATGGAACGATTAGCCTATGCCTTGCTGATCGCTTCCCGGAAGTTGCGACCTTACTTCCATGCCCATACAGTTCACGTATTGACTAATTACCCGCTCATGCATGTCCTCTAAAAACTGAAGGTATCGGGAAAATTGGTCAAATGGGCCATGGAACTCAGCCCGTTCGATCTCCATTACAAACCAAGAGCAGCTATTAAAGGGCAGGTTGTTGTCAACTTCATCTCAGAGTTCTCGTATCATCCAGCGAGCGAGTTAGAACAGCCCAACGAAGTCATCCAGGAAACTATTCAAAATCTCTTGAATTGGACCCTCTATGTCGATGGATCATCGAACAGAAAGAGGGCCGGAGCGGGCCTTCTCTTGTTGAGTCCCGAAGGGGCCCGCATTCATAGCATTCTCCAGTTCGGTTTCAAAGCAACTAATAATGAGGCCGAGTATGAAGCTCTGCTCGCTGGACTCAGGTTGGTCAGGGAAATGGGCACAACCACGATCATCGTCCACAGTGACTCCATGCTGGTCGTTAACCAGATTTTGGAAGAGTATCAAGCCAAGGAAGATAACATGATCAATTATCTGAAGAAAGCTAAGGCCACACTCGAGCCGTTCAAGCACTTTGCGATCACTCAGATCCCTAGAGAGAACAATTATGTGGCAGACACCTTGGCAAGGATAGCCTCATCATTAGACTCGGATGCACCGGAGAACATTCCTGTTCGATTCATCGAAATCCCCAGTATCAGTCGAATCGAACAGGCCGTGAATGTAACGGGTTCGGACTCATGGATGACCCCTATTACTCGGTATCTCAAGGATGAGATCTTGCCTGACGATAAGGTCGAGGCAAGGGTTCTACGAACGAGATCTGCTCGCTACACCCTTATCAGAGACCAGCTGTACAGGCAAGGGTTTAGTGCCCCTCTCCTCCGATGTGTGACCAGCAAAGAAACGGATTACATCATGAGGGAGATACATGAAGGGATCTGCGGTAATCACACCGCCGCACGATCTCTTGCGAACAAAGTTGTTCGTCAGGGGTACTATTGGCCCCAAATCCAAGATGATGCCTATGACTTTGTCAAAAGGTGTGATAAGTGCTAGTGGTTCGCAAATATACCGTGAGCACTCTCCCACGAACTGGTAACCATGACTATCCCCTGACCTTTTTCCATGTAGGGGATCGATCTCATCGGTCCCATGCCAGTCGGTAAAGGGGGAGTCAAATATGTCGTGGTCGCGATAGATTACTTCACCAAATGGGTGGAAGCCGAACCACTAGCCGCGATCATGACCAGAAAGCTCAAGGACTTCGTTTTTAAGAATATTGTATGCTGCTACAGAATTCCCCATACCCTCATCTTGGATAACAGGAAACAGTTCGACAACGAGGAATTCAAACAGTTTTGTGACGAGCTGGGCATCCATAAAAAATTTACCTCAGTAGCAAGGCCATAAGCAAATGGCCAAGTTGAAGCTATCAACAAAACCATCAAGCACACTCTGAAGGCCAAACTTGGCGCAGCCAAAGGGAATTGGGCTGATGACCTCCCTAAAGTCCTATGGGTGTACAGAACTACTCCAAGAACCTCCACCTCAGAAACACCTTTTTCGCTAGCATACGGATGAGAAGAGATGATCCCTGTAGAGGTGGGAATTGGTTCACTTCGGAGGGACTTGTATAATGAGGCTGACAACGAAGCACTTATGAGAGCAAGCCTAGATCTTGTTGAAGAACATGGCAGCAAGGCTTCGCTAAGGATAGCAGCCTATCAGCGACGCGTGAAGAGGTTCTTCGATTTGAAGGTCAGGCGAAGAGACTTTCAGGTCGGCGACCTTGTGCTAAAGGAAGTTCTTCCCGGTACCAGGGAACCAAGTGCGGGAGTGTTAGGACCAAACTAGGAAGGTCCATACCGCATCGACAAAGTGATAAGACCAGGGACTTATCATCTCAAAAGGCTGAACGGTTCCAAGGTACCCTGAGCTTGGAATGCTGAGCACCTTCGACCATACTATCAGTAATTCCGAACTCAGTTTTCCTTGTAAATTAACTTGTAATTTGTGTAAATAATTTCCTTGTAAAGTGTCATTTTGTGTGCTTGTAACAATCTTCACATGTAATCTTGTTCGTGTGAATGTGTTATTGAAAGAATCAGCATGCATGAAGAGTGGTGGAAATGGAGAATGAAAGCATGGATTCTAAAACCGGTTTTCAAACAAAGCTTGGAAAAGAGATTATACCTACTCCTTTGCTTTGGATTGATGAAGATTAGCCTCAAAGTAATGAGACCTCCACACTTTAACACCACCTTGAGAGGTCTAGAGAGTGGTCGTGGCTTTTAGAGAGAATTTTAGTTTTGCTTTGAGTGAACAATGTGTGTTATGAACAAAAATGCAACCTTTTGCATTTATATATACTTGGGCAATTTTGTAATTATTTATTTTTCACTTCAAAGCCCAATAAAATCTTATTTTATAAAGGGACCCCATGAATTTATTATGCTACCCTTTGAATAATCAATATTATTCAAGGGCCCATGTAAACTAAACTAGTTTACAATGACAACCCATAAAGTTACCCTTTTACCCTTTAACTATTAAAAGGTTATTTTTGTTCATCTCATTAATCTTAACACTTTAAGATTTAATCTTAACACTTTAAGATATAATAATTAAATATAATTAATTATTGCTTGACCATTTTAATCCTTAAAATGTCACAAATAGTTTTCTATGTAACTATTACTATAGAAATCCCGTTATTACCCTCGGAAGGTGCTAGCCCTCTTCGGATAATCATTTCTCTCTCTCATCCTTCTCTAACTTCTCAAGGCTATTGGTGTGACCATGTAGGTCCACTGTAGATTAGCCGTGAGCCAGTTCTGGATGAATCCGAAAACCTGTCCGGAGGCCCAACAACTATGGTAAACATCTAGCAATGTGCCATAGTCTATAAACCACGATGAAGAAATACTTCATCGAAGCCATTTCAGATCATATGTACCATGCAAGTAAAGTCCCTCCATTGAGATATCCTGATCGAGCACAGATTCATGGAACGTCAAAATCCTAAACTCGATCTTCTACCGAATCATCGATCAATATGTCCGGAACTCGTCATCACAAACTTGCTTTTGTATGACTAATAATAGACTCTGGCCAGAGATTCTGTTTTCCAACATTTATCGATGTTCGTCTAGGAACTCGAATCCAGATGGAGTCAGCGGTACTCCCGATCCTATATTTCCGAGTCAATGGATCCCCTCTTGACCATCGTTCATTTCCGCATATGAACAACGCATGACCAAATAGGCTTTATTGTACAAAACATGATTAGTCTCGTACTTATACACCGTATGAACTATATGCATCCATATCGGATCTGACTACAATGTCTCAGGTCAAAGGACTACATCGTGCACTGATATAACCAAACGATAAATCATTGACAACATGCTTTTCCAAGTGATTTGTCGATATTCGGTCACGTTCGAAAAACAGTTCACCAACCATTAATCCATACCAATGCCCCAATGACATGACTATCATCATCATAAGTACTTATATCAACTCATGATATCTTTCGAAAGCATCCAATATGCCTACTGTGCAATATAGTTGCCCAAATTATATTGCTTCCGCAGGGAACCCTTTTGGATAATTCATTTACCGATTAAATGAATCATCTGGACAATTCATATACATACTTTATTTTAAATGCATGACTGAATAAAGGAAACAATTTACATATATGAATTGAAGAACTCTTTCTTCTATTATTTATGATATATATATATAGATACAAGACAAAATGCTCTGAAACCGACAACACGAATGGTTTCTAGGGCATACACTAATATACACTAACAGTTATGTCATCACACTTGTTTCAGTAAATGTAAGCAATTAGGAAGTACTCATGTATAATAAAGTAAACATAAATTGTAAAAGCAGAAATGTATTTCATTAATGTGGAGTACAACAGGCAAAATGACATGATTATAAGCCCTAATCTGGCTCCTAGAGGGCCGACCTCGTCGTCCTAGGGCTGGTCAGTTGAGGGCTTATCCGAGGCGTGTCCCGAACCTCCTGCTCGAGAGGCCGCCGCTTCATCATCCTCCTGTTCCATGGACATAAGTGTATCTTGCCAGTCTTCCGGGAGGTCGAACAAGTCAAGTCACGGATTCTTCGGTTGCAAGGCATAAATAGAGTCGATTGCCCATTTGGCAGCCTTCTCCTCAACCTCCGCTGCCTAATCTTGGATCTCTTGTGTTAAGGAAGCAACTTTTTCTTGACTTTCCTGAAGTTCAACTTCGAGAGCTTGCCTTCGCTTCTCGGAGGCATCCCTTTCTTGTTCTATTCGCGAGGCCTGCAGATAGGTCGCTCTGAGCTCCTGGTCCTTCTCCCCAGCCTCTTTGGAGAGTCTGGCTATGGTCATTTATAGCTCATTTACTTCCTTTCCATGATTCTCGAGCTGCGCTTTCTGGAAGTCCACCATACGAAGAGCCGCGTCTCTTTCGTTCAGGTACCTATTCGCTGACTCAGAAGACATGTTTCTCTCTGTTTTGGTGGCTTCCAGCCTTCGCTTTAGCACAGCGTTCTCTTCCCTCAGAGCAACACCTCCCTTTGCGGCTCCCAGTTGAACCTTCTCTATGGACATTCGCATGGAAAGAAGAGCCTGCGAGCAAAGAAAGAGTTAGATAATCAAAAGAAGCTAAGGGAAGTCCTTGCCGAGGACAATTCGTTCACCTTGCTTAAGTGTTGGACCGATGTGGACATTAGGTCCACGACGCTGGAACTTGCAAACTGCTCGAATGATTCCGAGAGTCCACACTCCAATAAGGGATAGACCACCAGCTACAGGTACTCCGACAGGTTTCCCAGCGAGTCTAACACTGGAGTATCCTTCTTCGTGACCTCAGCAGCGGTTGTGTGGTCCATAGGTTCCTTACCCGACCTACTCGCGTCTGGCCACGACCTCTTTGAATGATCGCCCTCAGATTCGATCTCTGATTCTTTGGCCTGAATATGTTTCCTCTTCTTTCGCTGGGTTGTTGTCTTCAACCTCAGGCTAGCAGGTGACGGCTGGGAGACCTTCGTGGTTCGCATTGGCACGTCCTCTAAAGGTTGCGCTTGAGAAGTTCCGAAAGGTCGCGTCGGTGGGTCTGATGTTGCGCCTTCAGTCGGAAGAATGGTCGAAGCAGCTTCGGCCGCTTTGGTTTTCTTTGTCCGAGGGAAATTGAGTGGCCTTCGTAGCGGCTGCTCTGACTCCTTCGGAGGCATGGTCGTTGCATGCAAAGCATCATTAGCAAAAATATATCATTTCACGATCAAAAAGGGATCAATTAGCAGGACTTACTCAATGGGGGCCCTAACGACGCGTTTGCGTTGAAGAAACCGTATTTTCGCAAACTCGCAGTCATCACGAGTTTCCTCGCGTCGCGCTTGTCCTTGGGTAGGGAGCCGAAATGCACGATCCTACTTCTATTGAAGAGCAGCCCTAGGTCGGTCGTCTTGTTAACTGTCAGAAAAGAGTCAGGTCGTTAGAAAAACATATTTCGAGTGCAATGAATTTGTCAAAAAAAAAAAGCCTACTTGGTTTCTGGAAGCGGCAATGGCCGTCATAATGAAAGAAGAAAAACTTCGTTTCATAGGTTCCCGCATTGCTCGGGTAGCTGTGTATCCCATCGGCGATAGTAGGTTGCCTGAACAAGTAGTAAGAGTCCTTGGCCTTGCTTTTTTTCAAATAATACGAGCAGCCGACCTCCATCGCGGTCAGCTCGCCTAGCCCGTTCTCTTGGCACACGATGTACATTGCAATGACAATGACGTACGCGTTCAGAGTCAGCTACATCGGCGCGACCCCGAAGTGGTCCAAAAGCGACCTGATGAAAGGGTGGAAGGGGATTAGTCCCCCACCCTTGATGATCTCCTCGGAGACCGTGGACAGACCACTTAGCGGGTACTGCGATGAGTGTGCCATGTCGAGAAAAGCATCTACCTCGATGCCGTACTGTTTTATTACCCTCTCGAGCTCATCCCCGGTAAGAACTGAGAAGACCTCGATAGGGATGCTTGGAGCACCCTGTGGGGACGAACCGGTTCCCTGTTCGGATCTGGTTGCTGAGGGGTCCATTTTACTGGTCTGCCAAAGCAACAAGCAGAATGGTCATTTAGCCGCCGTATGCTATTTCGTACGATGATGTGGGAGGAAACGAACTCCCTAAATTCCAAAGGAAACCCTAACAGCATGATTTGAGCCGCCATTCATAGCTCGAACCTGACCTAAGCATCTCGTCTGTGATAGGCTACCGGAAGACAGACGCCATTCAACCATGGAAAATAACGAAACAGAGACAGGGAGAAGCTCTTACCTCTTGGAGTATGAAAATAGCTTCTGCTTCGAATGCTGGAAAAATGCTGGTTTGAAAGGCAGAGGTTCCAAGTTTGCGAAAATCTTTTACTCTCTAAGAAAAAGGCTCTGGTGACATTGCTTGAGAACGACTCGAGGTTTTTATAGCGTATGAATCGGCGTTTCGATTTCTTAGAATCGAAACGGTGCTTGGGCGGCAAAGGTTTCTCACAGTTGATCACGGCCATGTGTCGCGCATCAGCGGGGAAGAGTAAGCGTCACGACTGGATAAAGTCAAACCTTCATCTCTTCCGTT
The DNA here is from genome assembly GCF_008641045.1 of Pistacia vera. Classification (NCBI taxonomy): domain Eukaryota; kingdom Viridiplantae; phylum Streptophyta; class Magnoliopsida; order Sapindales; family Anacardiaceae; genus Pistacia; species Pistacia vera. The sequence goes on from NW_022196634.1 coordinate 1,194,787, forward strand.
GAAAAGCTCAAACGACGGCCATCTCTCTTCCTCAGAGCATTAATTGCGTCTCAAATCTATTTTTAATGCTCTGATAAAGGGCGTCGTTCCAACGTACTGCTCATTTAATGTCCTGATAAGGCGCACTGTGTCAGCGTACAACGCATTTAATGCATCTGGCTGGCACTTATCACGCACAGGGCACATCTGTCAGTGCAGGGACTGCTTCATTAAATGCACCCATATTAAAAGAACAACAGGTGACGTCTGACGAAATCAGGTTGTTCGTCCCCTGCAAACAATGAACATGCGAGGTCGTTCTCGAAAAAGTGTCGTCTCGACCTACTTTCAGACAGGTCAGAATTTCCAGAATTTTCAGAATTTTCAGAATCTCCAGGAATCATCCAATTGCGGCATGACTTGTAGTTTCCAAGGTTTGATTCTCAAACCTTAAAAACGAGGGGACTTCTGTTATGCCTGGGAACATAGGGCTGACATGACGCCCGGTTAAGTGCAAAAGGTCAGACCTTGGGAAGAGTCTACTGCCATTCTGGCGCGGCTGCGTCGTGTGATCATGGTTGCACCCCACAGCTTGCTTTCGTTAGAGTAATGGGTGCACGTCAGGCCAGCAAGGAGTTGTGATGATCCTGCCTGTCCAATCCCTACAGCAAATCACGTGAATTGCTCTAAAAGAAGGATTTGTACGGATCATCCCACCAACTTACAGATTCAGTGATCATTACCTCAAGGCATCCCACTATAAAATGTGAGCTCCTCTCTCATTAAGGGGATTCGCACATTTTACTCTTGACAAAACTATCTCTCTCTCTCTCTAGAAAATACAGTCTTTGATACCTTGTATCATCAGTGTAAAGTCAGTCGTCTAAAGCGACCTGACCATTATCATTAATAAAAACATCAGTGGACATAGGATTTGCTTCCTTAGCATCTGAACCACTTTAAAACTCCTATCTCACTGCATTTAGTGTCGTTTTACTTTCCATTCACGTGTGTCTTTCGGGCCAACTCAACATTTCACACGTGCATTTCGTTGGTGTCAAAATCACGCATCAACAATATCCTTATACATAGAAACAGGTATTAAAATATAGCTTTGAAATAATTAAATTAGATGATTATGATTTAAATTTAATCACGAGCATATATATTAAGATAAGAGTAACATAGTTAATCATATATTTGGTTACACGTTATTTTTTGTGGTACAATTGAAAGTAAAATCAAATCACAGCATTTCTCGCGTTGATTAATTCCCTCGATAGGCTGGATTCGTTGCCATTATCCTTCCAACTTTGATTTATGATTTCACATGATTCACTAGGAATTTTTAAAATAATAATTTAATTATAAATCTCATAAGATTTGAAAATTCTTCTCATAGATAGTTAATATGATTATTAACTAAGGTATTCGAGTTATTTTGTGCGTATTTTAACTAATCTTCAGAGCCTATTGAACAACCTATAAACACAAAGAATCAAGTAAACAATAATATTATTGTGGTAGGTGATCCTAAAGTTTGAATTCAAAAAACTCAACGGAGAGAGTAAATTTTCTTGACCATCAAACCAACTCTTAGGGTTGCAAAAATTATATATTGATGTATAAATTAATGCAATATTATTTTTGATAATAATGTTAGGTCCACAATATTTTTTTATGATGTGACAGTTTGTCATTGGTTAATTTGTCAATTAACTGGACCATACAAACAGAAGTAATCTATTTTATAAGCTGATTAATGATAAATTATCGGGTCGAAAATTGTGAAAGAGGGTTACGAGAGTGGGGGTGGACCTGTGATTATTCTATCTTAAGCCATTAGTGGTTATAAAAGTCAAACAGCGGAAGTTTGCATTTAAAGATACACGGCTTGAGTTTCTATCCAAAGAAGCTTCTATGCAAATATGACGCAGATGCATACGCTTCAAACATCAAATAATAAATTAATTAGTGACGTAAATCAACCTTTATTAATTACACTTATCACAAATTCATTTTAATCCATTAATTAAAGTAGTTACATAAATCTCTTTCATTTATAGTATTTTATAAATCAATGATAATTGAAATTATTTAAATAATTGAATCATGATGTTTTATATTTCCTTAATTCATTTTTTTTATTAGGTTAAAAAACAATCAACATAAGGATTAACACATTGACCTTTACTTGTAACATTCCAATGAGTGATCTGATGACATTATGAATAGATATCTTAACTAACATATTATTTTAATGGATTTAGTATTGCAATCCTTATTATTTACTGGATAATATAGTTTTTTTTTTAATTTGTTTTATATAATTTTATCATTTTAAATATTAATTTTTCATTTACATATGAATGAAATTAATTCAATTTTGAATTAGATTTTTCAACAACTAACAATCTCATGTATCACTAGTCTATATTAAAATTAACAACCAAATAATTTTGTTTCATTAATAATAATAATAATAAAAACATCACAAGTGACATATTGCATTCTTAATAACAAAAGAAACTATTTTTATTAATTATTTAATAAGATATTATTATTTTAAAATGAAATTTCTTCACCTCTTTTTATTTTGGGATAAGGAATTGTTCAATAAATCCATATAATTCATTTTTTAATTGTTCTTATGCTATAAAAACACCCTCAAAATCACTTGACTACGTGAAAGAGTATTGAATTATTTAATTTGTAGTTGATAAATTGATATCACAAATTAGAAGTTGATTATATTTATAGTAATAAAAGATGGGCCTTTTTTTTTTTAAATTAATATATATTTTTTATAATTCTATTTATAGATTGAAAAGATATTATGAAAAAAAATGAAAAACATTTTCATTAAAGTATAGTTGTTTTTCAATTTTTAAATGTGGACAGGTAATAAAAATGACTATACATATATATCTTCATACGGTGTAAACATATATTCATGTTTTTATTGTTTAAGTTTATGAAATTGTTTGATAAAGAAAAAAATAGACTTTATGATTAAATGTCGTACAAATTAGTGATCTTTTTAGATGAAAGAGTTCAAAAATTGTTTTATCAATGCAAATTTTTTTATTTTGGGTAAAATCAGCATGTTCTGTATTTTGGATTAAACATATTTTCAAATTAACTGTCATGTTAAATAATTTTTTTTTGTTGATCAGTTCAGTTTGTACGCACCTCAATTAATATTTTGGGATCCTGAAGTTAACAGTCAAGTAAACTCCCTCAATAACTACCCCTATTAATAACTCAAGTGAATCAAACTCAAAACATCTTAAATAATATATTAAAAATTTTTAATTGATCCGTGTGCCACCGAGTGGTGGTTATGTTATATAAAATTGATGCAATGCTTTTGTGTTTCTTTATTTTTTTTATTTATTTTTTTTCTTGGGGTATAAAATCAGTATTCTTTCATTTTGGAGGGCATTTATGTCATCTAATTCTGTCAGATTTTTTTTTTTTTTTTGTCTTGTTATTTGTCCGCGTGCATATTATTAATTGTTTTCTAATAAATTAAATAATGGGCCCACCCATGAAAGGTGGGGAAATGCCAGATAAAATAATAATAATAAAGCCTGTCAGGAAAAGTCTGAATAGCGCAAATCTCAAATAATTTTGACAATGATACTGCAGAATTTTTGCTCTATATATCTCATAAGACTTGTGGTTGATTAGCCAAATCCGAAATCTCACTCCTGCTCTTCTCTGCTTTGCTTAACCTTAATCATGATCGACCTAAATGAATGTTCTTCCTTCTTCATCCCCATCACAGCAGCGGCTTTAGCTCTAATATCTGCCATATTTATCCTCTTCCGTTTCCCAAAATCGCCTCAGAAGGCAAAAAAATATCACCCAATCGGCAGTTCTCACCTCAGCCAAGTACTCAATTTCTACAGGCTCCATGACTTCATGACTGACCTTTCACGCAAACACAAAACGTACAGATTGTCTACTTTGTTCAGAAGTGAGATTTTCACCACTGACCCTGCAGTTGTTGAATACATGCTCAAAACAAACTTTCCAAACTATGGCAAGGTAATATCCTATTATAGCTTTACTTGAGAAAATAAATCATGAAAATATTCCAAATTGATATATGCATTTCATTTTCTTCTAATTTTTACTCATTTCCAGTTATATGTTTAATTGCTGCTAAGTTGTTTGAATGAGAAGGAAACCAGCACAGCTCTGCCGACTTCCATTTTGTATGGAGACATCTTCTTCTTTTCCATATGAATTTGTTTATCTTGAGAATCAAATGGAAGCAGAAAGTTTGAAGGCTGAGCTTTTCCTCCAAAAGATGTAGTTGAAATCAATTGTGGAAATAATTTTGCACATTGAATCTATAAGTTTTTACTATTTGAAACTCAGATAAAAAGATATGCTAGTACACTTTTTAAGTAATTTTATTCTTAACCCAAAACAAGGTTGAACACATAGTATATGGTTAGCAGAAAATTCTAATTCTACCACGTCCATGGAAGCAGGGATTGTACCAATATAACATTTTGACAGATCTACTGGGTGATGGGATCTTCGCTGTAGACGGAGACAAGTGGAAACATCAAAGGAAACTATCAAGCTATGAATTCTCCACCAAGATTCTGAGGGACTTTAGCAGTGTAGTCTTTAAAACCACTGCTGTAAAGCTTGCTCGAATAGTATCTGAAGCTTCGGCATCAAACCGACCGTTAGACATGCAAGTATGAGCTTCTAATAAGATTACTTTTTATATACAAGAAGAGGTATTAATTCCGTTTATTGATGATTGATTCACTATAATTATGAGTTTATTGCAGGATCTTTCATGAAGCAACCTTAGACTCTGTGTTTAAAGTCAATTGGGTATAGACTTAGATGGTTTGTCTAGAACATACGAGGAAGGCGCTCGATTCACTGATGCTTTTGATAAAGCAAATGCTATTACTTCTTTTCGTATGCTGATTTCTTTTGGAAGATTAGGCGGTTCCTGACATTGGATCAGAGGCTGAATTGAGAAAGAATATCAAAGTCGTTGATGAGTTTGTATATAAATTAATTAAAGGCAAAATTGAGCAACTCAATAATCCACATGTTGATTTACACCTGTGGTACAATAGTTTGAACCATCTGCGTTTTAGTTCAAAGTTTTGGTAATATCTGTATGATTAAATAACGAATCAATATTACGGGGAAGAGAAGACATTCTGTCAAGGTTTTTGGAACTGAAGAACCGATCCAAAATACTTGAGGGACATAGTTCTCAATTTTATGATTGCTGGGAAAGACACCACTGCTACCACTGTTTCTTGGTTTTTTTACTTGCTTTGTAAGTACCCTGATATACAAGAAAAGATTGCAAAAGAAATAATAGAAGCAACCCAAGTGAGTAGTAATTCAAGCATTGAGGAACTTGCAGCCAGAGTAAATAAGAAACCCTTGACAAGATCACTATCTCCCCGCAGCTTTGTCTGAGACACTCAACCTATCCGCAGTTTCCGGTGGTAAGTACATGCATAAGCAGAGGTAGAACTCGACAAATGTTGTTAATTACGCACAAAATTTTTTATTTCAATTTTCATAAATGTTTGATACGATTTTGGGGTTACCCTCCAACACCTGGTCGATTAATATATTAAGACCATCATTGGCTTTGTTTGAAAGAAGTATTTGTGGTTGGTGTCACAGGATCCGAAGGTTTGTTTTTCTGACGACACACTGCCTGATGGTTACTGTGTGAAAAAAGGAGATATGTGACTTGTCCCTTATGCAATGGGCAGGGTGAAAGATTTATGGGGTATGATGCAGAGGAATTCCGACAGAAGATGGCTCAGTGAAAAGGGTCACTTCCAGCCAAGAGCTCTTTCATCTTCACAGCCTTCCAGGTTAGATAAGAGTCTGCTCATAACCATGAGTAAATAACCTCTTTTTTAGACAAGCTAATCAATTGGATGAATGGTGTTGAACAGGGGGTCCGAGAATCGTCTAGGAAAGGATTTTGCTTACAGGCAAATGAATTTTCTCTATGATCCTCTTGGAAGCTACAAATTCAAGCTCAATGATGAAAGTAAACCGTCCCATATAGAACTGCTCTGACTCTTCATATTGATGGTGGACTCCGTCTTTGCGTCTTCCCGAATCGAGCCGTGACACTATATTTAATGCTTAAACTTCTTCCAACTGCCTTTGGCACTTTACTAATCAGAAAGTGCTGAGCCAATGACAATATTACGAAATCTAGTTGATTATTTTGTTGTGCTTGTGTACTTCTCTCAATTCGACCTCCATTCTAGTTGAAAGATAATTCTTGGAGAAGCTTCTCCATTTTGTAATTTGCTTATGTAGTAATCAAGTTAAGTATCTAGACAATATGGCATTTGGCAATGTAAATAAAACATTTTTTTTAAGAAAAAAATTTCAATTGACTATTACGAAAGATTGAAGTCAAAGGCATATCTATAGACTTGAGAACACAAAAAAGATGTAGATATTTGGAGTTACCGTTTTTATCCAACGCTAGAGTGAAGTCAGTTGAGCATTATGATATAACGATCAAGTCATACAGCGGAAAACAAAAATTATTTACAATATGGATCATTCCTTAGAACTAAGATTATGACACAAATTTACAATTTATATATTATATTAGAATTCGCAAAAACAGTTTGGTTAAGATCATACACACGTTTGAAGGCTTCTCCAACTTATCTCTAAGACCATCTCCAACCCATGTCCACCAAATTGGTGCAATTTGTGCAACACTTATTCCATCTCCAATCCACAACACCAATATTGCACCAAAAAGAATATTCCTTAAATATTCTTTAGAATATTCTTTTTTTTCTTTTATTGTAATAATCAACAATTATTTATTTCACTCATTATTTTGTATATATTAATTAAATATTGGGAATATATTTTATTAATAATATTATTGAAATCATACTAATTTAATAGAATTAAGCATTTATTTAATCAAATAACATTACTTTTATAGAAAAACATTATAGAAAAACATTACATCTAATATAAAATGATACAAAAAAAAAAAAAAAAAAAAACAACAACCACAAAGGTAAAATTCTATATTGATAGTAATTTATTTTCCAAATTAGTATGTTCTTCCCACAAATGATCAATTAATGCATTCGAAGAGCATGGTGAGCCTCTGTAGTTTAGTATGTTCTTTAATTTTAGTGTTTTTAATTAGTGTTAATTTTTATTTTAGATTATTGTAGTTTAATATTTGCATTGAATAAAGTTTTATTTTTAATTTTTCATCATTTTTTAATTATATCATTATTATAAATAAAATCAAATTAAATTAAATACAATACTCAAATTTGGTTTGATTTTTGATGTAAAATTTAATACCCATATAACTTAACAAATTAAAAAAAAAAAAAAAATCAAAATTAAAAAAAAAATTTTATTTGTGCTGCGCCATTTTGGCGCGGTGCTACAGTGCTGCGCCAAATTTGGCGCACATGCGCCAAAATGGCGCAGTGTTTGGCGTGGGTTGGGTACCAACCCACGCCAATTTGGTGTTTTTTGCACCATTTTGGCGTGGGTTAGAGATGCCCTAAACTAGTTCGCTACCGATTCAAGGGTAGGATCGAACTAGCGGTAGTCTACACGAAGATAACCCCAAAGAACTAAAGGATTTGCTAGATCTTCTTTACCTCAAAAATCAAGAACAAAATCAATACAATTTTGATTCAACACAAAAAGCAATCTGGCGTGGAAGAGAGAAAGGGGGCAGGAATTTTTAATCTTAATGATTAAATGAATATTGTATTTCATTCACAAATTCTGCAGTTAATGTAGTGCACAAAATCCCTATTCCCTTATAGAATAGGCTTGGGCATCAACCCAAACAACCCTTATGTCCAAACAGCCCTATTTAGATATTTAATTATTATTATTATTATTATTTCAATTAATAAATAAATTAAATTTTATATATATATAATATAATATATATATATATATTATATATAATATATATATAATATATATATATATATTATATAATAAATATATTTAACATAACAATATTTCATTTAAAATATATGAGAACACATACTTAAATATAATCTCACTTATTTAATTTTTAATATAAAATTAAATAAAGGCTACGACCTTAGCAAATTTAATTGAACTGTGAGATTACCAAAATACCATTTTGCTTAAAAAGACGAAAATGCCCTTCTTATAAACTAGTTCTTAAATTATCTTCTGTGTGTGTGACCCGTATGCTCCTTATCATAACGGTAGTGTACAGTATCGCGATTAACACTAATTAATCGTCTCACTATACACAGACCAAGATTGAACCCTAGCAAGGCATCATGGCCACCTGATAGATTCGGATTCAGCGAAGCAATTACCTGTTAACGATATGGTTACCATACAATCCAATCCTTTCATCATCTATTATCTCAACGAGACCGAGACATAGAAATAGTGTCAACCTCAGTTACTCTCGATATGTATGTATTCAGTTACTAGACCAATAACCGAAATAATAATCTGGATAGAGTAACAATTCAATCCCACTGTGACTACAGTTTTAGTGTCATTGCCATTTACTGAATTGCGTCGTGAGATAACTTCTCCTGTATCCGAGAGTGATGAATCCTTTGTTGATACACCATATCTTGATACACTCCTTGATGCAGCCACTCACTACCATATTGATAGCTCTAAATAGAACTGCATTAGGCTAGTGTCAAACTGCACCAATCGGTGCACAAGACGCTCTGGTGATCTCAAGTCTAAGGATCACATGCACCACCATTTGTTAGAGGATTTGTTCCATAGACACTGGGGTTACCATCCATATGGAATCCTCTGGTGGGTTAGTTCAGTGAACTTGCTTACAGCAAGTACCCATGTGTTGCACCAGGTTGTCACCAAACAACCTTGACAAGTGAGATCGGTCACTGCCTTTTGACAGGGTCACTCAACACTATGATAGCCTTACCATATTATTTGTACCCTTATTTCAAAATAATACTAGGGCTATGGACGTTTCTAGAATGATCACCATATAAACTCATAGGGTTCTCACTATCAAGATTTGAAACACTTGATACCCTGGTCACGGTTCTACCATTCTAAGGACATATATCAATACCTACAATAATGATTTACGCAATATAGAATAAAATGTCTTTTTATTGATCAATAAATTAGATAAAAGGTCTTATCTATTAACAATAATGCTACCGACACCAAAATTTTGTACCGAACGACGTGTCACCTGATTAGATGCAACCACGTAGTACATTAACAAATATTCCGTGAATGAACGACCATTCATCAAATATGGACGAGCGTCCATGATTAGTGAATGACTGTTCATTTTAAATGGACTCTCATCCATATTATATGGACGAGAGTTCATTTACTATGGATGAGCATTCACCTAGAATGGACACTCGTCTATAGTTTAAATTAATAAATTTTTAAAACAAAAATGATCTATGGACAAGCGTCCCTATTAGGAAAAAAAAAAAAAAAAAAACTAATGCACTGTCACCAACTGAAACAAAAATCCTTTCTCTTTTACCTCTAATAGTTTATCACATATCATGAAGTGCATCAATATTAAGGTCTTCTTTTTATGATTCCTTGAAATGAATCTTTTTTAGCTTTTCATTCCTTCTTAACTTTATGTGACTCTCACCCCGAGAAAATCAAAGAAGCGTGGTGGAACGACGTTAAAATGGCTGCCTACCAATGATGAAGCTTCATGGCTGAAACTTGAGGTGTAGATGCCATGGAAAGGTTGTATGTTGATTTCAGAAATAACACATAGATCACCAACCAACTTATAGATCAGTGTCTCGGGCACAACAGGATTGCTATGTCCTTTACTTGACCAGTATGAAGCTCTCTTTGCAACTTTATCGCTAGGTTCCAGAGTATTGTGAATGCTTTCCTCTGGATAATTATCAGTGCTGGAAGCATAGATTGGCGAAAAAATCAGTCCTCTGACAGGAAATGTTGTACAACCTCGAGCTAAAAAGGTATAATCTCTATTCTGTCTCTCTTTCAACCTGCAGCTTGGTTCAACTACATGATCAACTTTAGATAACTGCGGAAACATTCTCAAGCACAGCTGCTTGAAGAGGCCATTTGCAATCATTGCAAAACATAGAAAAGCATATGTTACTTTCAAGTACAAGAAAAAAGTTTCAAACCCCGCTTCCCTAGGGATTTAGGGCGTTAGAAAGCAAGTTCGACAGGAAAAAGGATCCTAGAGACCACCTTGACTCTTTCAACGACCTGATGGAGCTACATTAGGTATGTGACTTGGCAAGATGTCCTTGCTTTATAGTCACATTGGTAAGGGATTTCAAGAGGTGGTACAAAAGGCTCAAGGCGAACTCGATTAGTTCTTGACAACAATTCTCCTCGTTATACCTACAACAATTCCAAGCAAGGAGACAATTCGCAATGTCGCTCAGCTATCTAAGCAATATTCATTAGGAAAGAGATGAAACACTAACCTCGTATTTAATGAGGTTCCAAAATGAGCAGGCAAAGGTCGCAAATGCACCTGAAGAGTCGATAAAGACTTTGCTAATTGCAGGCATACGACTGCAAACGGAGTTGTGGAAAGAACTCCAAAGTGAATACCATGTGAGCCTGGCAAAATTCTATCAAATGGCCGCTAAACATCAGCGAGTGGAAAGCTTGCTAGCAGCCTTAGCTAGAAGCTCACCAAGAAGAGCCCTAGACAGGCGACAAGATCGCCCAACAAATAAATGGAGGGGTCAAGACCGCAATGACAAGGACCAGAACAGGTTCCAAAAGAGGCAAAAAATAGAAAATCATGGGCAAAGGCAACCTTTCCCGTGATATGCAAAGTACACCCCCTCACTCAAGATATAACTCATATATAAGAAGTCTCTCGAGAAGCTAAAAGACTGCCCACTCCAGAAAGGATTGGGAGGGGGCTTCCTGGCAGAAGAGATTGTCAAAAATATTATCGATTTCACCGGGAAATCGAACACAACACCAATGAATGCCGGGCTCTAAATGATGCCATCAAAGATCTGATACGAAGAGGCCACCTAAAAAAAATTTGTCAAATGGGCACCAGCTCGCGAAAATACAGGTGAGCAAAATAATCAGATCCAGTAAGCCCTAGCCAACAACAAAGTTCTGGTAAGCATGATCTATGGAGGTCCCGACATTACAGGGAGCTCAAGGCACTCTCGTGAGCAATATGTGCGAGAGCCCAGAACAGACTCGGTCTCCCGAGTAATGAGTTGTTAATAGAAGCTGCCAAAGCGGCCTAGACAAGAGAGCGAGGTGATAGGATTGACCATGGAAGAGTGTGAAGAATATCCTCGCCACAATCATGATGTGATCATTGGCAACATCTGAGTACTCAGGGTAATGGTTGACAAAGACAGTGTAACGAACATCATTTTCTTAGGAGCTTTTCGAGAAATGAGGTTCATAGAGTGAGACTTAAAGGCGTGTCCATCGTCACTCTATGGATTCATTGGGGATAGCCTAGTCCCCAAAGGAACAATTGACCTACCCATGACCTTGAGGGTAGAACCCAAGATCGGGACGGTGATGACAGAATTCTTAGTGGTGGATTGCTCGACCACTTATAATGTCATTGTTGGAAGATCAATCCTGGACCGATATGAGTGCAGTCACCTCAATATGTTGCCAAGCAATAAGGTTCCCAACTCTAGGCAGGGTCGCAACAATCAATAGCTGTAGAAAAGAATCCCAGGAATGCTACAACCATGCCATTCATGCAGTACTGAAATGGCCTCTTCTGAGAACCATGATCATCGCTGAGTCTGAGCCAAAGCTCGAACCTCTGGAAGACACCATAGATCCTCGCATCCATAAAAGAGAAGAAAGTTTGCTCTTGAGCGGAACCGAGTGATCAATGAGGAGGTAAAGAAGTTATTAAGCAATGAGTCGGTCCGAGAAGTACATTACCCATATTGGCTCGCAAATGTAGTGGTAGTCCTATAGAAGAATGGGAAGTGGTGAGTCTGCATTGACTTCATGAACTCAAAGTTCTACTAGGACACAAGCCTTCTAGGCTCACTATATAAACAGAGGTCAAGTCTCTTATTATTCATTCACAAATAGCCTAAAGCTTTAGTTCTCAAAGTTCTTGCTCACAAGAACCGTCGCCTCTCCCACTGTAAAGCTTAGTTTCGACTAACTTTACCTCTCTTAGCCGCTGTAAAGTTGTGCCCCAACCACTTTACGATGGTCTTGTCCTAAGCCACATTATTACGATAAACCCTTTTCCCGCTTTCAGCCCTCACTAAAATACCTTCAATCGTACTGACTTGAGCATTAGAGTGCCTATAGTAAACACCACATCGGTGTCACTCGAGCCTTCATGTTCGTTCTTTTTGTCCCTACAGGTCCACACGATTTTCATTGGCTCATCTTCACAAGATCCATCCCTTCCGAATCAACCGTAGATTTTACCATCTACAAATAGTATTATGTTTTATTAATTTTTTTCAATGGCATATATACCACATCATTCATAGTTTAAGAATTTTTTTTTGGTGAAACGGATGTACCAAGTCATTTGATTATTTTGATTTCATCTAATTACCAACAAAAACAATGATTTAAAAAAAAAAAAAATTAATGCGTTAGGTGACATAATGTTATAAGTAATACTACACATAAAAACTTCATATACAAATTGTTCCATACAAATAGATAGGACAATCTTACATGATTGACATATCATCCACTATAATTCATTTAGTTTATCCCTAATTTAAATCCATTCAAATATAATTAAAACAAATTAGTTTGCATAAATCAGTTTATATATATCGAATATGTGTAATGTTCTAATATTATCGAATATGTATACGAATGATATGGTTTTTCAGTCTCATTTAAGACTTTGCCAAATGTTAGATTAATTAGCAAAATACCAATTATGTAATAAATTGAGTAGTACAAATAAAGGAGAAAAAAATTAAGTTAATACAAAAAAATTAAAGTAAACTTTTATTAGTATAGCTTTCAATGACGTAGTTCGTCCATTTAAAATAAAAACTTTCCTTTCAAGATTAGGATAAATCTGAAGCATGGGCATGCAGGAGGTAGAGTAATTGCATGAAACCTTCAAATTAAAGGTCCCAGAAGTGGGGCATCTTGACTTGGAATTTCATGGCATTTTTTGTCATCACAAAAGGCGATAAGGCCGGCGAGGGGCGGGGGAGCGAGCTCGCCATTTGGGTACCTTTTCGAGTCGGCAACGGTAACAAGGCGAAATCACTCAGCCAAGACAATAAAAAAAAAAACGATAACAAGGTGAAATTGATGGGGTCTTTTATATTCAACAACATTAAGAATGTTTTTATTTATACTGTTGATTATATTGGTCGTTATTGTAAGATTAAGAGACAAAGTTTAATATATTATTACTTCTTTTTTAATATCTAATGTTCTTTTACCATATGATCTAATGATTCTTTTCATTTGTTAATGCATTTTGTCTATTTTGTTTTGTTTAATTTGTATTAATTATTCGTTATCAAGCAAGGACGTAGCCAGGAACTCAATTAAGGGGGGGTAAGAACATTAATTAAATTTAACCATACAATTGTAAATAAACTTATAATAAATAATATATTTGTTGGAGTTTTACACCGACTAGTCACGCTCAAGCCTACTGGTGTATAAGAGAGGGTAATCCTTAAATTCAATAAGACCTTATTGGGTGAGGAGTCAAGCCCACCTCAAATTCTATCATGGTGTCATAACTAAGCCCAATTGAGTTGAGTGCTTGACTAACGGGTGAGAGTTAGAGACAGTCACTATCTCCATCAACAAACATGACCCAACATATGTATGATCTAACAAATGGGTTTGACTGTGAGGAGGAGTGTTGGGTCCCACACCGACTAGTCACACTCAAACTTATTAGTTTATAAAAGGGGGTAATCCTCTCATTCAACAAAAGAAGTCGGTCTCATCTCAAATTCTATAAATTATACAAAATATGAGTATTTATTTATAAGGCTCTTTATAATTAATATATTTATGATTGTGTTGGACAATATTGAGTCAATTTATAATACTTCAACGAGTGTAAAACAAAACCAAGAAAATTTATAAAATAAACAAGTTATTAAGCCAACACAAATAACAACACCTCCAAATTAAACTATAATAAAATTTTTATTAATAAATTATTCAAAGATTTATCAAGATTTTATAATAAAATATTATAACTTTTGTTGTAATTTAACTTTTATGTTTTGACCTCTTAAAATAATACATCAAATTTTTGATATTTATCTTTTTCTCTTAACTTCAATATTTTGATATGACCCATCTATACGTAGTTTAGATGGTTATAACGAATTAAAGATAGTGTGGATAGTCACACAGTTTCAAGTTCGATTCTCAATGTAAATATCCGCAATTTAAGTAGAAGGTTGTGACAGTGGGTTGTAAGCTAGCCCTTACAAATATATATATTTTTTGAGTAAGAAGTATTGAAACATAAAATAATTGGCAGTAGTTTAATTTGACAAATAAATTTTAAAAATGATATTTATTTTATAAAATATATGAAAAGATATATAAACTTTCTTCATTTTGTTTTTTGTACAATTAAATAATAGATATAAAATTTATTATACAGTTTATTAAATGTATTTGTGGGATTTTTTTGGTAAAAACTAAAAATTTAATTTGATATATTTGATGAATTTAAAAACTAATTTCATATTTATATTTGATAATTTTTCAAATCAAGGAGGGAACCTCCTTGATCTCCCCTCCCTCCCTCCGTGTTATCATGGGTAAAGCTCTTTGTGTCCCTTGGCTAATTCCTCTTTTCAATCAATTAATTTTCGTCGTTCTTCCATAATGCTAATAATAAAAAAAAAAATCTAAAATTTTGAGAGATGGAAATTAAGATAGGGATGAGAGTTAGAGTGATCACAATATTAGCTTGATTTGATAGAGTTATTATATAATAGTAAAAAATATCAAAAATTGTTTGAACGAGACTAGAGAATAGTTATAGCACTTAGATATGGAAAATAAAATATAATCAAAACTTAAAAAGTACCAGCTGAAGTGACATATAAATTATATTGTTTCCATGAAATATCATTCATTCTCATAATCTCATTTACTGAAATAATTTAAAGTTGGTTTTTATATATGCAGTCTTCTGTTCATTCTGTACCTGATTAATTTAATACAAAAATTTATGTTGTAAAATTAGTATTGTTCAAATTATTATATTGCCACCTGCAATGCCAATTATTCATGGTTCTATTTAATTTTTCTTCTCTTAATTAAAGCTCTTTTAATCTAAAAGTTAAAATTAATATTTACAAGGCTTGCTATTAATATTATAAACTTTTGGGGTCTTGTAGTATTTTACCGCTTTGTGCTAAAAAATTTGTAAAAGCCGGCGTTTTTAAATACGATACGACGTCACTTTTTATGTATTAGCTAATTTTAAAAACGCCCCTATATTTTCAAATCATACCCCTACGTTCCAAGTATGGGAACTTTCATCACTTACTACCCAATATTATTTAAAAAATTAACACTTAATACCCTTATGCGTGATGCCGTCAAAGAAATAGTAACAGTTCATAAGTACTATTTTATTATTTTAGCGGAAAACAGTAATGACTAATATCGTAAATGCAATTAAAGAAATCACACGTCCTCCTTTTCCCCACCAACACCCCCCCTTCCGTATTAGTAACCTAGGTAGATCGAATTCAGGACATTTTGAATAATACACTCAAGAGTCTTAATTGATCGCTGGATTACCCAATAGTGGTTCAATTCTTCTCAGTTTTTCCGCCTGAACTTTGAAGTATAAAATCAAAATCATTAATTAAAAATAAGTGGGGGCTTATTAGTTATTATCAAACTACTATGTGACAGTTAAAAGAATTATTTTCTGTCCAAATATAAATTTAATTAATAAATTTATTTCAGAAATATGTTTTTTTCGTCAAAATTATCTTAAGTGCGTTTTTTTTTTTTTTTTTCCTCTTTGCTCATTATCCCTTATACACAGAGAAGAAAAAAACAATATGTATGAATTCAATAAATAATTTGTATTTTATTATGTGGACACCGTGGCAAGAGTTGATGAAGCCTCTTGAGTTATCTGTTTTAATTAAAAATAAGTATAGTAAGTATTTGGTATTTAACTGTCCCTCGTCTGTAAATAAATATGTAACATGCATTCATTTTTTTTTCTTAATTATTGTTCATTTAAACCCAGCAAATTAGAATAGATAATGGATTAGCTGATTTGATTAGAAATTGATTCAAATTATATTAATATGCATAGAAACAGGTATTAAAATATAGCTTTGAAATAATTAAATTTTAAATGATTGTGATTTAATTTTAATCACGAGTATATATATTAAGACAAGAGTACCATAGTTAATCATATATTTGATTACACGTTATTTTTTGTGGTATAATTAAAGTAAAATCAAAACACAGCATAGCTCGCGTTGATTCGTTGCCATTATCCTTCCAACTTGATTTATAATTGATTAATTTCACATGATTCATTAGGCATTTTTAAAATAATAATTTAATAATAAATCTCATAACATTTAAAAATTCCTCTCTATAGTTGGTTAATATATTCCTCTCTAGTAGTAACAACAGCAAAAATTATATATTGACGTGTAAATTCAATCAATATTATCTTCAAACGTTGGACCCATAAGTAGTTATTACTTATAAAAGTCAAACAGCACAAGTTTGCATTTAAAGAGAAGTTATCAACGTTATACACGGCCTGTGTTTCTATCGAAAGAAGCTTCTATGCAAATATGACGCAAATGCATACGCTTCAAACATCAAATAATAAATTAATTAGTGACGTGATTTGTGCTAATTGCTAAAGGATAAACAACTCAACCCCACATATTTTGTTATACTGTCTAACATGATATTTTATAATTAGTTAATTTATAATTAGGTAAGCAAGATTCATAACGAATAAGTAAAATTTATTTTAAGGTTGACCAATTATAAGTTGTCATATCAAAATTATGAGAGAAAATTTATGAAATTGAAATATAAGTATAGTATTACCCATTGCTAAATCAATGTTTAAGTTTCTAGAATTTCACAAATTCATTTTAATCCATTAATTAAAGTAGTTGAACAAATCTCTTTCATTTATAATATTTTATAAATCAATGATAATTGAAATTATTAAAATAATTTCTTTAATTCATTTTTTATTAGGTTAAAGAACAGACAATATAAGGATTAATAAATTAACCTTTACTTGTAACATTCCTATAGAGCTGCAAAGAAACCGAGTTATTTGTGAAGAACTTGATGTTCATTAAATAATAGCTCGATTCAACTCAATAACAAACTGTTCGCGAACAATTCGATGTCTGTTCGATAATGTGTTTGATTCGAGTTTGAACATAGGGTGTTTGTTTGATTATATTCCCGAATATATTACGTTCGAGTGATCCATCAGTTTGCAAACAACCTGTTCGCTTATTTGTTCATTTATGTTCGAAAACATGATATACATTATTATATATATTTATATGGTGCTAAGTTTATTAAGGATTTTCTATGACTTAATGTCAAAAGTGCAATTTTTTTGACTTTAAGGTCATTAGTTCCAGTTGCATTAATATTATATTTATATTTTTTTATTTTTTTCTTTATTATATTATGTTTGGTTTAGTTTGGATGATTTTTTTTTTTAATGGTAATCAATAATAAAATATTATGATTTTTTTTTTATATATATATATAACATGTTTGGATTTTTTTTTCAAATATCATCAATAATTAAATATATAAGTTTATAACATTTTAATTAATAAATAATAAATTATTATGATACATAGCATGACAAATTTAATAACATAATAGATTGTATAATCAAGTGATATATAACATATCAAATCTCATAACATAACAACTTCATATTGTTCCAAATGTAATCAATAATTAAATATTATGAGATAGCATTTCAATTAATAAATAATAAATATAATATGGTAAATTGATGAACATAACATATTGTATAATTAAATGATATTTAATATGACAAATTTAATAACATAATAGCTTAATTAAACTTAAGTTATATATATATATATAACTTAAGTTTAATTAAGTTATTATGTTATTAAATTTGTCATAATAAATATAATATGGTAAATTGATGAACATAACATATTGTATAATTAAATGATATTTAATATGACAAATTTAATAACATAATAGCTTAATTAAACTTAAGTTATATATATATATATAACTTAAGTTTAATTAAGTTATTATGTTATTAAATTTGTCATAATAAATATAATATGGTAAATTGATGAACATAACATATTGTATAATTAAATGATATTTAATATGACAAATTTAATAACATAATAGCTTAATTAAACTTAAGTTANGCTTGTGTAGCATCTCTCAATGCGAGCTCCATTTATCTAGTTGAAAGACAATTCTTGGAGAAGCTTGTCCATTTTGTAATTTGCTTATTGTAATTAAGTTGTAAGTCTCAAGACAATAATTGGCATTTGCCAACGTAAATAAAGCATTTTTTTGTTAAAAAAGAAAAAAAATAAAATTCAATCGACTATATTGCCAAAGATTGAAGTCAAAAGACATATCTATAGACTTTGAGAACACAAAAAAGATATTTGGAGTTACGGTTTTTATTCTAACGTTAGTGAAGTCACTCGAGCATTAGAGTCATTTTTCCTACTTATTAGAGCGAAGAGATAAAAGTTGAAAAAAAAGAAAAAATAGATAAAAGGTTATTGATGCTTGATTTTGACAATAACAGCTTGACACGTGCAAAGTGCTAAGAGAGTCTTAGAAATTACACGTGAATAATTTGAGATTTAGGTTATGGTCACAGTTGAATGCAAAGACTGAAAAATAAATGAGACAATGAGAATTTTTTAGTTGTTCGAATGCTTAAAGCAATTCCTACATCCAATGTTTTCTTTTATATGAATGTTCTTGGTTATTAGCCAAGTTACAAGAGGTTGCGAACTATGAACAAAATTACAAGAACTTGGTATTTGGAGAGAATATTAAGCTAATCTCTTTCCCGTAGTTTTGTCTTTGCTATTTATTTTGTTGAAAATCAGAGATCTCGATTTTGTGAGAGGGAGTCCTCTGTTTATAGCCGCTGAGTTTAAGGCAATGATTACAAGTCTGTAAGTAGATAGGTGTCGTGCAAGTCCTTCCTTGCGTCCCATTGGCTGATAACTTAGGAAAAATCCTTAAATTATATGGGGTTTGGACAGGTGTGTAGACCACATTTATTCACACACAAAACTTGAGCTTGCTGAGTTAGTGACAACTGTATTCTCTTTGTCTTGGGGCACCGTTGTAGATTCTCGGCGGTGCAAAGCCTTTTTGAACTTGGATTGGTGCTTGCTAATGTAAACTTATGTCATCTCTGAATTTTTAGGCATAATAGAAGCTTCCCGGTTCTTGAGATTCAAGGAATTGGATTTTGAAAACTTCATGATTATGCCGCGACCTGACTTGACTTTAGAAATGCTTGCTCGAGCTGCAAGCTGAGGTATAATCACATCGTTGCAGACAACCTGGAGTCGACTGCTTGATCTGACTTCTGAAGTGCTGTCTTGATTTGATTTGCAAACTGAATAGAGGTTGTGAACTATGCTTTGAAAGTAACACAAGCAACCTGATGTGATCGTTTACTGAGATCCACCGACCTGAGCTTGATCTTGTCTTGAGTCATCGGGAGGCATTTTGAACTCTAACTGTCATTCACGACTAGAGAACACTTAGAATTTTCTTAGGCTGAAAATTCAGAATCATCTTGTTTGGTGTTCGCGTTTGACATGCTGAATACATGTCTTTTTTGAGCGACCTCTTCAGATGTTATTTGTTGTGCTTGATAGCTAGCTCAGTCAATAAAGTAATCTTTATCTGACAGGCATGTCTTTGCGTGCAATAAGTGTCAGCCATGAGCATTAAATGCAAGCCATGCTGAAACGCCATTCTCTTTT
The DNA here is from genome assembly GCF_008641045.1 of Pistacia vera. Classification (NCBI taxonomy): domain Eukaryota; kingdom Viridiplantae; phylum Streptophyta; class Magnoliopsida; order Sapindales; family Anacardiaceae; genus Pistacia; species Pistacia vera. The sequence goes on from NW_022196634.1 coordinate 1,214,832, forward strand.
GGTGCATTATATACAGATGAAGGCGCATTAAATGCGGAAGAGATAATCACGCTGGTGATTGGCATTCTCAATAAAGAGAAGCGTCAGTTGGTTTCTACGAAGCATGGGGGTTACTCTTCCTATGGATCGATGACATGTGGTCACGATCTACAACCAAGAATGAATTCCTGCTCAAACGTCGCTTATAAAAGCTATAATGTCGTCTTCTTCGCCATAAAACCCTAACTTTGCCTTAGTTTTTCAGAGAACCAAAAATTTTCAGAGAGAAAAACAACATTTTCCTACCTCCCAAAAATTTGTTCTTCCTCAACCAGTTCATGCGAACCCAACGTTACAACAGAGTACCCATTTTAGGTAACCAAGAGGTAAAGAAACTTCTTCTTTTTTCTCTTCTTTCACATTCCTTTAAAAAAAAAAAAAAAAAAAAAAAATCCTTTTTTACAGTCACGGTGGTCATGGCCATCTAGCAGGTCTTAGGAAAGAGCATTTCTAGGCAGTGTTCAAAAGAAACACTTGAAGTTGAAAAACTTAGGTTAAAGAGTCTTGAAGGACTATTTTTATGGTTTAAAAGTTTGACAGCCATGGTAGAAATCGTAGAGATATCCTCCACCTCATCTGAGTTGTCATATGAGGTAGATTTTTCAGGGTTTAAGTCTCCCCTAAATGTTGTAAATTTATAGACTCTAAGGCCAACAGAGATCCCTGAGATGAGAATAGTCAGCGAGGAAAGCTCACACCTACTGGGTATCTCTGTAGGTCCCGGGAAGGTGATAACGTCCACTGCCACAATGGACAAAATCAAAGAGGCATTAGAGCAGTATGCGATTGACATGGATGTGTATTGAAAGAGGTCGTACACTGCCCAAGAGCCTCCCGAGGGAATGGTTGCAATCTCAAAAGCCATTTTCAAATGTAGAGTGAGAATACCCTTTCACCCCTACATCAAGTCGATTCTCGACCACTTCCAGGTCGTGCCATTCCAGCTGATGCCGAACGCATATATGATAGTTGTTGCTATGAATATATCATTCTACGAACATGAACTTGAGGAGCCAACAACGCTGGAGCTTGCTTGCGCCTATATTAGGGTTGCAAGCGAGTCGAGCCGCTTGCGAGTTGCTCGCGGCTTGGCTCGAATGAGCTGGGTTTGGCTCGACAATGCTCAAACTCAAGCGGCTCGAGTACCCTCTTGAGTCGAGCAATGAACCACCCACTACTCGACTCGATAGGCTCGTGAATGGCTTGAAAGTGTATAAGTACTATTTTTTTAAGTATCGGGGGGTTATATGTAATTTACTATATCCTATATAAATTATCCCACTTCCTAAACCCTATCTTCTTTCTCCTTTTCTTTTCTTCATCTTTTTCCTCCCCCCTCTTTCTTTTCCTCCTTTTTCCTTCTTCTTCACCTTTCTTCTTATTTCTCCTTCGCTCTTCCATATCTTTCCTTCTCTCTCTTTGCTTTTCCTTTCTCTCCTCTCCTCTTCCCTTTTCTTCTTTTTTCTTCTCTCTCACAGCCGGTGGAATTTTGAGTCATATATTTGTGGCTATTTGGCTCTGGATCTGATGATGGTTGGTGACGATTAGTGGGTTGGCTTTGGATTGAGGTTGTTTTGAAGGATTGTTGGTGGATTGCTTTGGGTTGAGGACTCTTAAATGAGCGATTCGCGAGCTGAACTCAAGCTTCAAGCCTGGTTTTTAGAGCTCGTCGAACCCAAGCTCAAGCTCGTTAAATTTTCACGAGCCAAGCTTCGAACACCATAGTGTTCGGCTCGACTCGACTCGACTCGGCTCGTATACAACCCTAGCTTATATCTTCAAGAAGAGTTAAGATAAGGACTAGTACTACCTCTCTAAACGACAGACAATCGAGGGAGGAATATTTGGTTATTCTAGTAATGTGGGAGCTTATGAGACCAAATATTTTTTTTCTTTAAGTACGACGGTATCTGTAAATTTTAGGAATTGAGTAGGTTTTTTCCTCTAATTTTTAGGTCGTTTGTCCTTTTTTTACTTAATTCTTTTTCAAAGTACAACCTAACTCTTTTCTTTGCAGAAAACAAAATGACTAGATTGTAGTTGTTGACTGATCGCAGCCGCATCCAAGCATTCGGCCAACTTCTTGACAGAGGTCGCAATGTGAAGCTGCTCGTGACAATGGAAAACCTTCGGAAGTACTAATTCTTCCTTCTTGAAGCATACTTAGATGATTCAGCTCGTAAGTTTTTCTTAAACCGAAAAACCCAAGTCTTTTACATAATCAGACTCTTTTTGCTGATCATGTTCGTATGCCATGCAACAGCCATGCAATCAAAGAAATCGAAACGATCTGGGGGAATCATCTTCCTGAGGTTGAATCCAAACTCGCAACCTAGACCAACTTCAAGCGATGTCCCTATAATGGGGACCCAAGCTAGTGTCAAAAGGCAATCAACTATGGAGTGATGCGAAAAAGCTCCCCAAGTCGTAGCAGCACGTTTGACGAGGAATAAGACCTTGGCCTCGAAGAAAAGGAAGAAGATAATAGCTGAAGCATCTGAGTTTGAGTAAGATGACTTCAGAATACTGCTGGTTGGGCTCCAACCTACCTAACTTCCTACCTCAAAACTCAAAAATCACCTCGAAGGGTGCACTAAAGGCTTCACAAGGGAAGGAAGGTATGGCCACTCAAGGAGAAGCTGGTTAGGAATAGATTGAAGAGGTCCCCACCACAGGAGGTTAGGATCAACCCGTATTAGACCTTCTGGGGCAGATGCCATATCACCTAAGGCTGGTGGTGTTTACCCTTCTTGAGTGCCAACTGGCGTCAACCTTTGAAAGGTACATAGCCTCTAGACCTTTAGATCTTGTGGCCACTGTGCTCCAGATGCAAAGCCAAGTAAATCAGACCTTTCTCTTTGCAAACTCTTTAACACTAATCAAGTTCCTTAGTTTTTATTTAAAAAAAAAAAAAAAGAAGAAACTAACTCTTTATCCTTTTTCTTTTGTAGTCCTTGCTTGTCCTGAACATTGCGCACAACAAAATGAAGATAAACTCTGGGGGAAAACTTCATGAAATGAAGGGGGAGATCATCAAATTAAAGCAAGCTCTTATAGCTTCAAACGAAGCCGCAAGTGATGCACAACTTCAGGCGAGCACATTCTTGGCAGAAAGGGATTCTGCTCAACGAGTAGTGGAGTTCCAGAAGCAGGAGCTTCAAAACAAGGATAACCAGACCAGAGAGCTTTAGATGACAATAGCGAAGCTCACTAGAGATCTGAGCTCGCGAGCGGAAGAGCTTCAACAAAGAGAAAAGGAATTGCAAGAGAGTCTAGACCACGAGAAGGAGATCGAAAAGACTCGAACTACTCTGTGGGAGAACTCCAAGAAGAAAATGAAAGTGAAAGACATAGAGCTCAAGATTAGGGGTGTTCAAAAGAACTGATTAGAACCAGAACCGGTGGGTACCCGAGGTTTGGTTCTGGTTCCAAATTTTTGGAACCATTACTGTGCGGTTCCGGTTCCAGTTCTTATAGTTAGGAACCGAAACCGGAACCCAGAATGAAGACTAATATAAAATAAAATTAAAGAGTGGGGGGTTAATAAAAACTTTTGTAGAAAAAGTAATGTGAATACATTTTTATTTATATTTCATAACATTTAAAGAAAGTTGATTTGACTTTTGAGAATCTATCTTTACAAAGTAATGGAGTTTGTAATTTGTAATTTATAATTTGTAATTTTATTTTTGTTTTACAAGTTCCAGGTGGGGGGGTATTTGTAAGTTTTTAAGGGTTTTTTTACCATTTTAAAAACTTTTGGGGGGTCATTGTAATTTTATAGGGTACCCAGAACTGGAACCGGAACCGGAACCGAAACCATTGTTACAGGTTTCGGTTCTGGATGCCTAGGAATAGTCGGTTCCGGTTCCAAATTTCAAGTAACCGTCAGTTCTGGTTCTGGTTCTGGTTCTGGTTCCGGTTTCGGTTTCGGTTTTAGTTCCTTCAAAAAATGCAGGGTACCCAGAATCGAACACCCCTACTCAAGATGGCTCATGGGTGAATCCTAAGCTACAAGGTGGAAAGAAAAGCTAGTCATTGGTTGTTGCAAATTATTCATAGTTTGCAAGCGGACAATCCGAACTTGGACATTTCCAGCCTCCCTGAAGTGTATTAGGTAGTGCTCACATCGATGCAGTCAGGTGACAAACAAGAAGATCAAGACCGCCCAAGAGGAAGATCAGCAAGAAATAGAGAGCCTTGAAGACCAAGCGACCAACCCCGAGGTCGTGAAACTAAAGTTAGTGATCTTGAAGTTCAAGATAAATGATTAACCTCCTTTCAGCCTGCTCTTGAAGAGCCTCTTTTGTTTCTTTTCATTTTCTTTGTAGCTCGCTGGTCATCCATGTACATATTTTGCCAATATATAAATAGACGTTTTGACCAATTGTGATAGCACTTTTATAGATTAAGTACTTCACGAAATAAATATAACTTTTATGATCGTAAAACTTGTAAAACATTGCAAATAATCAAGATTATTAAAACTTGGGATTATGACACAAGTAATTCTTGAAGAAGAATGAGAATAATCTTATTAACGATATTTACAAGTAAAATAGATCATAAAAGTTATACAAGAGCTTGGAATTACTAATCATAAGGGCACAAATGCTCAATATTCCAAGCTTGCGGTACTCTAGAACCATTAAGCCTTTTGAGGTAATACGTCCTAGGTCGTATCACTTTAGTGATTCAATATGGACCTTCTTAGTTAGGCCTTAATACCCTTGCGCTTGGTTCTTTTGTATCAAGGAGGACTTATTTGAGGACCAAGTAGCTGACCTAGAAGTCTCTTTTCCTGATTTGGAGTTGAAGAATCTTTTAGCCCGCTACTGGTAGGAAGCTATCCTTAACCGGGCTTGGTTGTGGTATTCTTCAACTAAGTCAAGACTTGCATGCATAAGTGCTTCATTGTAAAATTCTCAACGAAGTGAATCAGTTCTTACTTTAACTAGGACCATTGTCTCGCAACCGTATGCTAGCAAGAAAGGTGTTTCTAAAGTAGAGGTCCTCGGTGTTGTTCTATATGCCCATAGAACTTTTGGGAGATCGTCATCCTAATTGCCTTTTACTGTGCCAAACTTGGCCTTCAAAGTGTGTTTAATGGTTTTGTTGATAGCTTCAACTTGACCATTAGCTTGTGGTCTCGCTATTAAGGCAAATTTCTTATGAATCCCTAGCTCTTCGCAAAATTGCTTGAACTCTTCATTATCGAACTGTTTCCCATTATCTGAGATGCTTGGATAGGAATTCCATAATGGCACAGTATATTCTTGAAGACAAAGTCTTTGAGCTTTTTGGTGGTGATCGCGACCAAAGGTTCTCTCTCGACCCATTTAGTGAAATAATTCACTGCGACCACAACATATTTGACACCACCCTTACTGGTTGGCATGGGATTGATGATATTAATTCGCCACATAGCAAATGGCCAATGACTAGTCATTGTTGTCAATTGGTGGGAAGGAGCTCGCGGGATGTTTGCAAATCTCTAGCACTTATCACACTTCTTCACAAAGTTGTAGATATCTTCGTGAAGCAAAAGCCAATAATATCTCTGGCAGATAATTTTATTAGCGAGAGATTGTGCAGCAATGTGATTACCCCAAATCCCTTTATGTATCTCCTTGATGATGTAGTCTGCATCTTCATCTGTCACACATCAGATGAAGTTATACAACTGATCTCCGATTAAGGTGTAACAAGCAGCTCTAGTCTGTAGGAGTCTTGCCTCAGTCTTGCTGTTAGGAAGAACCCCTTCTTTAAGATACTAAATGATTAGAGTCATCCAAGACACAGATTCAGTTGCAGCCACTGCCTGGTTGGGTAAGTTGATGTTGGGAGCTTTGATGTATTTGACCAGGATATTATCTAACACATTGGAATCCAAAGATGAAGCTATCTTCGCCAAAACATCCACAATAGAGTTGCTATCTCTCAGGATATGCCTGATCATATAGTGCTTGAAGGGCTTGAGTGCGGCCTTGGCTTTTTGCGAGTAACTGATCATATTCTCTTATTTGGCTTGATACTCTCCTAAAATCAGATTGACTACTAGTTTTAAGTAGCTATTGATGTCCATCATATCTGATCCCATCTCTCTTGCTAGTCGCAAACCAACAAATAGCGCTTCATACTCAGCCTCTTTATTTGTGGCTTTGAATCTGAACCCAAGGGCTCCATAAATGCGAGTTCCCTCAAGGCTAATGAGTAGGAGGCTAGCTCCGACTCTTCTTTTGTTAGAAGACCCATGAACGTAGAGACTCCATGTTGACAAGTTCCGAATAGTTTCTTGGATGACTTTGCTAGCTGGCTGTTTGGGTTCTTGATTTGGCTGATAAGAGAAATTTGATATAAAGTTAGCTATCACTTGCCCTTTGATAGCTGCTTTTGATATTTAATGTAGATCGAATTGACTTAGTTCCATGACCCATTTGAGTAATTTACCTGAGGCCTCCAGCTTTTGAAGGACTTGTCTGAGCGGATAAATTGTTAATACATGGATGGTATAGGCATGGAAGTAAGGTCGCAGTTTCCTGGAAGCAATCAGCAAGACAAAGACTAACTGTTCCATCTTTGGATACCTTGACTCGACATCCAGTAACCGTTTGCTCATGTAATACACTGGCCACTGAATTCTGCCTTCTTCTTGAATGAGAGCTACGCTGACCGCATACTAAGAGACAGATAGGTAGAGAAACAAAATTTCCTTTGGAAGTGGCTCGGAAAAAAAAGGTGGTTTTCCGAGATGTTCTTTTATGCTCTAGAAGGCTGGCTCACACTCTGGAGTCCATTCAAATCTTTTGTTGGCTTTGAGCATATTAAAGGATGATAAACAACGATATGCTGCTCTTGATATGAAACAACTGAGAGCCACTATTCTCTCATTTAAGCTCTAAACTTGTTTGCGATTCGCGGGACTTTTCATGTCTAGAAGAGCTTGAATCTTTTTGGGGTTGACTTCAATTCCCCGATGGTTAACCATATACCCTAGGAATTTTCTTGAGGATACTCCAAATGAACACTTAAGAGGGTTAAGTTGTTAGTGTATGCCCTAGGAACCAATCGTGTTGTCGGTTTCAAGACATTATATTTTGTAAATGTATTATAAATAAAGGAAAATGTTCTTATTTCACACGTTGATTTTCTGCTTCATTTATATTATATTATATTTAATATTACATGTGAAATGTCCGGATGACACAGATCTTCAAAAGATCAATTCATCAAAGAATTCCCTACGCAAGTAATGTTAATTGGGCAATAACATTGCATAGTAAGCATGTTGAATGTCTCCATTGAATATCATGTGGTGGTATTAGTATGGGTGATTATAAGAGGTATGTCACTAAGGCATTAGCATGGATAAATGGTTAGTGAACTGTTTATCGAATACGACCGATTACGATGAATCACATGGATGTGGTCAATGATGCATCGTATGATCGTGCTAGTGTACCACTAATCCTTATACCTGAGACATCATGGTTGGATTCAACATAGGATGCATATATATGGTGTATAAGCACGAGACTAGTCATGTCTTGTGTAATAAGCCGGTTTGGTCATATGTTATTCATGTGCGAGGACAAGTGATGGTTAATATGGGATCTGTTAACTCAAAATAGTCCAATCTCGAGTTCCCAGACGAATGTCAATAAACATTTGAAAAGGGAAATCTCTAGCCACAGTATAATGAATGTCAGATGAAAAGTGGTTTGATGTTGACGAGTTCCATTGTATCGATTGACAATTCGATTAAAGATTGAGTTAAAGGTTTTGACATACCATGAATCATTCTTAATCGGGATTAGATAACGGAGGGATTTGACTACACGGTACGTACGATCAGAATAGGTTCATTGGAGTTTACACTTCATTGTGGTTTAGGGGTTATAGAACATTACTAGATGTTAACCATAATCATTGAGAGTTTCGATTATAAAGAGTTATAACAAAACATATCAAAATCTGATATTGGGCCCATGGCTAGATCATAGTAAACCAAAATGGTCACATATAAAACCAAGCTCAAGGAAAGAGAGTAATACATATCATTAATCAGATTAATGATGTTTGGACATAAACGGTTGCATCCGAATTAATGTATTGGTGAGAAATAATTATACATGGATAGCTAGCACGAACCAAGGATAATCAGGATTTATTAAATATTATTATTGAATTGGATTCAATGATGGGGGCAAAAGTGCATTGGTTTTATTCTAAAGGGTTAGAATATTTAATGGAATTAAAATTTGGTCTAATTATGCATTAACCATAAAACCAAGGACTTGACATAAATGTTTATTCTCAAGTTAATTTTAAATTGTTTGAGGCCTTCCCAAAACAATTTAAAATTACACTTTGTGCCCATGGTATATAAATTAAGTATTATACCATTTTAATGTAATTTGCAACAATTGAAAACAAAAGGCACTCTCTCATCTTTGGCTTGGGTGGATTACATTTTGAGTTTCTTCATTCTCTTTTGAAGAATCTAGAATCCAAGTTTCAACATCAAGCATTTAATAGCAAAGGAGTTGGTAATTTTCTATCATTTTCTTACATTAATAAGTTAATGTTTTAATTGTTTGTTTTCTACCTTATCTCCATCATCTTGATCATCATTTTCTCTCATTTCCATGTCCAAAATGCATGAATCCCAACATAAGTTTCATTTAATATCTCCAGAGTATATCGAACATTTCCGCGAGGTGGACTATGTGATCTGAAGCAACATGTGACTTGACTAGCATGTCATTGACATAGACCTCCATGGTTTTCTTGATCTGCTCTATTTTCCCAATCTGCTCGGAAAACATACGGTTAACTAGACGCTGATAGGTCGCCCCAACATTTTTTAGACTGAAAGGCATGACTGTAGTAGTACAGTCCTCAATTTGTGATAAACCTCCTTGTTAGGTGTGAACATCAAAATCTGATTATATCTCGAATAGGCATCCATGAAGCTCAGCAGCTCGTACCCGAGAGTAGCATCAATGAGCTGATCTATTATTGGCTGAGGGAAACTATCATTTGGGTAGACTTTATTGAGATCGGTGAAGTCAATAGAGGTTCGCCACTTACTATTGGGTTTTTTCACCAACATAGGATTGACAACCCAATTAGGGTAATGAGCTTCCCGAATGAACCCGATTATGAGGAGCTTATCCACCTCAACCTTAAGAGCCGCATAACGCTTTAGGTCCATAGCTCTACTCTTTTGGCCAACTGGTTTGACTACACTGTCGATGTTGAGTGCATGATATATAACATTCAGGCTGATCTCGATCATGTTGGCATGAGTCCATGCAAAAACATCTATATTCTGTTTGAGGAAGCTTGTTAAATTGGCCGCGAGCTAAGGGCTGAGGTTATTTTTGATTCTCAGCACACGAGTGGCTCATTCTCGTCGACAAATACCTCTGATAAAGTCTCAACCAGCCCACTGTGGGAATACTCCTCTTGAACACAAGGATCAATACTATCCTCTGCTGGACCAGGCTGTGGCTCAATCCTATTAATTGCCATTGCCTGCTCGGGAATGCCCTTGGGCTTCCATTTTCCTTTGCATGCCATCTGCACTACCTTATTATAACAGTCGCGAGATTTATGCTATGATCCTCTTACTTTCCTACACCTTATCAAAGTGGGAAGCTTCATCCTCTGATGGTAAATTGAGGTGGTAGCCTTGAAAATTTTGCAGTAAAGGTCATCCGAGGATGCCATTAAAAACTGATGGACAATCCACTACTAAAAATTCTATCATTTTAGTCACTTTGTGGGTATCTCCCAAAGTGACTAAGAGAGAAATCATTCCTCGAGCAGTTAGATGGTCCCCCGTAAAACCATAAAGAGGAGTGGCGACAGGCTTCAGATCTGTCTCCTCCAATTTCATCTCCTCAAATGCCCATTGAAATAGGATATTCACAGCGCTCCCATTATCCACCAACATTCTATGGATTTCGTACCTTCCTTGAGCGTATCCTCATAAGGGTGGTGCACTTGTTTCGCATCTTTCTCAAATAAGGTAATTTTCTCTTCTTTGCGACCTTGCTAGATCGCGGTTCCAGATTTATAACATTTAAGGGCTCATGCCGAGCTTCTCAGGCATATTTTTCTTGTGCATTCCAAGAATTCCCGGGTATATGAGGTCCCCCAAATATAGTCCCTACCAGATATAGACCTTTGCGATCTCTGCGCCTTCCCCTGCCACCTTCCTAATCTTTCTCCCTTGTGGAAGTTTGACCATCAACATACTTCTTGAAGTACCCCTTTTGAATAAGATCTTCAATTGCCTGCTTAAGAGCTTGGCATTCATCGGTATGATGCCCATTATTCTTGTGGTAATGACAATATTTCTTGCCATTGTTTTTAGATGCAGGTTTTTTCATGGGCACTGGCTCTTCGAGTAGATTAGCTTCTTTTGATTTATCCAGAATAGCAGAAATTAATGCATTGAGTGGAATAAAGTTATCATGGTCACGGTCGCGATCGCGACTAAGAACTTGAGCATAGGATTTCTTGGGCTCAAACCGTTGTTTCTTTCCTTTCTTCTAATCGTCATTAGCCCATTTGCAATAGGATCTTCTATTACTCTCTCCCCAGTTTTCCTCCCTCCGACTGGGAGTGCTAGTTGAAGGACCAGGGTTGTGTCCATTTAAAGTTATCACTAAGTTTTCTATCCGCATATATTTCTCTATTAGCTTATGAAAGCGAGTGAGGGAAATATCATCCTCAGATTGCAGTTTCTTCTATGGGTCAGTTTGTGGGAGAACTCCGGCAATTATCAGAGTTCGAACTGAATCCTCAAGTGTATTAGCCACTTTGATCAGTTCCCTGTGAAATCTGTCAATGTAGGACTGGAGAGACTTATTATTCTCTTGTCGCATGTTGCTGAGGTAGCTTAATGGCATTGAGAACTTCCAATTGGCTTGGAAGTGTCCCAAGAATAACGAGCTCATCTGTTGCCACAAGTTGACAGACTTTGGTGGAAGCGATCTGAACCAGTGTTTAGCATGGGCAGTTAGAGTCACTGTTAAGCATGACATTTTGCCAAGTTGGAAACTTGATGAAGCTTCATGAGGTCGTTAAACTGATAGAGGTGATCCTGCGAGTCAAAATTCTGATTGAATGCCCTCATGTCAGGCATTCTAAATCTTAACAGGAGATGAACAGTCAAAACAGTTGGAGAAAAGGGAGACGCCTCAACGACCTGCCCCTATTCGTTTTGTTGGGCTCTAAACTGATCCAAAGCTCGCTATAACTCCTCTATTTAAGGAAGTGGAGCCCTTCGGGGATCACTTTTGGCAATGTAGGTACGCTCCCTAAGATTGCAATTAAGGAAAGACCGCAGATCGGAACCTTCCTGCCTTGGCCGGAGCCTTTGACATGCCTTGACACATGCCGGCTGGAGCCTTTTGAAGGCACTAAATGGCTTGGGGAGTTTTTCCTACCTCCGCGGTGATCAGAACTGACTTGTTGACGGTGGGTACTTCATTCGTGGTGATGATCGGGACTATCATACCGACGATGGTGGGAATCTCCCTGCCAAGCACTCTTGTGGGGGTGCCCTTGCGAGGTGGTGTGGGATGACTCTTGATGTGACATACTACCAAGTCGTAGGGCCATAGGTTTTCTCCTTGGCTCGCGAACAGTATTTGCTTGCCCTCTAGAGCCTTTCTGCCCATCCTCGGCCACTTGCTTGCCCTTGTCCTTACATGCTGTAATGTGCGTGGTATGAGCTTTTGCTAATTTCCACGCTTTAGCGTGACTATAAGTGTTTTTGTAGGTGGTATTGCTTTGTCAGAATTTGGCGACACGACTTGATCCAAACGATTTAGCCTTTGGCTCATTGTTTGGAGGGTGTTGTCGAAACTCTCCAGGTAGCTGATCAGAGCAGGGTCTACCTGGGAAGTTTAGGGGATGCCCACCGCAGTACTTTGGAGAGGTGGAGCTACTTCAGGAGGAGTAGTCTCTTAAATGCATGGGTTCTCCTCGTTGTTGGTGCTAGTGCACTCGATTTCACGACCATGACCCATGAGTTTTGGAGGTAGAATTGATTGATTAGTTGAGATTACCAGATAAAGAGCTGATGTTAAGTCCACGCTCTTTCTAGAGCCAAACTATTGATGCTTGATTTTGACACCAACGATATCGCACGTGCAAAGTGCTAAGAGGGTCTTAGAAATTACATGTGAACAATTTGAGATTTAAGTTATGGTCACAATTGAATGCAAAAACTGAAAAATAAATGAGGCAATGAGAATTTTATAGTGGTTCTAATGCTTAAATCGATTTCTACATCCATTGTTTTATTTTATATGAGTGTTCTTGGTCATTAGCCAAGTTACAGAGGTCATGAACTGCGAACAAAATTACAAGAACTTGGTATTCAGAGAGAATATTAAGTCAATCTCTTTGTCGTAGGTTTGTCTTTGCTATTTGTTTTGTTGAAAATCAGGGATCCCGATTTTGTGAGGGGGAGTCCTCTATTTATAGCCGTTGAATTTAAGGTAATGATTACAAGTCTGCAAGTGGATAGGTGCCATGCAAATCCTTCCTTATGTCCCATTGGCTGATAACTTAGGAAATATTCTTAAATTATATGGGGTTTGGACATATGTGTAAACCACATTCATTCACAGACAAAACTTAAGCTTGCTGAGTTGGTGACAATCGTACTCTCTTTGTCTTGGGACGACGTGGTAGATTTTGAGTGACTCAAAACCTTTCTGAACTTTAATTAGTGTTTGCTTATGTAAGCTTACGTCAGTCTTGATTTTTTAGGCATAACAAATGTCTTATCTATTTAACCCATTAAGAAGAAATTAGATCACAATGCACATGTTAAAAAGGGTTTTTATATAAAGATTCTTCAGTCAATAGTCAATAGTCAATAGTAAAAAAAAATAAAAAATTCATTTTAATATCAAGTCAAAATCAATCTTAGGGAAACAAATAAAAAATTTACTTAAAAATTGATAACTTGATAACCGGATGAAATCACGAGAGAAAACACCCATCTATATTTTTATTCATTTATTTGCTTTTGACTTTTGGGGTTTGAATTGAGTGAATTGCATTTTTTTGGATTTTAGTTTGGGATTGTAGGATCTTTTGTTCCCACTCGCATTTTTATTCATTGACTTATTTTCACTTACACAATTTTAGGGATTGTTGTCATAGTTTACAGATTTGATTTGATTGTAATGGATATGTATTAACATAACATTAGGATCAGATTGATGCCAAAATTGTATATATTTGTAGTTTACTGCAGTTTTCCCAGTAAAACAAAATATTCAAAATTTTCAGTTTTTGTTGAAGTTCTTTATTTTAAATGGAGACCTCAACCTCAAGGAATTGGTACAATTAAAGAGGTTTACTTTACTCTATGAGTTTTTAGGTTCAAATTTTGGGGCCATTTACCACAATAACATTGTGACATACACTGTGAGTATGTTGTGTATTTGTACAAACTAATTATCTTTTTAGCCTTTTACTTAATTTTCATTTATGTCTTTCGTTGGAAATAAATCCTCGTTATTGAAAGAGTTCAAAAAAAAAATTTAGTCATAAATTATTTAATTAACATGTTCAAAATTAAAGCAAGCCTTTCTTTTGATAAAATTAGCATGGTTGGTAGTATGGGTGTTCAGTTCCGGGTATCCTACACTTTTAGAAGGAACTGGAACCGGAACCGACAGTTCCTTGAAATTTGGAACCAGAACCGGAACCGACGGTTCTGGTTCCTAGGTACCCAGAACCAGAACCTGTAACAACGGTTCCGGTTTCGGTTCTTGGTACCCTGTAAAATTCATGACCCCCCAAAAGTTTTTAAAATGATAAAAAAACCCTTAAAAACTTACAAATACCCCCCCACCTGGCACTTGTTAACAAAAATAAAATTACAAATTATAAATTCAAATTGTAAACTCCATTACTTTGTAAATAGATTCTCAAAAGTCAAACCAACTACTTTAAATGTTATGAAATAAATATAAATGTATTCACAACTTTTCTACAAAAGTTTTTATTACCCTCCTAATCTTTAATTTTTTTATATTAGTCTCGGATCCTGGTTCCTAGTTCTAACGATGGAACCGGAACTAGAACCGCACAATACGGTTCCAAAAATTTGGAACCGGAACCTACCCATTGACACTGGTTCTGGATAGAAACCGGAACCAAACCCAGGATAGCCGCCGGTTCCAGTTCCAACCGTTTCTTTTGAACACCCCTAGTTGGTAGTATACTGTATACTTTTCGAGCTTAGAAGGGCATTTTGGTCATATATTTTTCAGCTTGATTTCTCAAATGTTTTGCTTGTTATTTGTCTAAACCTCAGTGTATAACTGTATATATCATATTAATTTAAATTAAAAGACCAACTGTTTGCCTTTACAAAATCATTACGCTAAAGGATCTTCTTGAAGAAGATGAAAAGGTGGGACTGGGCGAAATTGACGATAAAAGGAAAGATAAAATAACAATAAAACCTGAAAGGAATTTCAGTTCAGAATCGTAAGATCCATTATATATATCTTATACAACTTGGCTGGATGATTAGCTACCACGATCTAACTCCTACTCTGCTCTGCATTGCATTGCTTACTCTTGATCATAATCGACCTAAATGAATTTTCCTGCTTCTTCATCCCTCTCACAGCAGCTGCTTTAGCATTAATCTCTGCCATAGTCATCCTCAGATTCCGTGTCACAAAATTGCCTCAGAAGACTAAGAAATATTACCCCATCGGCAGCTCTCACTTGCGCCTAATCCTCAATTATTACAGGCTCTTTGACTGCATGACTGACCTTTTACGCAAATATAAAACTTGCAGATTGCCTTCTTTCTCCAGAAGTGAGATTTTCACCACCGACCCGGAAATTGTTGAGTACATCCTCAAAACAAACTTTCCAAACTATGGCAAGGTAATATCCTACTATTGCATTTATTTTAAGCTCTGCCGACTTCATTTCGTATAGAGACATTGTTGGGATATTTGTGGCTTGTTTTCTTATTTGTTCTTGTGTGAAATTGAATGTCTTTAGGAAAACTATTTAATAAAGAACATGTTGGATGATCGCTTGAAACGCTACCGTATTGACACTTATGTGGAACGACGTCGCTTTGCTCCAACTGACAGAACCAATCCTGAGCGTTGATGAAAAAGGAGATCCAACGGATGAAATTCAACCCTAATGTTCCCATATAAAAGCAGAATTATTTTGGCAGTTTATGAGATCGATTTTTCAGTATTCGTTCTAAGAACTCTCTCTCTTCTTCGTAAAAAACACCATTGTTAAGCCTTTAGGGTTTCTACAGTTTGGGTTGTGTGTTTCCTGTAACTTGAGTGTTGAGTGACTAGTTAGGTCATTTCTGGGTGTATAGTATACACTGTACTTAGGGATTCGAAGGGTGTAATCTCTAGGGTTTAGTTACGGGTTGAAGAAGGTGTTTATTGAGTGACTTGTGCTGCAGAGTGTGTAATCTGTAATCTTGACAGTATTAGTGCAGCGAGCTCGTGTGATTCTCGAGTTCAACGTGGACGTAACTTGCTCATTCTTAGAGCAAGTGAACCACGGTAAATCTGTTGGTCTTGTGTGTGCTTCTTGATCTTGATTTGTTGCTTTTGTTGGTTGATTCTTTCTTTGAGTAGTTATAACAGAACACAATTATAAATAGGAATATAATATAAGAGCCCTATTAGGAATTGAAATATGAATCATATTAGAAAAAAAATATCTCATATCCTACCTATAAATATAAGGTTGAGAACCAATTTAAGATTATCAGAGAATGAGAGACTGTGAGAACACATGGTATTTGATATAAGAGTTATTAAACACCATATGGAGAGTGTCTTAGAAACGAAGATTGTTTCCACTCTAGGTATTGGGTTGAGCGTGGTTAGAAACTTAGATGTTTCCACTCTGTTTTATGTACCAGGTTTATGGTGTTGTGTACTCTTGTATATCGTATTCATGAAACTATAGTAGATTTCTCTCATCCGTGGATGTAGGCGGGTTATGCCGAACCACGTAAAATATAGTGTCTTTTTGTGTGGTATAAATTTATTCCTATATTTGTTTCCACTCTAGGTACTGGGTTGAGCGTGGTTAGAAACTAGGATGTTTCCACTCTGTTTTATGTACTAGGTTTATGGTGTTGTGTACTCTTGTATATCATGTTCATGAAACTATAGTAGATTTTTCTCATCCGTGGATGTAGCCGGGTTATGCCGAACCACGTAAAATATCTTGTCTTTTTGTGTGGTATAAATTTATTCCTATATTATTTATCTCGAATGTATGTTTTCCGATACTCGATCTCCTAACAGACATCTTCTCCTTATTTCCTTATGGTTTTGCTTATCTTGAGAATCAAATGGAAGCAGAAAGTTTGAAGGCTGCGCTTTTCTTCCTAAAGATGATGTTAAAATCAGCTGTGGAAATGATTAAATAACCTAGAATTTTGCACATTCATTCTAACACTTAAAACTCTTTTTTTTTGTTATTTATTGTTCATCCAAAAGAAGTATCAACATACATAGTATATGATTAGCAGAAAATTCTAATTCTACCACGTTCATGGAAGCAGGGATTGTACAATTATTACGTTTTGACAGATCTACTGGGTGATGGGATCTTCGCTGTAGACGGAGACAAGTGGAAACATCAAAGGAAACTATCAAGCTATGAATTCTCCACCAAGATACTGAGAGATTTTAGCAGTGTGGTCTTTAAAACCACTGCTGTAAAGCTTGCTCGAATAGTTTCTGAAGCTTCGGCATCAAACCCATCGTTAGACATGCAAGTATGAGTTTCTTAATAAATTAGTTTTATATCAGAAGAACGGGTAATAATTCCGTTTAATTGATGATTGATTCACTATAATTATGTATTGATTTGCAGAATCTTTTCATGAAAGCAACCTTAGACTCTGTGTTTAAAGTCATATTGGGCATAGACTTGGATGGTTTGTCTAACACTTATGAAGAAGGGGCTCGATTCACTGACGCTTTTGATAGAGCAAATGCAATTACTTCTTTCTGATACGCTGATGTCTTTTGGAAGATTAAGCGGTTCCTGAACATAGGATCAGAGTATGAATTGAGAAAGAATATCAAAGTGGTTGATGATTTTGCATACAAATTAATTAAAAGCAAAATTAAGCGACTCAATAATCCACATGATGATTTAGAACCTGTGAGTATAACATCTAGAACCTTCTGGGTTTTAGTTCAGAAGTATTAGTAATATTAGTGTAATTAGCTAACAAGTCAATTTTACAGGAAAAGAAAGAAGACATTCTGTCAAGGTTTCTGGAACTCAAAGAGACCGATCCAAAATACTTAAGGACATAGTTCTCAGTTTTGTAATTGCTGGCAAAGATACCACTGCTGCCACTGTTTCTTGGTTTTTTTACTTTTTACTTGCTTTGCAAGCACCCTGATATACAAGAAAAGATTGCAAAAGAAATAATAGAAGCAACCCAAATGAGAAGTAATTCAAGCATTGAGGAACTGGCAGCCAAAGTAAATGAAGAAACCCTTGACAAGATGCATTATCTCCACGCAGCTTTGTCCGAGACACTGAGGCTCTACCCCGCAGTTCCTGTGGTAAGTTCATGCATAAACAGAGGTAGAACACGGAAATGTTGTTAATTACAAAATATTTTCATTTGATTTTATAAATGCTTCATATGATTAATATAATAAGACCATCATTGGGTTTGTTTGTTGAAATTAAGTAGTACTTGTGGGTGTTGTGACAGGATGCGAAGATTTGTTTTTCCGATGATACGCTGCCCGATGGTTTCAGTGTGAATAAAGGAGATATGATCTTATATGCACCTTATGCTGTGGGGAGGATGAAAGCTTTATGGGGTAAGGATGCAGAGGAATTCCGGCCAGAGAGATGGCTCAATGAAAATGGCCATTATCAACCCAAAAGCCCTTTCATATTCACAGCCTTCCAGGTGAGATAAAGAGTTGATCACATCCATCAGTTAATCACATTTGGAAAATTAAGTTCTTAACACTCAAGTAGACTTTTTTTAATCACATTTGGAAAATTAAGTTCTTAAAACCCAAAAGCCCTTTCATATTCACAGCCTTCCAGGTGAGATAAAGAGTTGATCACATCCATCAGTTAATCACATTTGGAAAATTAAGTTCAACACTTAAGTAGACTTTTTATATTTTATTTTATTTTTTTCACTTACTTTGTAACACGAGCCTGATGACGCAATTAATTGGAACCTCTTATTTAGATTATTAGCTAATTAATTAGATGATTTCTGTTGAACAGGCGGGTCCAAGAATCTGTCTGGGAAAGGATTTTGCTTACAGGCAGATGAAAATTTTCTCCATGATCCTCCTTGGGAGCTACAAATTCAAGCTTAATGATGAAAGTAAGCCAGTTAGGTACAAAACTGCACTCACTCTTCATATTGACGGCGGACTCCATCTCCGCGTTCTCCCAAGATCGAGCCATGAAGCTGCAGTTAATGCTTAAAATTATATTGTGCTCGCCTAAATCTTTGAAGTACAGAGTCAATAAAGAACATTTATGATGTTGATTATAGTGTTTTGTTTTTTGTGGTATCTCTCAATGCTTTATTTGTCTAGCTGAAAGACAATTCCATAGGAGAAGTTGTCCATTTTGTAATTTGCTTATGGTATTTATGCTGTAAGTATTAATAATTAATAATTGGCATTTGGCAAAGTAAATAGGACCTTTTTTTTTTTAATAAAAATCTTTCAATTGACACTGTATACAACGATCACTTTGAACAGTAAAGTTCTAGAAATGCGGATTAAATTCAAAAATAAAACATGTTTAACATTTATCAAGCTCTAGTGGGTAGTAGGTAGAAGTTAGAACAATTGATGAATGTTGTGTCTGACATAGTGGTTTTGTGAAGATATCTGCTAGTTGATCTACGGTTTGGATGTGATCGGTTTTAATTATACCTTCTTGTATTTTATCTATGACAAAGTGCCAGTCAATCTCTACGTGCTTCATTCTTTCATGAAAAATTGGATTGGCTACGATGTCATTTGCTGCCTTGTTATCACAATACAATCTTACCGGTGTTTTTACTTGTATGTTTAGATCCTTTAATAAACCAAGAATCCATGTGACTTCACAAGTGGTTTTGGCTATGGCTCTGTATTCTGCTTCTGCTGATGATAACAACATTGTGGTTTGCTTCTTTGTCTTCCATGAGATAAGAGATTCTCCAAGCTTAATACAAAATCAAGTGAGGGATCTTCTTATCATCGGACACGAGCCCTAATTTGAGTCATAGTATGTTGTGATGCTTAGGTCTCATTTTCTTGATAAGAGAAGTCCTAAGTGTGGACAACCCTTTTGATATTTAAGCACCTTAATTGCTGCATCCATGTGGGATTGTTTCGGGGCATGCATGAATTGGCTGAGAATTTGTACAACATAGCTAATGTCTGGTCGAGTCATTGTTAGGTATATGAGTCTTCCGATGAGTCGTTGGTAGGTAGAGTTGTCTTCTAACAAGGTATCTGTCTCAGAAGTTTGATTCTTTTCATTGTATTCCTTTATGGTGAGCTTAACATTCTGGTCTACAGGAATGATGCTTGGTTTGCATGCTGCTAACCTTGAATTAGATATGAGTTCAAGCACATACTTCCGTTGGCTGAGAGATATTCCTTCTTAAGAACAATCAATTTCGATTCCCAAGAAATACTTTGGTGCCCCCTAAATCTTTGATGTGAAAAGTCTTATGTAGATTCTTTCAGTTCTTTGATTGCACTCTCATCATTTCCTGTAATGAGAATTTCATCAACATAGATAATAAGACTGAGGAAAGACTCACCCTGATGTCTAGAGAATAGGGCGTAATCATGTTTGGATTGACAAATCCCAATAACTGTGAGAGCTTTTGTAAACTTTGCATTCCACTGCCAGGATGCTTGTTTCAACCCATATAAAGATTTTTGCAACCAACATACAAGATTCTCCCCCTGATTGCAAAGACCGACTCGAAGAGCCATATAAATCTCCTCATTGAGATCCCCATGGAGGAAGGCATTGTGGACATCCATTTGACGTAGTTGCCAATCATGGTGAAAGGCAACGAAGAGAAAAGCTCAAACGGTAACATGTTTGTCTACTAGGGAGAAGGTTTCTTGATAATCGAATCCTTCTTGCTGGGTGAAACCTTTAGCACCAAGGTGAGCTTTGTAACTTTTGATGGAGCTATCAGCATGATGCTTGACTTTGTAGACCCATTTGCAGCCAATCGGTTTTCGATGTGAAGGGCGAGGAACTAGATCCCAAGTATTATTACTGATAAGAGCATTCAGTTTTGTTTTCGTGGCCTGATGCAAACAGTGATGTTGGATGGCATCAGGGAAGAAGGAAGGTTCTCAATCATTGGAAATGCTACTCATGCATGATCTGTGTCCAGGAGATAGGCGACCAAAACTGACATAATTAGAGATAGGGTAAGAGATACCTTCCACATTGGAACAAATGTAGTCGATCGTTTATATAGGAGGCCGGGAAACTCGAGAGGACCGTTGTAGTGGAACAATGTTTGGTAATGGTATATGCGAGACAAGATCTGGAGAATCAGCCAAAGGAGGAACTACAGTGGATAGATTTGTGGTGATCAAAGACTGTAGATTCAATATGCTGATGGATTGGAGATTGTGGAGTGTCAAAACGAGTCTGATCAAGTGGAATGGGAATGAGTGTGATGGGAGTCTCTGGTGGTGACTAATGTCCAATGATGTAGGTGGTGATGAAGTGGAGGAAGACTGATTGTCTGACAAGGGAAAGCTGTCCTCATGAAAGACTATATCTCTGCTAACAAAAAAATTGTTATGTTGGAGATCATATAATCAATACCCAATCTATAACATGGGATACCCCATGGAAATACATGTTCTGGCAAGATGAGCAAACTTGTCACGAGGCCCCAAAGTGGTGGAGTAACAGAGGCAACCAAAAACTCGTGAGTGTTATAAGGTTTCTTACCAAACAAAAATTCAAAAGGATTTTTACCTCTAATAACCCGTGTAGCATGTGATTAATGAGATAGGTGGCAATAATCACACATTCGCCCTAAAAGGTGGCTGGTATTTGGGCTTGGTGTTTGAGAGCTCTAGCTATTTCTAAAAGGTGACGGTGTTTTCATTCAACAATCCCACTTTGTTGAGGGGTACAAGTACAAGAACTCTCATGGAGAATCCCATGGGAAAGGAACAAAGAAGAACACTATTTGCTGAAGAAATCTAAAGCATTGTCAGTTTGAACCCCTTGAACCCATTTGTGGAATTGTGTTTGGAACATGGAGATGAAACCAAGGATGTGGGAAAAGGCTTGGGTTTTGTTTTGCATAAGAAAGATCCAAGTCCCTTGGGAGAAATCATTAACAATGGTTAGGAAGAAACGGGAGCATCATGATTGGGAGTGGAATATGGTCCCAAGATATCAAGATGAATAATGGTAAAATGGGTATTTGTGGTAGAAGTACTTATGGGAAAGCAGATTTTGGGTTGTTTAGCAATTGGAAAAATCTTTGATGAGAAACAATAGAATTATTATTGATATTAGCATTACAATAATTTATTTTATTATTTCTAGAGAAAACAAAAAATGAAAAAGGCTCCCAATAGGATAAGCCATGATGGGCTTGGGTCAAGCCCATCTATCTGCCAGTCGAAAGGTCCTGAAAGGTACACATATTAGGAAGGAATTGTAATGTGCAACTATTATCAGTGTAGAATTTTTACACAGATATGAGGTTAAAGGTGAAATCAGGGACAAAAGGACATTTCTAAGGGTTATGATGTCACTGAGTTTGACTGTTCTTGTATGGGTTGCTGAGGTGATATTACCATTATGCATCCTAATAGAAATGGGTGAAGTAGGTTTTGTGTGTCTGGAAATATTTAGGATCACAAATTATGTGATCACTAGCCCCTGAGTCAATAATCCATAAATTACAGGAAATTGAATTGCTGAAACAAAAAGATATACCTGCATAACTAGCAGAAGCATTGGCGTTTGGTAGTTGATTTAGCATGTGGATGAGATGGTTAATTTGTTCGAGTTTGATCAGATTTGATTGAGCATCAGATCTTGTAGATGTGGTCAAAGTCACAGTCACAATCACATTATTTGCCGTCAGATTACCATTTTTAGGATGGCCATGTAATTTCCAGTAAGTGTCCCGATTGTGATTCCTCTTCTTACAATGGTCACGATACATTTTCTTACCAGATCAGGACAATCTTGAGCCATTGGAAATTCCCTAAATGTGGACTGTTGGATGGATTGCCATGATGTTGATTGTTGATCGCGTTGACTGTTTTCTGGCCATTGGATTGTTTGGAATGATCCTGGCCTTTTTGATCCTTTGATATAAAACAGTATCATTTTCATTAGAAAACCCTAGTCGACTTTCCTCCCCCTTTTTGCTCTCTCCCTTCTCGGTGAGAAAGGCCAAGGAATCACATAGTCGTGGTGATTCCGTAAAGGCTAACCACTGGCTCTCATCTTGGCAAGCATCATAGTTTGGAAGGAGAGAAAACTCTCGTTCAAGTCGAGAAGGAAATGGATCAACCATTCTTAATCCTTGATGTTCTGGAATTGTTGGAAGGTTTCTAATGGGCCTTGCAATGGTTCAATGACGGCGCCGAGCTCGTTCCAGATGGCTAACAATCAGTGTAATACACGGTGACCGTGTTATTATTCTATTTGATTTTGGCAAGACTTTGCCGGAGACTGAAATTTTCGCTAGATCCAACTGCCCATACATCTCCTTTATAAATTTCCATAGTTCTTCGATGATTTCTGTTGGTGGTAAGCCGGTGGCAACCTCCTAGGTCAGGGAGTTGTTAATCCATGAACGGACCAAAATATTGCATCTGGTCTAGTGTTTGTGAAGATGAGCTTTGGCCGGTGGTTCTTCGGTGCCATTGATGAAGTCGTCTTTGTCTTTGGGATTAACATTTGACGGAAATCGCGAGACCACGTCACATAATTTTCTAATCTGGTGAGGACTTGTTTCACCAGAACAAGTTCTGGCCCATTAGACAGTGAGGAGAAGAGAGCATTACCAAGCTCTAGCCGACGATGTTATGGCTAGACAAGCTGGAATTGGAGGAGTTGTGGGTTTGGGCCAAAACTCGTATACCCGAATGCAAATGGGTTTGGGCCGGTCTGATTGGATTGATGAGTTTGGGCTTGTGGGTCAGTTTGGCTATTTTGATTGTATTGTGTGTTTGGGCTGAATAGGATGTTGGGCTCTATTTGGTTGTTGGGGCCTATCTAGGTATTTGGGTCAGTTTGTATGTTTGGGCTGGATTGGGTGTTTGATGGGATGTTGGTTGAGTCAAGGCCCATGTTTGGTGTGTTGGGTTCCATTTTTTTTTTTTTTTTTAGCAGAAAAAAAACTAACCTAAGTGTTCTTTTTTGCAGGTGAAACAATAACAGAGAGCAGGATTTGAGCAACAAAAGAGGTCAGCAAGGGAAAGCTTTGCTAGAAAACCTGGCTCTAATACCATGTAAGAACCTAGAATTAGAGTGGCAAGAGAAGGCAGTAAGACTATCGAAGTATGCCAAGGAAAGGGTGTAGAGGCAAGAGAAGCAACTTGTTTGCTGAATATGCCCGGAGAATGAGACAATAAGATAATAGAGAAAATAATACTTTGTATTTTTTATTACTATTTCATGCGCAATGTGTCACAATTCGTACAAGTGTAGATGTATCATGTAAGGAAAGCAAATAATGTAGATAAATACATGATCAATAAGTAGAAGGTAAATAACATGACTTCAGCTAACCATATTTGGACCATATCAATTATCTCCACTAATTACACATTCATTAATATTGGATTGTCAACAATTATTAAATAATAATTTTTATTTGTTGTATTGGGTGGAACGTGCTAACATTTGGTGAAGCCTCCTCGATTAGTCGATTGGAGCTTCAGACAAATCCCTAGCTTATCTTGTTTTAATATTAAAAATAAGTGAAGTTGGTAGTAAATTGTCATTACTCATTTGTTAATCTATATATGTTGAATTAATTTTTTTCTTTAAGAATTGAGCTTCTAGTGTCATTGTTTGTAACTTCCATTTAACCTTATTTGAATTGAGGAAAAGAAACTGCCTATTGAACAATTTTTATTTTATTGGAAGTTGAGTTAAAAAGCAGTTTTGGTCAATGAATGATGACTTTGCAAATTTCAATTTAGTTGAAAACAATTATTTTTTGCTCGAATGAAAATATGTAATTGTAAAATTTACAAAATAATGCTTTTTTCCCTTTAAATTCACTTGAGAAATGCAGGTGTCGCAATAAAAATTTACTAGATGTTGCGTGTGATTTTTCCATCAAGCTCGGAGAATTTTGAGGTTATAGCTTGATCCATAATCAGTTTGACTCAATCGATTGTCTGACCCAGCATAAGCTCATCGAGATGTAGCTTGACCTAGCACAAGCTAGTCGCGACCAATCCGTACAGTTGTTCAACAAGCTCACAGATAACTTTATATCCCGGATATCTCGAAAGGGATCAGATCGATAGCAATCTTGGCACAATCTCAACGCTCAATCGTGAGAATATCGGATTTGCATTTCAATCTTAATTGTAATCCTTTTATTTTCACTATTTCCTTTGTACGAAATATGTATATAAACCCCCTTCAACGAAGAGAAAGGAGTTAGCAAAATGTTCTAGGACTATAATTGTAAGCTTTCATAGCAAATACAAAAATAGTGGACATAGGCTCAAGAGTATAACTCGTCGAACCACTTTAAAAACTCATTATGTCATTTATTTTATTGATTCTAACCCATTACATTGCTAGTTACCCGTAATCATGCACACATCAGTTTTGATTTCATTAAGGTCAATCAGATCACTCTAGTTGATGTATTTTTTACATCAAAATTTTGGTACTAGAAGAAAGGCCTAGGTTTACCTAGGCTAAGCGTGCCAGTTTGTACCCACGTCAAACCTCCCAAGCCCCTTGTCTGAGGGGTTGTGTTGATGTCAAACTCCAACATCGACTAGGAGACGAGGGCCTTGGTCGCTTATATAGCACAAAGACACCCTCACTATCCAGAGGCGCCTTTTCAGGAAAAAACTATGCGGGCCTACCAACAATCCAACATGTGGCCCAAAACAGACAATATATCTGGGAACCTACCTACCATGTGACTAGAGACGACATAACAACAATTGTCGCTAGATGGAGAGCCCGGGTTTACCTAGGCTAAGCGTGTTAGTTTGCACCCAGGCTAAACCTCCCAAGCCCCTCGTCTTGGGGGGGGGGGGGGGTGTTGGGGTGGGGGTGTATTGATGTCAAACTCCCATATCGGCTAGGAGACGAGTGCCTTGGTTGCTTATATAGCACAAGGACACCCTCACCGCCGAGATGAGCCTTTTTAAGACAAAATTGTGCGAGCTTGCTAGTAATTCAACCCGTGGCCCAAAGCTAACAATACCTTTGGGAACCCACATACCATGCGACTGGAGACAACATAACAACAGTTGATGCTAGAATGAGGGCTTCTACCAAATTTTAGAATTTCTAGCAAACAATCCCTGTGTCTCGATCACTCGAGGCCCACAATGGTTCATACAAGATCAAAAACCACCATCGGAAACCATGACAATGTGGAGAACACCTACCATGAGGTGCATCAAGACATCACCGAGCGTCAATCACTAGTGCCGCTATGCAGTAAGCTGCAAATCAGTTGGGGCATGGATGTCGAATCCCGAGAATGACCAATTGGTGGAGATGATTAGAACGATGGTTACACAGGCAGTTCAACAAAACGTGGCTGAGTTGAGAAATTAGCAGCCAGTCCCCCAAGACCTTGACCGGCCGCGCTTCACCAAGTCACCCCAATAGGTCAGAACTTTGCCAAGGACCAATCTGGTTTGTTAGCACTGAGGAATGATCGATGATCTTGACATCGCCAGGCACATTCCGCCCATGAACGAGTGTCCCAGGACAAACTAACCCTAGGAGGCAATCGAGCAAACATGCCATAGGAGAGGATGAAGATAATGGTCACCAGAGGGATACTCGACCTGCTGGACCAACGTCAGTATGCCGATTTTAACCCACACCTAAAGCAGGTTCGGACCTCACAAGCTCGTGAGATGAGTCATGTGTGCCAATCTGGCAATGACCAACATTTCGGTTATAACCAACGTCGCGAGCAACGTACCGGTGAGCATGATAGCACCTACCAGCCTCGCCATCATGACTCAATCTCGCACATCAATTTGTACAATAGAGGGGGCTTACAAGCAATAGATTTGCAAACTCACCTACTCGAGGTAAGGTTGAATAGAGCCAACCAGGGCAATCCCTATAACAAAGACTTAGATCGGGTGAAAAAAATGCTCCATGATCTAAGAGCCCACTAGGGCAATGCAGCGGAAGAGATAGTGAGTTCTCCTTTCACAGAGGAAGTTTGCCAGGCCCTACTTCCCCAGAGATTCAGGGTGCCAAAAAGCAAGTTTAATGGGAAAGGATATCCCAGAGACCACATTGACACTTTCAACAACGTGATAGAGCTACACCAGGTCTATGACTTGGCAAAGTGCCGCTAAGTTGTGGTCACAGTGGTAGGAGATGCCAAGAGGTGGTACAAAAGGCTTAAGACGAACTCGATTAGCTCTTGGCAATAGTTCTTCTCGCTGTACCTACTGTTAGTGTATGCCCTAGGAACCAATTGTGTTATCGGTTTTAGAGCATTATATCTTGTAAATACTCTTTTGAGAATGAAAGAAAGAGTTCTAATTTCACATGTTGTTTACTGCTTCATTTATACTATTTATAATGCATGCGAAATGCTTGGATGATACAGATCTATAGAAGATCAGATCATCGAAGCACTCCCTACGTAAGTAATGTTAATTGGGCAATAACATTGCATAGTGGGCATGCTGAATGCCTCCATTGAATATCATATGATGGTATTAGTGTAAGTGATTATAAGAGATATATCACTAGGGCATTAGCATAGATAAAAGGATGGTGAACTGTTTATCGAATATGACAGATTATGATGAATCACATAGACATTTAGAATGTGGTCAATGATACATCGTAGGATCGTACTAGTGTACCACTGATCCTTAGACCTGAGACATCACAGTTGGACTCAACATAGGATGCATATGATTCATATGGTGTATATACACGAGACTAGTCATGTTTTGTGTAAGAAACAGTTTGGTCATATGTTATTCATATGCGAGGACAAGCGATGGTCAAGATGGGATCCGTTGACTCGAAATAGTTTGGTTCTAAGTTCCCAGATGAATGTCAATGAATATTGGAAAAAGAAAATCTCTGGCCAGAGTACAAAATAGTCATATGAAAAAGGAGTTTCACGATGACACGTTCCATTGTATTGATTGACAATTCGGAATAATATTAAGTTAAGGGTTTTGACATACCATAAACCTATACTCAATCAGGATTAGACGAAAGAGGGATTTTACTACATAAAATGTGTGATCCATTGGAGGTTAACTTCATTGTGGCTTAGGGGTTATGGAGCATTGCTAGATACCTACCATGATCGGTGGGAGTTTCGATGATAAAGAGTTATGACGAAACATATCAGATTGTGATATTGGGCCCATGGTTAGGTTACAGTGAACCTAAGTGGTCACACCTAAAAACCAAGTATGAGAAGAGAGCAATACATATCGTTACAGGTTAACGATGTTCAGATGTAAACGTGTGCATCCGAATTTATGTATTGGTGCCAATGGTAGTAAGGTAATTTGGTCATTATTGGATTAGATTCAATGATGGACTAAACTATATTATTGAATTGGATTCAATAATGGGTTAAATATTAAATGGGATTATTTTATATGCCTTGATTATAAATTTGTTTAAATCAAGGATTTAATATTAAAGAGTTAATAGTAAATTGAAATTCTTTCAAGGACTTAGGATCAATAATGATTTAATATTAAGAGTTAATATTAAATTGAAATTATTTCCAGGACTTGAAAATAATATTGAATTTGTATTAAGTGTTAATATAAGATTCATATTAATTCAAGGACTTGAGAACAATTTCAAAATATAGCAAAATGGTCATTGTATATAAATAAGTGATATTAATTCCCAAATTTAAACTAATTTTTCATTTGGATTGAAAATCTCTCTCTTGAGCTGTCATGGCTAGCTCTCTTTTCTTCATCTTGGGGTGTACTTTACTTTGAGGATTTTCATCAAATTTGTTGAAGATCTTAAACTCCTTTTCAAGTTACGAAAGTTGTAAAGCATAAAAGATAACAATTTCACCCTTTTAGTTTCAATAACATGTCATGACCTTATATCATGTTTTACACCAATTTAACCCTTTCTAAGAATGAATTCTTACACCTGCAACAATTCCAAGTGAGAAAACAGTTCGCAATGCCGCTCAGCTACCTAAGCAATATTCATCGATAGAGAGACGAAACACTGACCTCGTATCTAACGAGGTTCTATAATGAGCAAGCAAAGGTCGCGGATGCACTTGAAGAATCAATCCAGACTTTGCTAATTGCGGGCATCATGCCACAAACGGAGTTGTGGAAAGAGATCTAAAGTGAAGACCATGTGAGCTTGGCGAAGTTTTATCAGATGGCTGCTAAACATCAGCGAGTGGAAAACTTGCTAACTACCTTAGCTAGAAGCTCGCCATGAAGAGCCCTGGACATGTGACAAGATCGGCTAACAGATAAATTGAGGGGCCAAGACCACAATGACACAGACTAGAACAGGTTCCAAAAGAGGCAAAAAATAGAAAATCGCAGGGAAAGACAACCTTTCTCGTGAAATGCAGAATACACCCCTTCACTTAAGACACAATTCATATATATGAAGTCTCCCGTGAGGCTAAAAGATTGCCCGCTCCAAAAACAATAAGGGGGCTCTAAGCCGAAGAGATCGGCAAAAATATTGTCGATACCATTGGGACATCGAGCACAACACCAATGAGTGTCGGGCTTTAAAGGATGCCATTGAAGATCTTATCCGAATGCACCACCTAAAAGAATTTGTTAATGAGAAGCTAGCTCAACAAAATACAAGCAAGTAAAATAACAAGATCCAGTAAGTCCTAGCCAATAACGATGTTCTGGTAGGCATGATCTATGGGGGCCCCGACATCAAAGGAAGCTCAAGGCGCTCTTGCAAGCAATATATGCAAGAGGCCAGAACAGACTCAATCCCCCGAATAATGAGCTGTGAAAAGAAGCTACAAAAGCGGCCCAGACAAGAGAGCGAGGTGATAGGATTCATAGTGGATGAGTGTGAAGAATCTCCTCGCCACAACCATGATGCGATCGTGATCGCAACAAGGATCGACAATGCCTAAGTACTTAAAGGTGATGGTCGATAATGGCATGCAACGAACATCATTCTCTCTGGGGATAGCCTAGTCCCCAAGGAAACAATCGACCTACTCGTGACCCTAAGGGCAGAACCCAAGATCAAGACGGTGATGGCAGAATTCCCAATGGTGGACTACCCGACCACTTACAATGTCATCCTTAAAAGACTGATCCTGGATGATCTGAGTGCAGTTACCTTGGTACGATGCCAAGCAATGAGATTCTTGACTCCAGACGAGGTTGTGACAATCAGAAGCTCCAAGAAAGAATCTTAGGAATGTTACAATCGGGCTATTCATGCTGCATTGAAATGGCCACTCCCAAGAACCATGGTCTTCATAGAGTCCGAACCAAATCTTGGACCTCTAGAGGACACCATAAATCCTTGCATCTATAAAGAAGAGCCCACAGTGGGGCCAATAGAAGAGTTACGAGAAGTATCTGTCAGCGAGGAAGACCTAACACGCATACTAAAAATTGGCAGCAGTCTGAGCAACGAGCTACCAAAAAATCAGGTGGGGTTCCTAAAGAAAAATCTCGACGTATTCACTTGGGTACAAGTGGATATAGTGGCGATCAACCCAAGGTAATGTGCCACAAATTAAATGTTGACCCAACAACTCGACCAATCAGGCAGAAAAGGAGATCTATGGATGTAGAGCAGTCCAAAATGCCCAAAGATGAAGTTGACAAGCTCTTGAACATTAACTTTATCAAGGAAGTGAAATACTCAGATTGGCTTACCAACCTAGTCTTGGTGAAAAAGTTGAATGGCAAGTGGTAGACTTGCGTTGACTTCACAGATTTGAAAAAAACCTATCTCAAAGATAACTTTCTGCTGCCCTGGACTGGCCAATAGTAGATGCGACAGCAGGGAATGTATTGCTCAGCTTCATGGATGCAGGCTTGAGATATAACCAAATCTTGGTGTATCAGCCCAATAAAGAACACACCTCATTTATTACTAACCAAGGTATTTACTGTTACAGGGTTATGCCATTTGGCTTGAAGAATGTTGGAGCAACCTATTAGCGTTTGGTGAATAAGATGTTCGCCGAGCAAATTGGCAAGACAATTGAGGTGTACATCGATGATATGCTCATCAAATCAAAGGTTTTCGAAAGCCACATTGAGCACTTGGAGGAAATATTTGACATCCTTAGAAAAATACAAAATGAGATCAAACCTCTAAAGTGTGCTTTCAAAGTAAGCTCGGGAAAGTTTTTGGGTTTCCTTTTTAATCAGCGAGGTGTCGACGCCAACCCAGAAAAGATTCAAGCTCTCTTGGACATGAAAAGACCGACCAGCATAAGGCAAGTTCAGAGCTTGATAGGGTGTGTGATCGTACTTAGCAGGTTTGTCTCCCAAGCCACAAACAGGTGCCTAACATTCTTCGAAACCCTAAAGGGAAACAAGGGTTTCAAATGGACAAAGGAGTGCAAGAAAGCATTCCAGAAATTGAAGAAGCATTTGGGGAAGCCTCCTTTGTTGTCAAAGACCATCCAGGGCGAGCCTTTGCTTCTATATTTATTGGTATCTGAGTCTACGATCAGCACGACTTTGGTATGTGGAGAGGGAGGAGTGTAATGGCTGGTATACTATATGAGTAAGAGATTGCTTGATGCTGAGACAAGATACTCTGAGATGGAGAAGCTTGCCTATACATTGGTCATCATCGCTCGGAAGTTGCGGTCGTATTTCTAGGCACACTCTATACATGTGTTGACGAACTTTCCATTGAGAAAAATAATGTAGAGGCCCGAGGCATTGAATAGATTCATTCAGTGGATGATGGAGATGAATCAGCAAGATATCAAGTACATCTCAAGAACAACAATATAAGGTCAAGCTTTGGTAGACTTTATCTCATAATTTTTCTATCAGCCTGAGGGAGAAGTAAGCCTGCCAGGGGCAAGCATCTTGGAAGCAAGCAAACTGGAGAAACCAAAGTTTGATAGTCTATGCTAGTTGACTCTATATGTAGACAAGTCCTCAAATGAGAAAGGAGTAGGAGCTGGGCTCTTGCTCGAAAGTCTCGAAGGGAACTTGATCCAGGCTACAGTCGGATTCTGGTTTGTTGCCTCGAACAACGAGAGAGTATACAGCAATGCTCGTAAGGATTCACCTCGCCAAAGAAATGGGTGTAAAGTCCATAAAGATCTATAACGACTCTCAGCTCGTGGTCCATCAAATTTCTGGGAAATACCAAGCAAAGGTGGACAGAATGGCATCCTATCTTCGATAGGTGAAATCCAAGCTCGAACAGTTCAAATCTTTCACTATTCTTCAAATCTCGAGAGAGGATAATTCAATGGCCAATGCTCTAGCTCGCCTAGCTTCGACAATGAGTCAAGAAAAGATTGATTCGATACCTGTCAAATTTCTCCCAAGTCCTAGCATCCTTGCTTCACAAGAATCAATTTAGTGATAGGGCATAGATACAACTGGATGGATGTAATAATTGCTTACCTAAGAGATGGAACAGTGCCTGAAAAAAGATGTGAAGCCAAGACATTCTAAGCAAAGTCAGCTCGATACACGCTCATCAATACAAACTATATAAGTGTGGATACAATTCACTGCTGTTGTGGTGTGTTGATCATGAAGACGCGAACTATGTCTTGAGAGAA
Source organism: Pistacia vera (assembly GCF_008641045.1). Taxonomy (NCBI): domain Eukaryota; kingdom Viridiplantae; phylum Streptophyta; class Magnoliopsida; order Sapindales; family Anacardiaceae; genus Pistacia; species Pistacia vera. The sequence goes on from NW_022196634.1 coordinate 1,246,939, forward strand.
ATCCATGAAGGCATTTTTGGGAACCATGCAGGGGGCAGATCTTTAGCATACAAGGTATTTCTCTAGGGTTATTATTAGCCAATAGTCTTTGACAATGCAGCAAACTCTATGCACAGGTGAGACAAATGCCAGAGATTTGCAGATGTTCTGCGAGCTCCACCCTAAGAGTTAACTATTCTGACAAGCCCTTGGCCATTTGCAATTTGGGGCATCGACCTGATAAGCCTTTTGCCTCAAGGAAAATGGGTGTTATGTTCTAGTAGTCGTAATGGACTACTACACCAAGTGGGTAAAAGCCAAGCCTTAACTATCATCACATTGAACAAGTTGAAGGATTTCATCTACAAAAACATAATTTGTATTCAGAATCCCCTATTCTGTAATAACTAATAATAGGAAACAGTTTAATTGTGAGGACTTTAAATCTTTTTGCGAAAGGCTTGGTATCAAGGAAAGTTTCACCACTGTTTATTGGCCTCAAGCCAACGACCAAGTAGAGGCTGTGAACAAAGTGATCAAGCATACCATCAAAAAAAAGCTTGATGCCCTTAAGGGAAGATGGGCTGAAGAATTGCCTAAGGCCTTATGGTCTTATAGAACAACAGCCAGAAACTTGATAGGAGAAACCCCATTCTCACTTTCACACAGTTGTAAAGCAATGGCCCTAATTGAAGTGGGGATTAGTTCGTTCCGGAAGGGGGTCTTTAATGAAGAAAACAAATGAAGATTTTCTTTGCCTGAGGTTAGGTCTAATCGAAGAACATTAAGCCAAGTCTCAGCTAAGGCATGCCTCCTATCAACAGTGAGCCAGATGATACTTCAACTCCAAGGTCAAGAACAGGGACTCAGAGTGGATGACCTAGTCCTCAGAAAGGTCGTCCAAGGTACACAAAACCTGAATTTTAGGGCACTTGGGCCCAAATGGGAAGGTCCTTTGAGGATCTCTGAAAAGCTCACACTAAGAACTTTCCACCTAAAACACCTCAATGGTGAAGTTATACTATGAGCATGGAACGTTGAGCATTTGTGAAGGTATTTCCAATAAGTAGCTCGGGTTCCAACCATGTCTTGTCTTTTCTCTTATATTCAATGTAAGGTCATTTATGGCCATATTTCTTTCAATGAAAAAGAGGTATTATTCATGAACTTTATTTTGCTCATCACTTCTTATTTATTGTTATTTTGCTTGTCATTTATTATTTATCATTTCAAAATCATGACCTATACGATCACACTCAAAACTCAGAGTTAAGAGTTCGAAAAAGGTAGCTTAGCTCTATAAGCCACGCCAAAATTCAACTAATGAAGGGGAAAAATTCCTTAGTTGACGAAGTTAAACTCGGAAAAACTCGAGTAAAACACGTCAAAGGAAAATTGGTCATAAACAGATGACCAGAACTCGAGACGGACAATTAGTCCAAACTCGGAGTTGTCACACAAGATTTTCTCATATGTTCGAAAAGTTCCACAAGACGGGAGCCACGTGTAACTTGGAGCAAATTCAAATTTCTCTTTATGTAAAGTCTAATCAGAACGATCGAAACAACTCTGTAGAAATAAAAAAAATGCTCGATGGAAATGGACAAAGTAAATTTTTCATTAATTGTATCAGTTTAGTTACAAACTAAACTATTAAAAAAAAAAGATAAAAAAAAATCTCTAAGCAGTAGGAGTAGGGGCGTCATCACTAGCAGAACTGGGGAGTTTGTTGCTAGTGAGGGCAGAAGGACCTTCAACAGCAGGGGTCTTGGCAACCTCTTCAAGGGTAGGAGTCAGGACATCCTTTAGAGTCTCGATCGAAGGAAGGTTGATAGCAATAGGCAGAAGCATGGCTAGAGGAGTCGGATCCTTGACCTTTTGCTTGACACCAGCATCTTCCACTCCCTCCTTAACCCCCTCCTCACTTTCACTGTCAGGCTTGGAGTTGTCCGAGTAAACATATTCCATGCCTTGGGCCTTGATCTTCATCATGTCGACCTCCTTCTGATAAGCCCTCGGAAGGAAGGAAAATTCAAGTGAAGGATGAGCTTCCCATAGTTTTTGCACCAGGAAAACTGACGTTTCCCAAGCATGACTCATGATGGTTGAGTTCATCTCCTTGACGTCGAGCTTGAGTTGTTTAGCCTCACCCTCGACCCTTTGGTGACCTTCCACTTCCTTGGTGAGCTCAAGTGAGACCTCCTTAAACATAGCCTCCCTGTCTGAGGCAGCCTTCTGAGCCAAGGTAAGCTTAGAATTCAATTTGTTGTTGGCACCCCGTTGCTGTGCCAAACTCTTCTCAGCCTCGACTGCTTTCGCCTTCGCCTTTGCTCGAGCAGTCCCGCTTGCTTTGATTGTGATACCCTGTATTTTATGGAATTTATTAAATTTTATTTGGTAATTTTTGGGGTTAAAGTGTTAGATTTTAAAAGTTTTGAGGGAATAAAATGTAATAGCTAAAACAAGTGAGGACTAAAGTGAAATTTGCCAGATATTTTGATGAATAATATAAATTAAAGAAAAGAAAAAGGGAGAAGAAGAGAATGACAGGGAGAAGAGGAAAGAGAGGAGAAAAAGAAAAGAAGAAAGAAAGGGGAGAAAATAAAGAAGGGAGAGAAAGATGAAGCCGAGAATGGAGAGAGGGGGGGCCGGGAGGGGGGAAGAGAGCAACAAAGGTGGCTGGAAAAGTGGCCGCTAGTGAGCAAAACTTCGGTGATCAGAGACTGGAGGAAGATCAAGCATATGGGAGGGAGGCCTTTGCATGATGGGGTTATTGGATTTTGGACGTAGGAAGACAAGTGGAGACACTGTTAGAGGATTTCGACCCCTTCTTCGGATCAAGGTTTTTGGCTTCAAAAAGGTGAGCGGATTAAGTAATTGTCATTAAAATTTATATTGGTCTTAAGTTGATTAATTATGTACCATGCATGTATATGTTATATGTTGAGTTGAGTTGGTGAAGAGAAACCCAGTCAATTGGTGGGGCTGGTTTGTTTGATTAATAAATGGGAGTGTTTTTGTCTTGAATGAATTCTAATGGTAATATTTGACTAGGATTTTGGCTGGAATTATATATATATATATATTGTGGATTGCATTTTTGCGCAATTTATGCTTAAGAGGGGTGACTAGATTATGTGTGTTTATGGGGTACATTGTTGGCCAAACAGAGCATGGAATATAGGCTGCATATATGGATAGATATAGTAATTGGGCTTTGAAGTTTATTTGGGATTTATTAAGGGTTGGTGGGCTAGCTTAAAAAGGGTTGTATAGATTTAAAGCCCATTCATTAATAGTGTTGTTACGGTGATAAACATTGGAGTATGGATGGCTTATAAAAAGAGATGGGCTTGACACGAACACTAGAATTGTGAGTAATGGATAAATTGGGCTGAGTAATTAGATCTTATTAATGGGTGGTGGGCTAGCTTCCTATTAACAAGGCCCAAGTTATCTTGTTTTGGGTTTAGTATTGGTTTGCAACTGGTAGTAGGATTTTTAGGGGGCATATTGTCATTTTTGTGAACATTGAAGTACAAGTAGGGGGTTAATTGTAAGGTTTGAAGCCTTTAGGACTATATTGAACTAAAGGACAACAATGGGTTGTAAATGGATATTTTACATGCTGTGATATTTCTGGAATGTGTTTCAGTATTGTTCTCATGTTTATATGCCTTGGTATATGGATGTGTATGAAGTGTGATGCGTTGAATATGCGGGTGAGTGTGTAACGATGTGTTTGGCTAAGAGTAAAAAGGGTATGTTGTGTTTGGATCTAAGATCACCCTTCTATAGTACCTGTCTCTCTTTAGACATCAGCTAGCATGTATTTTGTTTCTTAGCCTCCTACGAGTGTTGAGATTGTTCGTACTATCGCATGGTGGTAACTTCCTATCTGGACAGTACGGACACCTGAGGAGCTCCAACGGGATATTATAGGATATCATATCATGATGCCTCGATGATAGACTGTGGGTCGAGTATGGTTATCCAGTAATAAGCATACCATCCCGAGGATAGACTGTGGATGGTACCACCCCGAGGATAGACTGTGGGTGGGATATTGATACATGATGCCCCGAGGATCAACTGGGGGCAAGATTACTTTATATGATACCATATCATGAGATCCCAAGTATAGATTGTGGGTCGAGTATGGTTATCTTGTGATGATTTAGCCATCCCGAGGATAGACTATGGATGGTGCCACCCCAAGGATAGCCTGTGGGTGGCCTAGTTGGTTGTCTGAATTAGGGACCCTGGGTACTAGTGTGGAGGTAGTGGTGGTGGTTGTCATAATGATGTGAGGAGAGTTGGTTAACATCCAGCGGGTACAGGCTAGGGTGCAATCTATGAATATCCAGTGGGTATAGGCTGGGGTGGAATTTATGATTATCCAGTGGGTATAGGCTAGGTGGAAATTATGAACACTTGGTGGGCATTTGTGTGAGTAAGAGTGGGTTTTGTATTGGGAAATGCCTACTCAGCTTTGATGATGGGCATATCAATTATTGTGAAAATAATTTGATGATCCATGGTAAATGGGGAATTTTGTACAAAGATACGAATTAAGGATTTGTCGTGTCCGAAAATTTTAAAAGGAAAGTGTGGTTTCGCTAAGGGAATGGTTATGTGTTATGTGAAGTGCAAGTGTTCTCTCATGCAAGTTTAAGATTGAAGTTATTTTCATTTATAAATTGTATTATCCACTCACTGGCCTTCCTAGCTCACAGTTTTATGATTTTCCTCTCAGGTTTGCATATAGGGTACATGAGGCGCATTCTATATGCTTTTGGTTGGCCACAAACGCATGTTCATTGACATGATGTTCGTACATATTACAACTCTCTGATACATTATTTTTATGTAAACTGATTTTTAATGTTTGCACTTTCATAATTATAGTTTAAGTTGTATTACAGTCATTAAAGTTTAATGAATGGATTTTTATAAATTGTTTTCAAAAAATTCACCCTCCTCTTAGGATCTTGAATCCCTTAGAGTGCTCGGATTCGACAGGATAAGGAATACCTTGGAGAGGGTGTGACATTGATTTTGTCAAGGAACTCCATTTCCTTGACCTTAGAGGCTTTAACTTCTTCCTTAAGCTGCTCAAGCTCAACCTGGTTCAAGTCGTTCTCTTTCTCTGCCACCTCGGCCCTAGCCAGACATCCTTCTTTAGCGGCTCAACTTCCTGTCACCCCTGATGAGTACCTTCCAATGTGGGGTAACTCCCATTGAAGAGAAGCTTGATCGTCGCGCAAGCCTAAAAAGAAATGAAAGTCAGCAGAGAAGAAAGGGAAACATATATATATATATATATATATATATAAAAGAGCGAACTACAAATCCCTTTGTCACATAGCTGCATGCCCAAGCCAGAAGCTGGGGAGGAGACAAATCTCTAATGCTTGTAAAAGTTCGCAGGGTGACGACATCCCTGACCATTGAGGCCCCAACACCGATATGCTCGAGGAGCTTGTTGATCATTGCATTGAGTGCAACCCGAGCTTCCTTGTCCACCTTTTTGCCTCCCTGTTGAGGCCAGCTTGATTTACTTTCCACGGGAATGATAGCCTTGCCCATGGGAATAGACTTCTTCTTGGTCGCATTTGCACGAGCCACTTTATTGCTTGACAATCTTTTGCTTTCTCGAGCCCCTCTGCGGCTCAGTTGATTTTTTCTTGCTAGAGCATTCTTGTTGCTCTAGCACCTTCTTTTTGCCCGAGCCATCATGCTACTCAGACACTTGCTTCCCTAAGCCTCCAGTTAGCTCAAGGGTTTTCTTCGTCGAGCCTTTTCAGAGCTTGGGGGCACCTTTCTCCTCAATTGCCTTAAAGGCAGTCACAACCTTCTTGGCACTTGGGTCTTCCCCAAGCTCGCCACCACTGTGCTTGAGGACCGAGCGCGAGGCACCTTGCCCGAGCATCTCGGTGGGATCAGTGGGCTGCTTCTTTGTCCAAGCGATCGACAGTTTCTTGGTAGCCTTGGACACCATTGTCTTCTTCTTCTTCAGGCCCTTTAGTTTCTCAACCCACATATCTGTGGGAGGAGAAGCATACAGTCAACGACCTAAAAAAAAAAAAAAAAGCAAGTAAACATTTTACCTTTCTCAAGAATGGTGTTGAATTTGGCTTCGTCGGCGCAAAAGTTGTACGCTGTCAATCGAGCAAACGAGATAAGCTCGTTAACGTTGTGCTTCTTGTCAAAAAGATTGTTGAAATGCTGAAGTCGCTCTATGCTTGCTTCAGGAAGAAAGTCTTGCTCGATGTTTATTGCAAAGCAAAGAAATTTGGTTAGTCCGATGGTCGAGCTTTGAAACACTCTTTGCACACACAAGGATCAAAGTCTTACTAGCTTCCGAAGCAAAAACGTCGGTCTCCCTAGTCTCATAAAAGAAAAACTGAGAGTCCCAATGCAGAATCTTCTTTGGGATGTTGACCAAACCATTAAAATATACTTTCCTTGCCTTGGAGAGGTAGTACGTTTGGTCCTGACTCTTTTTTAACCTATACAAGTGGACGAGCTCCTTTACAGATAGCTCGCCCAACTCAACTATTTGGTATGCTATGTACATGCCTAAAATAATTATATATGAGTTCATGGACAACTGAAGAGAGACGATTTCGAATCATCTCAAAACACTGTCGATGAAGTGATGAGGGGGAATGGACATCCCACAACTCAAAAGGGTATCAGAGACCGTCACACAACCGATGGGGGGATTTTTCCGCGAGAAGCCTCCTAGAACCCTCAGGGAAAGTTAAGGTGCATAAACCTTAGCTATGTGCCCAAGATCTTCAACCCCAATCGAGGAATGTGGTTCCTTCCGCTGCCTATGGACTGGAGATTTCTTCGGCTAAGCAATCTTCGCAGAAGTGTGGTCGAAAGATCCTATTGCATCGGGGTCTGAGCTCCATGTAATGACATCCTCGAAAGCCTCAGGGACTACACCCCCAAAAGTTGCTGAGCCTGTATATTTGTCTTCACCTTAGTGTATATTTAATTAATTCCAGTTTTAATCTCAATCCCACTCGCTCAGCATTGCATTGCTTACCCTTGAATCTTGGTCATGATTGAGCTAAATGAATTTTCCTCCTTCTTCATCCCTCTCACAGCAACAGCTTTAGCACTAATCTCTACCATATTCATCCTTAGATACCATGTCAAAAAATCAACTCAGAAGACTAAAAAATATCACCCAATCGGTACCTCTCACCTAAGCCGAGTACTCAATTTTTATAGGCTGTTTGATTTCATGACGAACCTTTCACGCAAATATAATACTTATAGATTATCTTCTTTCTTCGGAAGTGAAATTTTCACGACCGACCCTACAATTGTTGAGTACATCCTCTAAACAAACTTTCAAAACTATGGCAAGGTAATATCCTACTATAGCTTTTCTTTTTTCAAAAAACTTGATAAATGTATTTCATTTTCTTCTAATTCTCACTCGATTTCCAGTTACATATCTATGTAGTTAAATATTTAATTGTTATTAAGTTGTTTGAATGAAAAGAAAATCTGCCGACTTTATTTCGTATGTATGGAGACATCTTCTCCTCATTTCCATATAATTTCATTTATCTTGAGAATCAATTGGAAGCAGAAATTTGAAGGCTGAGCTTTTTCTCCAAAAGATGTGGTTGAAACCAACAGTGGAAATAATTCTAATTTAGCAAGAATTTTGCACGTTGGTTCTAACAGTTTTACTAGTTGTTGATGCGTGATTTTGACACCAACAAAATGCACGTATGAGATGCTAAGCTGGCCCAGAAGACACACATGAAAGCAAAAGAATCGAGAGCAAATGCAGTGAGAAAGGAGTTTTAAAGTGGTTCGGATGCTAAGGAAATAAGTCCTACGTCCACTGATGTTTGTATTAATGATAATGGTCAGGTCGCTTTAACCGACTGACTTTACAAGGTATCAAATGCTGTATATTCTAGAGAGAGGGTAGGTAATCTCTCAAATGAGAGGAGAGCTCCCAATTTATAGTGGGATGGATTAAGGTTATCATTACCGAATCTATGAGTTCCTAGGATTATCCGTGCAAATCCTTTATGTCACATTACCCACCTTCTAGAGTAATTCACGTGATTTGCTGTAGGGATTAGACACGTGTACATCCTCTAGCCTTTTTTCAGTCTGGCATGCACCCACTGTACCAACACGAGTGTGCTGCTTGCATCATCATGTGACGTGGCTGTGCTAGAATGTCTGACCTTTCACACTTAACTGGGTGCTACATCAGCCTTATTTTCCCAGGCATAACAGAAGTCCCCTAGTTTTTAAGGCTTGAGAATCGAACCTTGGAAACTATAAATGCCTCGATTTGGTGTCCGAAGAGATGCTGGTCGCTACAACCTGTTTGTAAAGGAGATCGGGACACTCTTAGGTAGCTGAGGATCTGCGACCTCATGGCCAGTGACCTGGCCTTGGGTACTCGATGCTAGTGGTGACCTTGACCTGAGGAGATTCTCGACCTATTCTCACTTGACAACTTTTTTGGACGAATGGCCATGCTGCTTCGCTGCGGGTGTCACATCGCTTCGTGATTGTCATGACCCAAACAATCAGGTCGCCTCGTGATCATTACGAGATGGTTGAACAATCGGGTCACTTCGCAGCCAACAAGGTTCGAGTCGCGTCGCCTCGCGACTGGTGACGAAAAATGTTACTGGTAACGACTTCTTCAGATATTCTTTGCACCTTTAGTTGTGAGCACATTAAATGAAATGGTCTTTGTTCTGACAGACATGTCCTTTGCGCAATAAGTGCCAGCTATGCGTATTAAATGCTAAACATGTTGAAACGACATTCTTTATCAGGGCAATGAATGCGGCAGTGGGCGCATTCAATGCGGAAAAGGGAAATCGTGTCGTCGCTTAAGCGTTTCAATGGGAGGGGGTGATGGTCTGGTTTCCTGAGGTGTGACGGTCACTCTTCCTCATTCATTCATGACACGTGGTCGCAATCAACGGTCAGATGAACTTTTCGCTCAAACGTCGTTTGATTTTGGGAAACCAAAGCGCCACTTCCTCCATTATAAAAACCTCAAACCTTCTTCAGGTGAAGCCACAACATTTTCATTTTCAGAGAACAAGAAACCTTTGCCGGTCTTGATTCCTTGCTTTTTAGAGCGGCGTTCGTTTGATATCTGGAACAGAAGAGTCAATCCTTCTCATTTTCAGAGGTAAAGATGACTTCCTTTTTATCTTTAATGTCTTTAACTTTTGACAGTCATTGTGCGATGGCTATCCTTCGGTAGCTCATCGGAGATGAAATGTTCTCCGTTGAGTTGGAGCCGCTGAAGGCTCTAAGTATACTACTTAGGGTTTTTATGGGTTTAAGGAGGAAAACTTTTCACCCATGTCATCGTACGAAAATGTACGAAGACTGAATGGTACCCTTTTGTCACTTCTGCAGATTGCAAAATGGACCCCCAATGACCAGAGCCCAGGAAGGGGCTAACTTGCCCGTAAAGGGTGCTTTCGCAGCCCCCTTGAGAAATTTACTTGGCACTTACCGTTGACGATCTGCGAAGGGTAGTTAGCCAGTTTGCTGTCAGGGTAGATGTCTTCCATGAGGTGGCATATACTGCCCGGGATCCACCACGTGGGTTCACTGCGATCTCCGAAGATATCTTTAAGGGTGGGGGATTGATTCCTTTCCACCCTTTCACCAGGTCGGTCTTCGATCATTTCTGGATCGCACTAATACAGCTCACCCTGAACGGGTATATGATCGCCATTGCCATGTACATCGCGTGTCGAGAGAGTGGACTGGGCGAGCTAACCGCGGTTGAGCTCAAGGACAAGGATTCCTGGTACTTGTCTAGACGAAACACAATACAGGCTGGGATACATAGCTATCTGAGCAATGCAAGAGCATACGACACAAAGTTTTTCTTTTTCCGTTATGATGGCATCAGCCGTTTCCAAGATCCGAGTAGGTTCTATTTCCTTTTGAGCTTAGTTCGATTTTTACTTTTTGCTAAAGAGTCGTTTGCTTTCCTTGACAGTTAACAGAACGACTAGTCTAAACATGCTCGCGGACCTGAACAAGATTGTAGCATTTGGCTTTCTGCCCAGGGAAAGACGCGATGCAAGGTTGTTCGTGGCAACCGAGAACTTACGGAGGTATGGCTTTTTCAACGAGTTCGCAGCGTTAGAGCCCCTATTGAGTAATTTTTTACTGTCCTTTTGTTACATTTTTTTTTTTTTGTAGCGAACTGTTTTGCTAAGTTCACATGCAGCGACCATGCCTCCTCGAGTATCAAAGTCGCCATGAGCAGGACAGTTTTCTTTTCCCCAGATGTGAACCACAGGACCCGCTGGAGTTGATCCTAGCGGTCCCTCAGTTAGAGCATAGGCGAGTGCTCCAGCCTGACCTGTTGAAGTTCCTCTGCCTGCTGCTCGCCCGAAGCAAAAGACAACAGCTTCGAGGCCCAAGAAGAGGCGGCAAATCCAGACCGAGGAGACGGAGTCCGAGGGGGAAAGTGTGGGCATTCAACCTGAGAGGTCGCAGCCTTACCGAGTGTTTGGCTCGGGAGGGCCACCTAGGGGCACGATTGGTATTTCCATCGGTCAGCCGTCACGACCTGCGGTCGTAGTCCCCGGGAAGAGGCCAGGCAAAGAACCCTGGGTCAAGCTCCACCCGCCAAGGGCGTCGGCACGCCCATGCTAGAGTCAATGGCCCATCTCCTAGACCATCTGCAGCCGGTGGTCCTAACACTCTTGGAATACGGGCTCGCAAAGTCGTTCGAGCAGTTTCTGACATCCAGCTCTGTCGAACTCCTATCCACATCGTTCCAACTATTTAGCCAGGTAAACGAGCTGTCCTGGTCGGGGACCTTTATTCCTTAAAGGGAAATATGCTAACTCTTTATCTTATCATGCAAGCTTTGCTTTCCCTACACATGTCTCAGCAAAAGGCCCAGCTGGGGTCTGCTGAGCAATTGGTCGAGCTGCAGGGGGAGAATGCTTGACTCGTGCAGGACCTGGAGGCCGCACGAGCTGATAGAGATTCGTCCATTGCTCAAGTAGACCAATTCATCTCTGAAAGGGACGCTGCTCACTACACCGTGGACTTCCAGAAGACCGAACTAGACAAGCATGGCGAGGAGGTGAGTGAGCTCCAGCGGACTATGGCTAGGCTTTCCAGGGAGGCTGGAGAAAAGGATCAAGCACAGCAGAATTCCTCTAAACGAGCCATGCTGGCTGAATAGGAAAGGGCCAACCTATGGGAGACTACTGAAAAGCAGCGAACAGAGCTCGAGACCACGCTTCACTTCGCTCAAGGCCGCGTTGCCTCGCTAACTGCGGAGATGGAAAGGCAGGAGGCGAAAACGGAGAACAGGGTTACGGACTGGACAATCAGGTCCATCTTCGCTCTTCAGACGAAGAACCCTAAGATGGATATGTCCTATCTTCCCGGTGAGTACCAGGACGAACTGGCTGCTTTAGCCCATGCTGAGGCTGAGGAGACGGCTCAGAGGCCTGATCCGAAAGATCATCCGAAGTATGTCCCTGAGGTGGTTGCGCCCGAATAGGAGGAACAGGAAGTCGATGACCAGCCTGGGATCATAGAGGTCGCTCCTCCGAGGCCTGGGAACGAGGATCAGTGATTCGTCCTTGTAGCCCTTATCTTACTTTATGTAACTTTCCCCCCCCCCCCCCCCCCCCCCTTTTATGATGAATAAAAGTCGCTTTGAGTAACTTTTCAGTGTGCATAGGAATTATGAGTACCCTCTATTACATATGAGATCGCATAGTAGTTGCTTACAATTACATTGGAATAAGTTTATGCGAACATAATTATACATTCTATGCAAGCAGAATTGGATATACAAAGCGATTACAAAAAGAACTAAATTACATTCGCTATTTACAAAAGCTTGCGAAAAATAAAAGTTTACAAGGAAACTGAGTTCGGAATTATTGATAGTAAGGTCATAGATGCTCAGCATTCCAAGCTCGCGGTACCACGGAACCATTCAGCCTTTTGAGGTGGTAAGTCCTCGGTCTTATCACTTTGGCAATGCGGTATGGACCCTTCTAGTTTGGTCCCAAAAGTCTGGCACTTGGTCCTCTAGTACCGAGAAGAACTTCCTTCAGTACAAGGTCACCGACCTAGAAGTCTCTTTGTCTAACCTTAGAATCGAAAAACCTTTTCACGGTTTGCTGATAGGCTGCTATTCTTAGCAAAGCCTTGATGTGACGTTCTTCAATAAGGTCTAGACTTGCGCGCATAAGCGTTTCGTTGTCTGGTTCATTGTAAAGGTCCCTCCAAAGTGAACCAGTTCCTACCTCCACAGGGATCATTGCTTCGCAGCCATATGCTAGCGAAAAAGGAGTTTCCGAGGTAGAGGTTCTCGGGGTTGTTCTATACGCCCATAGGACTTCGGGAAGGTCGTCAGCTCAGTTTCCCTTCGCTGCGCCAAGTTTGGCCTTCAGAGTGTGCTTGATAGTTTTGTTGACAACTTCAACTTGAACATTTGCTTGCGGTCTTGCCACAGAGGCAAATTTTTTATGGATACCCAGCTCGTCGCAAAACTGCTTGAACTCCTCGTTGTCAAACTGTTTACCATTATTTGAGATGAGGGTATGAGGAATCCCGTAGCAGCACATGATGTTCTTGAAGACGAAGTCCTTAAGCTTTCTGGTCGTGATCGTGGCTAATGGCTTGGCTTCGACCCATTTGGTGAAGTAATCCACCGCGACCACGACATATTTCACTCCCCCTTTACCAGTTGGCAAGGGGCCATTGAGATCGATCCCCCACATAGAGAACAGCCAAGGGCTGGTTATAGTTGTCAGTTGATGAGAGGGAGCTCGCGGTATGTTCGCGAACCGTTGGCACTTGTCACACCTTTTGACAAAGTTGTAGGTGTCTTCCTGAATCAGGGGCCAGTAGTACCCTTGGCGAACAATTTTGTTGGCACGAGATCGTGCGGCGGTGTGATTACCGCAGATCCCTTCATGTATCTCCCTCATGATATAATCCGCCTCTTCGTTATTTACACATCGGAGGAGAAAGGCGCTGAACCCTCGCCTGTACAACTGATCTCTGATGAGGGTGTAATGGGCAGATCTTGTTTACAGAATCCTTGCCTTGCCCTTGTTGTTAGGTAAGGTCCCATCTTTGAGATACTGAATAATAGGGGTCATCCATGAATCTGAATCCGTTACATTCACGGCCTGTTTGATTGGGCTGATACTGGGGATTTTGATGAATCAAACAGGAATGCTCTCTGGTGCATCCGAGTCCAATGATAATGCTATTCTTGCCAAGGCGTCCGCCACAGAATTGCTATCTCTGGGAATCTGAGTGATCATAAAGTGCTTGAACGGCTCGAGTGTGGCCTTAGCTTTCTTCAGATAATTGATCATGTTATCTTTCTTGGCTTGGTACTCTCCCAAAATCTGGTTAACGACCAGCATGGAGTCATTGTGGACACTGATCGCAGTTGCGCCCATTTCCATGGCCAACCTCAGTCCAGCGAGCAGAGCTTCATACTCAGATTCATTATTGGTTGCTTTGAAACTGAACCGGAGAATGCTATGAATATGAGCCCTTTCGAGACTCAACAAGAGAAGAACTGCCCCGACCTTCTTTTTGTTTGATGTTCCATCGACGTAGAGGGTCCAGGTTGAGAGATTTTGAATAGTTTCCTGGATGACTTCGTTGGGCTGTTCCGACTCGTTTGCTGGATGATGCGAGAACTCTGATATGAAGTCGGCAACAGCCTGCCCTTTAATAGTTGCTCTTGGTTTGTAATAGAGATCAAACTAACTGAGTTCCATGGCCCATTTGAGCAATTTACCCGATGCCTCTGGTTTTTGGAGGACCTGCCTGAGCGGGTAATTAGTCAATACATGAACCGTATGGGCATGGAAGTAAAGTCGCAACTTTCGGGAAGCGATCAGTAGGGCATAGGCTAATCACTCCATTTCTGGATACCACATCTCGGCATCCAATAGACGCTTACTCATGTAATATACTGGCCATTGTGTTCTGTTCTTTTCCTAAACTAAGGCTGCACAGACCGTGAACTACGAGACGGACAGGTACAAAAGGAGGATCTCTTGTGGGAAAGGTTTGGACAGAAGTGGTGGCTTCTCGAGGTGTTCCTTTATTCTCTGGAAGGCCTGCTCGCACTCGGGAGTCCATTTGAACTTCTTATTGGGCTTGAGTACATTGAAGAATGGCAAGCAGCGATCTGTTAACCTTGATATGAAGCGACTTAGCGCCGCTATATGCCCGTTCAGGCTCATGACCTTTTTTTTTTTGTCGGCCTCTTCATATCGAGGAGAGCTTGGATTTTTTCGGGGTTGATCTCAATTCCCCGCTGGTTAACCATGTACCCTAGGAACTTTCCCGAGGGTACTCCGAATGAACATTTGAGGGGGTTCAGCTTCATTCGGTACTGTCAGAGGATGTCAAACATCTCAGCGAGATGTGCTACGTGATCTGAAGCGACATGCAACTTGACCAGCATGTCGTCTACGTAGACCTCTTTCGATCTGCCTATCTATTCGGAGAACATCCGGTTAACCAGTCGCTGGTAAGTTGCACCAACGTTCTTGAGGCTAAAGGGCATAACTTTGTAGCAGTACAGTCCCTGGTCTGTAACAAAAGATGTATGCTCTTCATCCAGTGCGTACATCAAAATTTAATTGTATCCCGAGTACGCGTCCATGAAACTCAGTAGCTCGTGCCTTGAGGTGGCATCCACGAGCTGGTTGATCCTTGGCAGGGGAAAACTATCTTTCGGACATGCCTTGTTGAGGTCAGTGAAGTCGATGCAGGTTTGCCATTTGTCGTTAGGCTTCTTTACTAGAACTGGGTTGGCAACCTAGGTCGGATAAAGTGCTTCTTAGATGGATCCATTTCGGAGGAGGTTATCCACCTCAAGCTTCAAGGCAGCATACAGCTCCGGATCCATCGCTCTCCTCTTTTGGCGAACTGGCTTGGCTTTACTGTCGATGTTTAATGCATGGCAAATAACATTCGGGCTGATCCCAACCATATCTGTGTGCGACCATGCGAACACATCGATGTTTTCCCTGAGGAAGCTAGTCAGTTTGATAGCGAGCTGGGGATTGAGATTTTTACCGATCTTAACACCCTACTTGGTTCATTTTGGTCGACTAGTACTTCAGTCAAGTCCTCAACTAGCCCACTGAAATGGCAGTCTTGAATGCGAGGATCTATATTATCCTCGGCTGGGCCAGGTTGTGGCTCGATCCAGCTGATCACCATTGTCTGGTTGTGATTGCCGCACGAGGTGCCTTTGCCTTTGCACGCCATCTGCACTACTTTCACATAGCAGTCGCGAGATGCACACTGAGACCCACTAACTTCCCCAATCCCCGTCAGGATGGGAAACTTCATCTTCAGATGGTATATTGAAGTGACTGCCTTAAAGTGTCTCAGCAAAGGTCGCCCCAGGATTCCATTAAAGGCAGATGGACAATCCACTACCAAGAACTCAATTACATTGGTCACCTAGTTGAAGTCACCCAGCGTGACTGGGAGTGAGATCGTTCCCTTGGGGAGCAGGTGGTCCCCTGTGAAGCCATATAAAGGGAACGAGGCAGACTTCAGGTTGGCCTTGTCCAAATTCATTCTTTCGAAAGTTGAAGCAAACAGGATGTTCACAGCACTTCCGTTATCCACTAACATTCTCTGGACATTATGACGCCCTATGAGGGACATGATCACAAGGGCATCATCACGAGAATGATGCAGCCGGGCCGCATCTTTTTTGGAGAAGGAAATTTTCTCCTCCCGGTGAACCTTTTGTGGTCGCTGTGCCACGCTCATCATTTTGATGGGGTCGTGATATGCCTCGCGAGCATACCTTTCTTGGGCACCTCGTGAGTTCCCTGCGAAGTGCGGTCCCCCGAAGATTAAATTGAGGCTGCACACTCCTTTCTAATCACGACGCTTCTTACTTGGCTCCCCCTGATTTTTCTCTTGTGAGGGAACAGAGTCATCAATATACTCCTTGAAATGTCCCTGCTTGATGAGGTTTTCGATTGCCTGCTTGAGAGCTCAGCATTCATCGGTATGGTGCCCATTATCCCGATGATAACGACAATATTTTTTACTGTTCCTGGCCTAGGAGGGATTTTTCATAGGCTCAGGTTCTCCTAGTAGGTTGGCCTCTTTTGATTTGTCAAGAATAGCCGATACAGATACATTCAAGGGGGTATATTGGTTCCTATTGCGATCGTGACGAGGAACCGGGGCATAAGACTTTTTGGGCTCATAGGGCGGCTTCTTCCCTTTTCGCTAATCATCAGAAGCCCATCTATGATCAACTCTCATTCTTTCTTCCCGACCAGGCGCACTGGTTGAGGTGTCGCAATCGCAGCAGTGGAGTGCCACTACAGAATTTTCAATACGGAGATATTTCTCCGCGAGATTGTAAAAACGGGTGAGGGAAACATCATCCTCAGCTTGTAGCTCTTTCCACAGGTCGGTTTGTGGATGAACTCCTGCAATGATGAGAGTCTGAACAAACTCCTCGGGAGTGTGAGCCACTTTGTTGAGTTCTCTGTGGAATCTGTCTATATGTGATTGGAGGGATTCATCCCTCTCTTGCCTTATGTTGCTGAGGTAGCTCAAAGGCATTGAGAACTTTCTGTTTGCTTGGAAGTGTCTCAGGAACGTCGTGCTCATCTGAGGCCATGAGCTGATCGATCCCGCTGGGAGCGACCTGAGCCATCGTTTGGCATGAGAGTTTAAGGTCACTGCCAAACACCGATATTTTGTCAAATCTAAGACCTGGTGAAGCTCCATCAGGCCGTTGAATTCATATAAGTGATCCTGGGGATTAGAATTTCCATCGAATGCCTGCATGTCGGGCATTCTAAACCCCGATAGTAGTGGGACGGCTAATACCGCCGGAGAAAAGGGAGACGCTGATGCAACCTGCCTTTGCTCGTTTTGCTGAGCTTTCAGTTGATCAAGAGCTCGCTGTAGCTCTTCAATTTGAGGTAGTGGCGCTACCTAGGGATTACTTTCCACAACATGGGTGCGACCCTCACGGTTACGGTTGAGGAATGACCGTAGGTCAGATTTCCCCTTGCCTCTGTCGACAGTCCCGGCCAATCTTGACACACACTAGCTAGAGTCGTGTGAGGGCGTTGCATTATTCAAGGAACTTTCACGACCTCCGAGGTGGTGCGAACCGACCCGCGGAGTGTGGTAGCTTCCCACGCGACGAATGAGAATTGCATTGCCCAACACTTTTGTGGGGGTTTTCACGCGACGTGGCCTGGGATGGCTCGGGCTGCACCTTTTCACTGAGTCTCAACGCCATAGGTATGCTACTAGGGGCGTGGTCGGCATTCACCAGGCCTTTTGAGCTTTTAGGCCCATTCGCCACTTGCTTACCCTTTCTTCGACATGCTACAGTGCTCGCAGCACGGGTTACCACCCTTTGCTGCGCTTTCGTGCGACCTGCAAGCGTTTTTGGCGGTTGCACAGCCTCATTCGACTTGGGCGGTACATCTTGGTCCAAACGGTCCAATCTCCGTATGACCGTTTGGAGAGTATTATTGAACCTCTCCAGGTAGCTTAGAACGGCAGGGTCAAGTTGTGAACTTGACGGGATGTTTCCCGCTGTAGTCTGCGGGGCCGAGAGTACCCCGGGGGAGGTATCCTCCTGCATTTGAGGGGTCCCCTCAGTATTTTGGTTGGTTTTCTCAGGTTCAAATCGGTGAGTCATTTGCTGTTGTAGGGTTGATAGGTTAGAGATTCTTCTGATGAAGGACGAATGCCAAATCAGGCCCTCCTTCTAGCGCCAAATTGTTGATGCGTGATTTTGACACCAACGAAATGCATGTGTGCGATGCTGAGCTGGCCTAGAAGACACACGTGAAAGCAAAAGAATCGAGAGAGAGCAAATGCAATGAGAAAGGAGTTTTAAAGTGGTTCGGATGCTAAGGAAGCAAGTCCTACGTCCACTGATGTTTGTATTAATGATAAGGGTCAGGTCGCTTTAGCCGACTGACTTTACAAGGTATCAAATGCTGTATATTCTAGAGAGAGGGTAGCTAATCTCTCAAATGAGAGGAGAGCTCCCAATTTATAGTGGGATGGATTAAGGTTATCATTACTGAATCTGTGAGTTGGTGGGATTATTCGTGCAAATCCTTCTTTATGTCACATTACCCACCTTCTAGAGTAATTCACGTGATTTGCTGCAGGGATTGGACACGTATACATCCTCTAGCCTTTCTTCAGTCTGGCATGCACCCACTGTACCGACAGGAGTGTGCTGCTTGCATCATCACGCGACGCGGCTGTGCTAGAATGTCAGCGGACTCTTCCCGAGGTCTGACCTTTCGCACTTAACTGGGCGCTATGTCAGCCCTATTTTCCCAGGCATAACACTAGTCAAACTCTTTTTGTAATTTATTGTTCATATCCAACAGAAGCATCGAACAGATAGTATATGATTAATTAGCAGAAAATTCTAATTTCATCACGTTTAATTATGGAACCAGGGATTGTATCAATATAACATTTTTAAGGACTTACTGGGTGATGGGATCTTCGCGGTAGACGGAGAGAAGTGGCGACATCAAAGGAAACTATCAAGCTATGAATTCTCCACAAAGATATTGAGGGACTTTAGCAGTGTAGTCTTTAGAACCACTGCTGTAAAACTTGGTCGAATAGTATCTGAAGCTTCAGCATCAAACCGATCGTTAGACATGCAAGTATGACCCTCTAAATAAATTAGTCATCTATATATATCACAGGAACAGTTATTCCTTAAATTGATGATTGATTCACTATAATTATGTGTTTATTTGCAGGATCTTTTAATGAAAGCAACCCTAGACTCCGTGCTTAAAGTCGTATTGGGTATAGAATTAGATGGTTTGTCTGGAACTTATGAAGAAGGCACTCAATTCACTGATGCTTTTGATACAGCAAATGCAATTACTTCTTTTCGATTTATTGATGTCTTTTGGAAGATTAAGCGGCTCCTGAACATCGCATCAGAGGCTAAATTGAGAAAGAATATCAAAGTGGTTGATGATTTTGTATACAAATTGATTAAAAGCAAAATTGAGCGACTCAATAATCGACATCATGATTTACCATCAGTGAGTTTAAGTTGTAACATCTCGAACCATATCGGTTTTCGTTCAAAGTTTTAGTAATATTTGTGTGATTAGCTTATAAATCAATGTTACAGGAGAAAAAAGAAGACATTCTGTCCAGGTTTTTGGAACTGAAAGAGACCGATCCAAAATACTTGAGGGACATTGTTCTCAATTTTGTAATTGCTGGCAAAGACACCACTGCTGCCACTGTTTCTTGGTTTTTTTACTTGCTTTGTAAGCACCCTGACATACAAGAAAAGATTGCAAAAGAAATAATAGAAGCAACCCAAGTGAGAAGTAATTCAAGCATTGAGGAACTGGCAGCCAAAGTAAATGAAGAAACCCTTGACAAGATGCATTATCTCCACGCAGCTTTGTCTGAGACACTGAGGCTCTACCCCGCAGTTCCTGCGGTAAGTACATGCATAATCAGCTATAGAACATGAAAAATGTTGTTAATTGCACAATTTTTTCATTTTGATTTTGTGAATATTTGATATGATTTTATGGCTGTGCCCCAACGCCGGTTGATTAATATAATAAGTTCATCGTTGGCTTGGTTTGAAAGAAGTACTTGTGGGTGGTGTGACAGGATGGGAAGGTTTGTTTTTCCCATGACACACTGGCTGATGGTTTCAGTGTGAATAAAGGGAGATCAGATCACATATGTACCGTATGCAATGGGCAGGACGAAAACTTTATGGGGTAATGATGCAGAGGAATTCCGGCCAGAGAGATGGCTCAATGAAATTGGCCATTTCCAACCCAAAAGCCCTTTCATATTCACAGCATTCCAGGTGAGATAAAGAGTCTGATCATAACCATGAGTTAATCACATTTGGAAAATTAAGTTCTTAAAACTCAAGTAGACTTTTTTTTCCCCTTACGTTGTAACACGAGAGTGATGATGCAATTAACTAGAACCACTTATTTAGATTAGCTAATCAATTAGATGATTTCTGTTGAACAGGCGGGTCCAAGAATCTGTCTGGGAAAAGATTTTGCTTATAGGCAGATGAAAATTTTCTCCATGATCCTGCTTGGGAGCTACAAATTCAAGCTCATTAATGATGATAGTAAGCCAGTCAGGTACAAAACTGCACTCACTCTTCATATTGAAGGCGGACTGCATCTCCGCGTTCTCCCAAGATCGAGCTATGAAGCTACAGTTAATGCTTAAAATTATATTGTGCTTGCCTAAATCATTTAAGTACAGGGTCAATAAAGAACATATATGATGTTGATTATAATGTTTTGTTTTCTTTGATATCTCTCAATGCTTCATTTGTCTAGTTGAAAGACAATTCTATAGAAGTTGTGCATTTTGTAATTTGCTTATAGTAATTATTCTGTAAGTATTAATAATTGGCATTTGGCAAAGCAAATAGGATTTAAAAAAATAAAAAAAATCTTTCAATTGACTTTATATACATCATCACTTTGAACAGTATAGTTCCAGAAAATGCGGATTAAATTCAAAATTAAAACACGTTTAACATTTATCAAGCTCTAGTAGGTAGTAGGTAGAACATATAATGAACTAGAGGAAGGTAATGTCAAGGTACGTACCTGCAACCATCGAGGGGTAAGTTGAATGCAAATTTCATCGCTAGTTAACGGTGATGATGAAGGCGAGGAGGGGTGTTTAATGTGTCTTGAAATCTCAGGGAGTTCAGATACCAGTCCAAGTATAATAAAAATAAAATAAAGTAGGAAATATACAGTGAAGATTTGATTGGGTGTATGCACGGACAACAAAAAAAAATTATTGGTGCGAAGTATAGTAAAATAAAATGCAAAATCGCTTAATAATGAGAAAAAAAAAAAAAAAGAAACCCAAAAAGGAAAATCTTTTAATATCTGCAGTTTGCAAACACAGCAGGAAAATTAACATTTTAAACATTATATTCTCCATATTATAATCATTTTTTTCAATTGATGCGAAGTGAAGTGATCTTACAAAATTGGTTTCATAAGAAACCCATTCACATTTTTTTTGGGTTTGAACGTGTAGGTGGCGCGTAGTGGGTTGAAATATCCTTTTGTTGCCCCATAGCATAAGATTTTGCTTGACCATGTGTTCAACGCTTTTCTCTCCTCTGTCGCCTCTTTCCAATGCCATCATAACATTTCACATGCATTATAAATAATATAAATAAAGCACTAAACAACATATCAAAACAGAACTCTTTCTTTCATTCTCAGAAAAGTATTTACAAGATATAATACCCTGAAACTGATAATACGATTGGTTTCCAGTGCATACACTAATAAGACGTTTTGACGAGGTTGCTTGCTTTTATAGTGGTTTGCATGGGAGAGAGAGGGTGGGATTCGATCGTAGCCATTGATCTATAGTGAATCTCGCCCTCTATTCATCGAGCAATCCTAGCCCTTGGACGTGGTAAATGTCAATCATCTGTGAGGGGCGATCAACTGTTAGGCTGCCACAATCATAACCGTCACTGCACATCGCTTCGATTACGAGTGTCGATAGTTATAGTCACCCACGCGCAACGAAAAGTAACTGCCAAAGGCTGTTGCATTTAATGAGACATGACCGCATGGAAGTTACACATATGCCCTTCATTTCAAATTCTGGGTTTGTTAAGAATATCACAACAGAGGAAAAGCCAAGCGTTGCCTACATCGATCGGAGATGAGTCCGACTCATGAAGCTCGATCGGATCTGCATTCAACACACAACCAAAGAAGTCCAAGCTTGATATCAAATTGAGCAATAGTCTTTAAAGCTCGAAACAAGCATCGAACACTAGGGGGAGATGTTGTGTATGATTTTTCCATCAAGCTCAAAGAATTGCGAGATTATAGCTTGATCAAAAATCAGTTCGACTCGATCGATTGCCTGACCTAGCATAAGCTCGTCGGGATGTAGCTCGACCTAGCACAAGCTAGTCATGACCAATTCCTACAATTGTTCAGTCAGCTCACAAATAACTTCAAATCCCAGATATCTCAGAAGGGATCAGATCAATAGCAATCTTGGCGCAATCTCAACGCTTAATCGCTAGAATATCAGAGTTGCATTTCAATCTTAATTGTAATCTCTTTATTTTCGTTCTTTCCTATGTACAAAATTTGCATATAAACCCCCTCAAATGAAGAGAAAGCGGATAGCAAATTGTTCTATGACTATTATTATTATAAGCTCTCATAGCAAATACAAAAATAGTAGACGTAGGCGCAAGAGTATAACTGGCCGAACCACTTTAAAAACTTATCGTGTTATCTATTTTATTGCTTCCGTCTCATTACATTGCTGGTTACCCGTAATCACGCACACATTAGTTTTGATTCCATCAAGATCAATCGGATCACTCTAGTTAGTGTATTTTTTGCATCAACACTACATAAAATATTAAAGACAATGTGACAAAGCACATAACTTGAAGGTTAAAACTAGTTTGATCTCTGAGGTATGGAGATTTGAAGATATTCTTTATCACCACAAAGAAGATTTTAATTTTAAATAACAAATAACTTAAAAGTAGTTTAATGTGTAAGCTGAATTAGAAATCTAGGAGTTAGTTAAAAATAAACTTAAAACAATAATTTAAAAAAAAACATATTATATCTATAAGAAAAAGCATCTTTTACTTCGTTTATCCTTTTTACTCTTTGCACTCAAATCAAGAGAAATTTAAAATTTTCATGGGCGATACTACATTTACAGTCTAATCTTACAAAATTTCTCTTATAACCCGATGTAATAGGCTAACATCTCTCAATTTATCAACTCGCAGTGGATCTTGTCAGCTCAATTATGAGTTGACAAATTGTAAATTA
This sequence comes from Pistacia vera, assembly GCF_008641045.1. Taxonomy (NCBI): domain Eukaryota; kingdom Viridiplantae; phylum Streptophyta; class Magnoliopsida; order Sapindales; family Anacardiaceae; genus Pistacia; species Pistacia vera. The sequence continues at coordinate 1,269,864 of NW_022196634.1, forward strand.
TCACATCGTAATGGTAAAAGAAAGTTTGTAAGATTAGGTTGTGAACCCATCTTTATTGAATTTACATTCCCTATGCAACAATCATTTTCTAACTAAGATTTTATTTGCAAAATAAATACGAGTTCAAATACTTAATTACACAAGAAATACTACAAATAAAAAAACTTGACCTTATGACCTTATGAATTTTAATGGAATAAATAATGTTAAATAGGCTTTATTTTTAGAGAATCAATTGTATATCTTGGAGTGGGGCCATATACTCTCCGCTTATTATTTTAATGCAAGGCTTTCGTGTCATGTCAAGATCCTTTTATTGTGGAAGGGCACTTATGTCATCTGCTTATCTGGCAGTCAAACAACTCAAACCTACCAAAATTTTCACTTCATTCCTCTCATTTATTTTGCATGTTATCTGTCTTCACCTCAGTGTATATTTAATTAATTCCAGTTTTAATCTCAATCCCACTCGCTCGGCATTGCATTGCTTACCCTTGAATCTTGGTCATGATCGAGCTAAATGAATTTTCCTCCTTCTTCATCCCTCTCACAGCAACAGCTTTAGCACTAATCTCTGCCATATTCATCCTTAGATACCATGTCAAAAAATCAACTCAGAAGACTAAAAAATATCACCCAATCGGTACCTCTCACCTGAGCCGAGTACTCAATTTTTACAGGCTGTTTGATTTCATGACTGACCTTTCACGCAAATATAATACTTACAGATTATCTTCTTTCTTCGGAAGTGAAATTTTCACGACTGACCCTGCAATTGTTGAGTACATCCTCAAAACAAACTTTCAAAACTATGGCAAGGTAATATCCTACTATAGCTTTTCTTTTTTCAAAAAACTTGATAAATGTATTTCATTTTCTTCTAATTCTTACTCAATTTCCAGTTATATATCTATGTAGTTAAATATTTAATTGTTATTAAGTTGTTTGAATGAAAAGAAAATCTGCCGACTTTATTTCGTATATATGGAGACATCTTCTCCTTATTTCCATATGATTTCGTTTATCTTGAGAAATCAACTTGGAAGAAGAAAGTTGAAGGCTGAGCTTTTTCTCCAAAGATGTGGTTGAAAAACAACAGTGGAAATAATTCTAATTTAGCAAGAATTTGCACCGTTGGTTAAACGGTTTTACTAGTCAAACTCTTTTTGTAATTTATGTTCATATCCAACAGAAGCATCGAACAGATAGTATATGATTAATTAGCAGAAAACTCTAATTCCATGAGTTTAATTATGGAACCAGGGATTGTACCAATATAACATTTTTAAGGACTTACTGGGTGATGGGATCTTCGCGGTAGACGGAGAGAAGTGGCGACATCAAAGGAAACTATCAAGCTATGAATTTCTACAAAGATATTGAGGGACTTTAGCAGTGTAGTCTTTAGAACCCTGCTGTAAAACTTGGTGATAGTATCTGAAGCTTCAGCATCAAAACGATGTTAGACAGCAAGTATGACCCTCTAAATAAACTAGTACTCTATATATATCACAGGAACAGTTATTCCTTAAATGATGATTGATTCACTTAATTATGTGTTTATTGCAGGATCTTTTGAAAGCAACCTTAGACTCCGTGTTTAAAGTCGTATTGGGTATAGAATTAGATGGTTTGTCTGGAACTTATGAAGAAGGCATCTCATTCACTGATGCTTTTGATACAGCAAATGCAATACTTTCTTTCGATTTATTGATGTCTTTTGGAAGATAAGCGGCTCCTGAACATCGCATCAGAGGCTAAATTGAGAAGAATACAAAGTGGTTGATGATTTGTATACAAATTGATTAAAAGCAAAATTGAGCGACTCAATAATCGACATCATGATTTACCCTCAGTGAGTTTAAGTTGTAACATCTCGAACCATATCGGTTTTCGTTCAAGTTTTAGTAATATTTGTGTGATTAGCTTTAAATCAATGTTACAGGAGGAAAAAGAAGACATTCTGTCCAGGTTTTTGGAACTGAAAGAGCCGATCCAAAATACTTGAGGGACATTGTTCTCAATTTTGTAATTGTGGCAAAGACACCACTGTGCCACTGTTTCTTGGTTTTTTTTACTTGCTTTGTAAGCACCCTGATATACAAGAAAAGATTGCAAAGAAATAATAGAAGCAACCCAAGTGAGAAGTAATTCAAGCATGAGGAACTGGCAGCCAAAGTAAATGAAGAAACCCTTGACAAGATGCATTATCTCCACGCAGCTTTGTCTGAGACATGAGGCTCTACCCCGCAGTTCCTGTGGTAAGTATATGTATAATCAGTGGTAGAACATGAAAAATGTGTTAATTGCACAATATTTTCATTTTGATTTGTGAATATTTGATATGATTATGGCTGTGCCCAATGCTGGTTGATTAATATAATAAGTTCATCGTTGGCTTGGTTTGAAAGAAGTACTTGTGGGTGGTGTGACAGGATGGGAAGGTTTGTTTTTCCGATGACCACTGCCTGATGGTTTCAGTGTGAATAAAGGAGATCAGATCACATATGTACCGTATGAATGGGCAGGACGAAAACTTGTGGGGTAATGATGCAGAGGAATTCCGGCCAGAGAGATGGCTCATGAAATGGCCATTTCCAACCCAAAAGCCCTTTATATTCACAGCATTCCAGGTGAGATAAAGAGTCTGATCATAACCATGAGTTAATCACATTTGGAAAATTAAGTCTTAAAACTCAAGTAGACTTTTTTTTCCCCTTACGTTGTAACACGAGAGTGATGATGCAATTAACTAGAACACTTATTTAGATTAGCTAATCAATTAGATGATTCTGTTGAACAGGCGGGTCCAAGAATCTGTCTGGGAAAAGATTTTGCTTATAGGCAGATGAAAATTTTCTCCATGATCCTGTGGAGCTACAAATTGAAGCTAATGATGAAAGTAAGCCAGTCAGGTACAGAACAGCACTGACTCTTCTATTGAAGGCGGACTCCATCTCCGCGTTCTCCCAAGATTGAGCTATGAAGCTACCGTAATGCTTAAAATTATATTGTGCTTGCCTAAGTCATTTAAGTACAGGGTCAATAAAGAACAATATATGATGTTGATTATAATGTTTTGTTTCTTTGATATCTCCAATGCTTATTTGTCTAGTTGAAAGACAATTCTATAGAGTTGTGCATTTGTAATTTGCTTATAGTAATTATTCTGTAAGTATTAATAATTGGCATTTGGCAAAGTAAATAGGATTTAAAAAAATAAAAAAAATCTTTCAATTGACCTATATACATCATCACTTTGAACAGTAAAGTTCCATAAAATGCGGTTAAATTCAAAATTAAAACATGTTTTACATTTATCAAGCTTTAGGGGTAGTAGGTAGAACATACGATGAACTAGAGAAAGGTAATGTCAAGTTACATACCTGAACCATCGAGTGGTAAGTTGAATGCAAATTTCATCGTTAGTTAACGGTGATGATAAAGGCGAGGAGGGGGTGTTTGATAGTCTTGAAATCTCAGGGAGTTCAGGAATAGAAGTATAATAAAAATAATAAAGTAGGAAATATTCAGTGAGAAGTTTGATTGGGTGTTGCACGGACTACGAAAAAAAATTCTTGGTGCGAAGTATAATAAAATTAAAAAATTAAAATGCAAAATCGCTTAATAGTTAATAATGAGAAAGCAAAAAAAAAAAAAAAAAAAAAAAAAAAAAAAAAAAAAAAAAAAAATAAGAACCCAAAAAGGAAAATCTTTTAATATCTGCAGTTTGCACCCACAGCAGGAAAATTAACATTTTAAACATTATATTCTCCGAATCTCCGTATTATGATCATTTTTTTCAATTGGTGCGAAGTGAAGTGGTCTTACAAAATAGGTTTCATAAGAAACCCATTCACATTTTTATTCATTTCTTTGCTTTTGAGTTTTGGGTTTGAATGTGTAGGTGGTGAGTAGTGGGTTGAAATATCCTTTTGTTGCCCCATAGCATATGATGTTGCTTGATTATGTGTTCAACGCTTTTCTCTCCTCTGTCGCCTCTTTCCAATGCCATCATTTGCCGTCGAAACTTTACCGTCCGATTTCATTGAACAACGATCTGATCTAGGTTGAAGATTGAGTCTATTTAGGTTAAATGGGTTTGATTTTTTTATTTTATGATTTATTGGAGATGAGATGGGAAGAAATAATTTTTTGTGAAATTTCTTTTGGTTGATGGGTTTTATTGTGTTGTAAAAAAGGTTTTGTTAATATAAAATTAGAAGGATGATGAATTATATGAATGGAAGATTGATGAATTTTGTTGTAATGGAGATGATTGACGAATTAATGAAAATTTTATTGTACAACGATTTTTTATTGAAGGTTTGTGTTAAGTTTTAGTTGATTTTTTTATTAGTTGATGGTTAATTTAGTATTGAAGATTTGTGTTAGGCTGTATTTTTTTTTTTTTTTTTTATTAAAGTTTGTTTTCAGTTTTCTCTTGATTCAAAGATATATTATTATTTTAGAGACTGATCAGTGTTTTAAAACCTGGTCTGGCCCGACCGTTTAAATCGACTTGAGACCTTCATCGGGTCAGGTTAACAATTTTCCTATTCACCCAAAACACTAGAATTTGGGCTGATGATCAACGAATAATCCAAGGTCGGGATGTTGGGGCTTTTGAAGAAGAAGTGTTGGTGAGCGTAATGGTGGTGACGGAATTGATTTCCGGTGAGTTAATCGACCGAAATTTGAAAAAAACCAACTACAGCAATAGTCAGCTTTTGTTGGCGATTGGCAAGGTGAATGGGGGTGGGGTGAGATGGTTTTTGGTTAGGAGACTGAGGAGAGTATTTTCGTGGTGATGGGGAGGGTTGTTAATGCTCGCGTTGGTTAGATTTGGTCGATTTCGGCTAAATCTTGGGAAGATTTTCTAGGGTATGGGCTCAAGGGATGATTATGATTGTATTTGGTGAGTCGTCGACACCAACCAATTGACGGCCAATTTGTATTTGGGATGTGTTTGCTAAATTTTAAACCTGTAGAGACTATCAAATTTTTAGGGGTGTATTTGCTAAATTTTAAAAATTTCACAATGGGTTTGACTAGCCAGTCAAACCAGTTAAACAAGTCAACCTGGGACCCGACATCTTTGCCGGTTTCTCCCCAGTTTGATTATCAAAACATTGAGATTGATTAAAGATAAATGAGAGATTAAATATGAAAATTTGGGTTAATTTTGTGTTTTGATTAATGATTTTGGGAATTAATTATTATTTTAGATTTAACTAAAAATAAATGAGATTTAAGATGAAAATTTGATTTATTTTTTTACAGGGAGGGGCAAGATAGTCTTTCCATGTCTGTTGCTGTGTCATATCATATGTCAAAATTCACTAACGGCTACTAACAGCGGGTAGAACGTTGATAGTTTTTGAAACTGAGGGTACTAGTGGGGTGGATAGGCCAAACTTTGGCTCAGCCCAAACATATGAAAGGCGGGAATTGTGTAAAATAGCGATAAAAATAGAATGATTAAATAATATTAATAAAACCTGAAAGAAGTCCATAAAGCACACAAATCTCAATGAATTTTACACGGATACTCCAGAATCTTTTGCTCTATATAATTCATATAACAGTAACTCTTGGCTGGCTGATTAGCTAAAACAATCTCACTCCTACTCTGCTCTGTAATTTGCTTATCCTTGATCATGATCGACCTAAATGAATTTTCCTCCTTCTTCATCCCTCTCACAGTAGCAGCTTTAGCTCTAATCTCTGCCATATTCATCCTCAGATTCCATGTCACAAAATCGTCTCAGAAGACTAAAAAATATCACCCAATCGGCAGCTCTCACCTGTCCGCAGGACTCAATTATTACAGACTCTTTGATTTCATGACTGACCTTTCTCGCAAATATAAAACTTTCAGATTGCCTTCTTTCTCCTCAAGTGAGATTTTCACCACTGATCCTACAGTTGTTGAATAAATTCTCAAAACAAACTTTCCAAACTATGGCAAGGTAATATCCTAATATAGCTTTATTTGTATTGCCGTTACACAAAGTTTGAAGGCTGAGCTTTTCTTCCAAAAGATGTAATTAAAATCAGCTGTAGAAATAATTTAAAATTAGCTAGAATTTTGCATAGTCATTTAACACTTTTACTGTTGAAACTCTTTTCGTAATTTATTGTTCATCCGAAAGAAGTATCAACATAGAGTATATGATCAAAAGAAGTATCAACACAGAGTATATGATTAGCAGAAAATTCTAATTCTACCACGTTCATGAAGCTGCAGGGATTTTTCCAGTATAACATTTTGACAGATCTACTGGGAGGTGGGATCTTCGTTGTAGACGGAGAGAAGTGGAAACATCAAAGGAAAGTATCAAGCTATGAATTCTCCACCAAGATACTGAGAGATTTTAGCAGTGTTGTCTTTAAAACCACTGCTGTAAAGCTTGCACGAATAGTTTCTGAAGCTTCGGCATCAAACCCATCGTTAGACATGCAAGTATGAGTTTCTTAATAAATTAGTTTTCATATCAGAAGAACAGGTAATAATTCCGTTTAATTGATGATTGATTCACTATAATTATGCGTTCATTTGCAGAATCTTTTCATGAAAGCAACCTTAGACTCTGTGTTTAAAGTCATATTGGGTATAGATTTAGATGGTTTGTCTGGAACTTATGAAGAAGGCTCTCGATTCACTGATGCTTTTGATAAAGCAAATGCAATTACTTCTTTTCGATATGCAGATTTCTTTTGGAAGATTAAGCGGTTCCTGAACATCGGATCAGAGGCTGAATTGAGAAAGAATATCAAAGTGATTGATGAATTTGTATACAAATTAATCAAAAGCAAAATTGAGCAGTTCAATGATCCACATGATGATTTAAAACCTCAAAGTGTAACATCTCAATCCATCTGGGTTTTAATTCGAAGTTACTAATATTTTTGTAATTAGCTAACGAATCAAATATTACAGGGGAAGAAAGAAGACATTCTTTCAAGGTTTCTGGATCTGAAAGAGACGGATCCAAAATACTTGAGGGACATAGTTCTCAATTTTGTAATAGCAGGCAAAGACACCACGGCTACAACTATTTCTTGGTTTTTTTACTTGCTTTGTAAGCATCCTGATAGACAGGAAAAGATTGCAAAGGAAATAACAGAAGCAACCCAAGTAAGTAGTAATTCAAGCATTGAGGAACTTGCAGCAAAAATAAACGAAGAAACCCTTGACAAGATGCACTATCTCCACGCAGCTTTGTCTGAGACACTCAGATTGTATCCCGCAGTTCCTGTGGTAAGTACATGCATAATTAGAGGGAGAACACGAAAAATATGTTTAATTACACAATATTTTTCATTTTGATTTTAATTAATGTTTGATATTATTTTATGGCTGCGCCCTTACGCCGCTTGATTAATATAATAAAACCGTTGTTGGCTTAATTTGTTTGTTTGAAAGAAGTACTTCTTGGTGGTGTCACAGGATGGGAAGAGTGTTTTTTCCGATGACACGCTGCCTGATGGTTTCAGTGTGAATAAAGGAGATATGATTGCATATATACCTTATGCCATGGGCAGGATGAAAGCTTTATGGGGTAATGATGCAGAGGAATTCCGGCCTGAGAGATGGCTCAATAAAAATGGCAATTTCCAGCCGAAAAGCCCGTTCATCTTCACAGCCTTCCAGGTGAGATAAGAATCTGATCATAACTAACTGGCCCTGTTATTGAAAATTTGAGAATCTGTTATTTAGACTAGCTAATCAATTTGTGTCGAACAGGGGGGTCCGAGAATCTGTCTAGGAAAGGATTTTGCTTACAGGCAGATGAAAATTTTCTCTATGATCCTGCTTGGGAGCTACAAATTTAAGCTCAATGATGAAAGTAAACCAGTCAAGTACAAAACTGCACTCACTCTTCATATTGAAGGTGGACTCCATCTCCGCGTCTTTCCAAGATCGAGAAATGAAGCTATGGTTAATGCTTAAACATCTTCCTAGCTACTGGCTTCGGCAGTTGCCTAAATCACGAAAGTACTGAGCCAATAAACAACATATAATGCCTGAGCCAAATATTAATATTGATTATTAATACTATATGTTTTATATAAATGTATAACCTTTCCCTTAAAAAATATAATTGTAAGCTCAAGGTTGATTTTGCGGATTTGGATATTTATTAAGTAAAGGCTTTAAGAAATTTGTTGAGTTAGTAAGTAATGGAAGGGTAAGATAGACTTTTAATTAAAACTTGTATAGGACCATAACATATCATTGAGAGCACGGGTGTTTTTAATACTTCTAGACCAAAATGGATACGTGTGATATTAATCGATCTCTTGGGGGGTATATAAAGTAAACCAAAAATGTGAATGAAGGTCGGTGGTAATTTTTCGTACCTTTAGGGTATGAGTAACTAAAACTGAAACCTGGGAGGAGGTGTGGGATAATAATCCTTTAATTAAAGTACTGTTGAAAATTAATTGTAAAGTAATTAAAATCATATGACTAAAAGAGAATAGAGAGCAATCTGCCGCCGATAGAGGCAATGGTAATTGGCCACAAAATCATATTACTTGAAGGTATAATAGCACTATCAGGAAATTCACTAACCGCCCAAATTGATATGAATATTCAAGTTGCTTTTCACGTGGAACTCAATTTATTAATTTAAAGGGAAAATATGATGCAACTTTTTGAGGCTCCTAGAAGTTTTGAAATTGTTAAAAAAAATAAATATTAAACTTTTGAGGCTTTCTAGAGGTTTTGAATACCAATATAAAGCCGTTGGAAGCTTTGACTTAGACAAAACATTGGGATTATGACAATTACCCCCTCACAGTTTAGCCTAAATAACAAATATAACCAAGGATTTCAGGAAGTAACAAATAATCCAAAAATTTGACAAGAGTCACAAGACGTTAACAAATTTTAACAGTAAAAGGGTAAAACAATCAAATTCCATCAATTATAGGATTAAAAGAAATTAAATTTTATAAAAGTGAAATTAAACACGGCGAATGACACCCTAAGTCTGAGGAATACATTTTTTATTAATTTGATATTAGTTTTTGATTGGTTGGAAATTTATTATTAATTTTTGGATAATTGATTTTTTTATAATTACTTATCAAATATCAATATGAGTAATTGTATTATAAATGTACTGTTTTGATCATTATTAATAAGGGTAAGACTGACATTTTAAAGGTCAAAGTCAGTCAAATGTAACTTTGATGGACGGAGAGTGACAATGGGCGGGCAAGTGTTAGTTTTTGAAACCAAGGGTGGAAAATGGTAATTCAGCCATTAAAAAAAAGCATTATTGTAATTCTGGTAACTACATAATTGAAAAAAAAAAAGAATCTAATAATATACCCCTTTCAAGAAACCCAGAACAAAAACATGAACAATAACAATCAAATACAACCACCCTTGGGTGGCTGAACGGTTGAATAGGGACTCTTGAAGTATTACTTAAGAGGTTTTAAATTCGATTTACCTCGGTTGCTAATAGAGATGGCTATTAGAGATTTACCAAACCATTAATTTTAGGAGCCCGGGGTTAGTTTAGGTGCACACAAGCTGGCTTGGACACCCCGGTCACTAGAAAAAAAAAATCAGATACGACATAAACCTAAATCATTGTGAAAGCAACATGTCACTTTTGCAAGCGTGAAGCGAATGGGAAACACCGGGGAGGTGTTTGCCGTAGGCACTCTGACACTCAAGTCAACAAGGCCAAGTGAGATTAATTTAGTGAGGGTTAGGGAGAGAAAAAGTTACCAGAAGTTTAGTCGGAGACTATAACTACGGCTGTGATGCGAAATTCTCGAGAGTGAGAATTGCAGGGTCTTAAGGTGTAATGTATGTGTCCTTTGTGAGAGGGTTGGCCTCTGTTTAAATAGCGATTGTAGGATCTTCGAATCTTGGTGGGACTGAGAGTCCTTAGAGTTGAGGTTTTGTGGAAAACGGAGAACCTTTGGCTCCCTTACCTCAGTAGGAAAGGGAGTCCCAACGGGTCTAAGACACAGATCTTAGATGAATTAGGAAAGTGATGGACCTCTTCGATTGAGTTTGGATAGTACCAGGGTAAGTAGACGACCCTGGGCTCCAAGTAGATCCTAAGTCCAGAAGGTGGTCTAGGATCAAAGGGTCTGGGCCTAGATAAACTGGCAGTGAGGCCTAAATGAATTGGGCCTCTGCTGATTGGGTCCAAATGGTGAGCAACTGGGTAGATGTACCGAACGGACCTGATATGCAAACTCTATTGCAGCAATTGGGCCCTAGCTTTCAGTTTTGTTCAAGGTGTCTTCGTCTTTGGGCCTATTTGGGCCGAGGACATTTTTTGGCCCTAACAGTTTGCCCCCCCCCCCCCCCTTCCCCCCCACTTTCTAAGTTTAGGAGTGCTTAGCTTAGAGAGTAGATGTTGCATGGAGGTGTAGCTAGTCGACCTTCGCGACTGACCGGTTGAACATGTGAACGTTAGGGGTGGAAAAAACCGGTTAACTGAACCGGTTTATCCTATATTTGAACCGAACCGAATTCTAGTTTAAGTAAAAAATTGAACCGAAACCAAATCGATTTTTTACTTAAACTGGTTTGTAACCGAACCAAAAATTCGGTTTGGTTAACTGGTTAATCGGTTTTAAACAGGTTTTTTAAAATGGTCTGGACCAATCGGCTCAATTCAATATAACCTTCCAATTTTGCCCAATTTATGTTTTTGCTATTTGGTTGATATTTGCCAGATATGCTATAGTAGAAGAACTAGCAGGATTTGGAGCAATAGTACACACATGTTCACGTAACCAAACAAAGCTCAACGCCAGAATTCAGGAATGGAAGAGTAAGGGGCTAAAAGGATGCGTATTTGCAGAGAGAGAGTGAGAGAGAGGGAGAGAGAGAGGAATTTAATAAAAGAGAGTTTAAAAATCAGAAGGAGAAAGAGAGGTATTTAATGAAAGTGGAAGATGAAAATTGAAGAGATCGAGAAAGAGAGAGAGAGGCATTTAATAAAAAAGAAAATGAAGAAATCGAGAGAAAGGAAGAAAGGCATTTAATAAGAGAAAAAGGTGGGGAAATCGAGAAAGAGAGGGTGGTATTTAATAAAATAAAATATAGAGAAACCGAAAAAGAGAGAGGGATTTAATGAAAGGAACTAATTTTTTTTAGAAAAAAATCGGTTTCATAATCCGGTTTCGGTTAACCGGTTTATTTTTTTTTTAAAACCGATCCGAATATTCGGTTTACCCATTATTCTAAACCGAACCAAATTTGGAAAAAAACCTAATTTTATGTTTGGTTTCAGTTCGATTTTTCTTTTCGGTTTTTTTTTCCACCCCTAGTGAACATGTTGTTTCTCTATTCGCGGGAACGAATAGTATAGCTTTTGTTGTAGGTGATGCATTCAGTACACCAGGCCGAGCGAGTGGAGGTGAAACACCATCATGCTTTCAGTCGGCGTATCTGATCGAGTGAGGGAGTGGAGTTGACCTTGATAGACTCGCCTGGTGCATCGGATCGAGGGAAAGCATGAAAGAATCTGCTAGAGGTACCCTCACTCGGTATGTCACACTGGGTGGGAAGATATGCGAAACGTCCCATGAAGGTGTCCTCACTTGGTATATCGAGCTGAGTGAGTAAATGTGTGAGTTGTCTCATGAAGGTGTCCTCACTCGGTGTAACGAGCCGAGTGAATGGGTGTACGAGCTGTCTCATGAAGGTTCTTTACTCGGTGCAACGAGCCGAGTGAGAGGGTGTGCGAGCTATCCCATGAAGGTGTCCTCACTCGATGTATCGAACCGGGGGAAAGATATGCGAAACGTCCCATGAAGGTGCTCTCACTCGGTGTATCGAGCCGAGTGAGAGATGCGAGCTATTCCATGAAGGTGTGCTTACTTGGTATATCGAGCCGAGCGGAATACGTTAGGGTCATTCTTGTGGGGGTGCCTTAGGCTGATTGGTTGAATCCGAATGAATAGGTGTATGTGCACTCCCAATCAAGCGGCTAGTTCACTTGGTTGGGATGACCAAGAGGGAGGAGGTTATGTTTTGCTTTATCGGCATTTGTCACAAGGCCGGAGAGCCGAGGTTGGACAGTTAGTACGTCTGATGCTAACTCCACTTGGTCGGGCGAATCGAGCGAGTGGTTATCACCCCTATGGTGTATGCGTAACGTGGTGGCGCGGACCCTGAGTGGGTAACGTGAAGTTGAATAATTCATCTCTCGACATGTGTATGACCGAGATGTTTCTGAATTTGGGCAGGAAAACGAAATCACACTGTTCGATGACCAATCGAAGGCTGCCACACATAGGCTCTAACAGCTTTCATTGATAAATGCGTGGGGGCAACTGTTCGTTTCATCTTACTTCCTATTTCTCTCTTTTGTTTTCACATTTTCTCTCTATTTCGGTTCTTGTCCGTAGCTATGAAAGATTTCGGGAACTTTGGCCGTTTTTATGGTAAATACTTACTCCTTTGTACTCGTTTCTGTTTCCTTTCTTCTTTTCTTTGTTTTTGCGGCGTTTTTAGAGAGATTTGAGTGGAGTTTAGTGGATTTTATGGGGGTTTGAGAAGATGGCGTTGTGTTTGTTTGGGTTAAATAGAGTAGACAAATTGAGTGATTTTGAATCTTAGGTTTAGCATTTGGGAGATTTTGAGTGTTTAGGATTGATTTGGTGTGGCCCGCGTGTGGAGATTCTGGGTTTTCAGTGCTTTCTGGTTTTTTGGGGGTTTCCTGGGTTTTTTGGGTTTTATAAGATGAAATCGTTTTACGATGGTTCCCCATTCAGCTCGTCTCGGTTTGCTTGATCAGGTCGAGTACGTGCCTCGAGTGAAGAAGTGTGGTTTTTTGTAGGGGATGGTTACTTGGGTTGCTCGGTCTTCTAGACCAAGTGGTAAGGGATCTGTACGAGTGGTCCTGCGGAAGCAGGTGTTTGGTCGCCCAGACTGAGCCAAAAGTTACTTGGAGGTCGAAGAGTTAGACTGATTTGAGAACTAGTCGGTCGATAGCTCTAGGCGAGTGGGGCTTCTAGAACAGGGTTTGACTTGGAATTGAAAGTCAGTCGGTCGGCTAGTCGGGTCGAGTGGACAAAGAGTTCAATGTCGTGGTCAGAGTCAAGCAACTTGAGTGAGGCGGAGATAGAGGTTGGGAATGAGTATGAGAATGCTCCAACGATGGTGATGATGCTAGAGGGTTGAGGCATTTTGGTCGGTACACCAAAAAGGGTGAACATGGGATGCCCCTAGGCCGAGTGGCACCACCCCGAGTGATGGTGAGTCGGATAGGCAAGGGACGAGTGGGGAAGACTCCGATGAAGTTGATGATTTTGAGAGTTTGCCCTCCACCAATAGTGGCTCCGAGGACGAGCCGAGTTGGCCTGGTAGTGGAATATTGAGTAAAGACTATCTGCCTTTATTGAAGGAGAGTGATGTGTGGCGGATCAGGATGATGTCCCACATCCTAGAGTCTATCGAAATTAAGGTGCCGAAGTCATACAAAAGGGTTGATTGGGAGGCAAAAGGTTGGGTGAGCGCCTATGAGAAATGGTTCCATGATGGGCTAAGGCTTCCCATTCCTCGTCTTGTCTGGGTGGTCTTGAACCATTTCATGATTGCGCCGACCCAAATTATGCCAAATGGGTAGAGGTTGTTGATGGCTCTGGAAACCTCTATGTGTAGAATCAGATGATATTTGGGCTGCACGAGCTGTTATACTCATATTTTCTGAAGGAAAATGACAAGGATAAAGGCCGATATCTGATCAATCTCAAGCACGATCAGGCTTACCTCGTGACTGACCTCCGGTCGAGTGATAAAAATTGGAAGAAGCACTTCTTCTTCATGAGGGGTGAAGTAGTCTTTGGGGAGAGAGACCAGGGTGAGATTCTGTATACCTGGCGAACGACTGGTGAGAAACTTAGTCTTTATTCACGCTTTGATTACTAAAGTCTTATTGTGTTTCTTCTTTGCAGATCTTGAATTCAATCGTGTTGGGCAGAATAGGGACGGCTTGGACGTGCAGACTAAAAAGATTCTTGCTATTCCAAAGAGAGGGATTGGCGGATCGTGTTGGAGGAGGCAAATCTAAGGACGAGTCACCTTTAGGTCGGAGTTGGTGTGATTTAGTGAGGTATCCCTCCCCTTCGTTGAAGCAGACTTGGAGTGTGCTACTCATCCGTTATTGCAATCATATTTTGTTCCATAAGTCAAGGTTGAACCCACTAATTGTTAAGGAATTTACGATTGCAAAGAAGCTTATGAAGAAGTTGATCGTCCTGAGTACGAGTGAGTCTATCGCGAGACGTTGCGAGAAGCAAAAAAGGGACTCTTCGACCAAAAAGGAGAAGAAAGTGGAGGATGTGGTTGTGACTCCACTAGGTCAAACACCTGCGCCCGGGGCTGGGTCATTCAAGACAGTGGTCTTGGATGAGGAGACTGAGATGCTTACTTTCAATATCTCAGCTTCTGCGTCGACCTATTCGAATGCAGCTTCCATGAGCAAGTTGGCTAATTCGTTCTTATTCCAAGCAGATGAGAGTCGTCTGAACTAGATGGGTGCTATCGCGGCTACTGACTGTGGGGTTTCCTGCGCTTTCTAAGTTTGAGCCAAATTTTTTCCTTACTATACTTATAGTGATTGTATACTGATCAAGTAGTTTTATCATGCAGGTTTTTACAAGCAGCCTGCACCTCATGAAATCCATCATGTCATAGGAGAAGATGGTACAAGATGTATCCAAATCCAATGCCAATCTGCAACATAGAGAGGCGTCAGCCTAGAAAGCTGAGCGGGAGAGCCAGTTGCGACTAAAGGAGGTCGAGGCCAAGCTAGAATGATTGAAGAGGGAGTTGGTGGAGAAGAACGCAGAGGTTGAGTCGATGAGGGAGCAGTGCCTCAGTATCGTCGACGACGCCATCATCAGGGTTAGGGGAGAGTTGATGCTAGAGTACAAGGCCGAGAACACCTCCCATTAGAACTCGGATGAGGACATCTAGCTCTTACGGGAGATGGAAGACTAGGAGGCTGCTGGTTGCGCAGATTATGCTGAGGAGCGGGTCGGTGACCAGATATTCGACCTCGCTAGTTAGTTGGGGCGATTAGTTACGAAGGAAACTGGTGATCAGGCTGTAAGGGCGACCGTTGGGGCCAGTGATAGGGTGACTAAGTCAGAGATAGGTGAGACGACTCGCATTAACGATATGGGTCATAATGCCCCTTAGGTTTATTTTTTCCTTTCTCATGTATTTTTGGGGCTTACGATGCCTTTTCATGGCGTAGATACCTTTCTTGTGCCTGATACTTAGCCGCCTGGGGTTTTTTTGTTTATCTTACATTTAGCCGTTTGGGGCTTTATGTTTCCATTTTACTGTTTTCTTCATGGATAGATGGGTCGATTACTTGATTGCTTGTAGATGTGTGGGGGTGGAACCCTCTTTCCTTGGTTAGTTGCCTTGTAGGTGTATCTTGTCTAGGGTGGAGAGTTATAGCCAAGATAGCATGGTCTGTTTCAAGTGAGCGAACAGATTTAGCCATTTTGGACCGACTACTCGTGTTGTGACGCGGACGAAGCCAAATGGCCCAGTTGCTGGTGTCGCTTCAAAAGAGATAAGAGTCTGTCGATATGGCCGACTGTGGATGTAAGCCATTGTGTTGTTTTGGGCGGGCTAGGCCGACCGAAGGTATACACTTGCGTGAATTGTTAGGTCGGTATGGGCCAACTGATGGTGTAGGTTGATGAATCGGTATGGGCTGATTGAAGGTGTGCATCTATGAATCGGTCCGAGCCAATTAAAGGTATAAGTCACTATATCGCTGAATAGTTCTTTTATTGAATTCAGGCCTCGAGGCCGATTGAAGGTGAAAGAGGTGGACAGACCCATTCATCCTTTTTTTTTTTAAACAAAAACAAGAATAAAGAATTGCCGATAAGATGAGTCTGACTAAAAATAATAACGTTTGAGGTGAATTGCATTCCAACTATTGTTGATGTCCTTACCCTTGGGGGTTTAAAGTCTGTAGGTGCCCTTTCCTACTTCCTTAGCGATCTTGTAAAGACCCTCCCAGGTGGGGTCGAGCTTGCCAGAGTTGACCTACTTAGTGTTTTTGAAAGACTTTGTGAAGGACCCAGTCGCCTTGTTTGAATGTTTTTACTGGGACATTACGGTTGTAGTGTTGAGTGGCCTGCTACTGGTACATTATGTTGCGAATGTTCGCCCACTCGCGTAGTTCAATGATTATGTCCAAGTTGTGACAAAGGTTTTGGCTATTGACTTCTTCATCCGACCATTGGAGTCTCGTTGAGGGGACTGATACTTCGACTAAGATGACTACTTTAGATCCATATGTGAGAGAAAAAGGGGTTTCGCCAATGGACGAGCGGGCTGTTGTTTGGTAGGACCAAAAGACCCTGGGTAGTTCGTCTGTCCATACGCCTTTAGCCTTCTGAAGGCGTTTCTTTAAAGTTAGCATGATTGTTTTATTTGATGATTCAGCCTGGCCGCTTGATTGGGGGTTGTGGGGGGTAGAGAAGCTAAGCTTGAATCTCCACATGTCACAGAAGTCTCTGAAGTTTGAGCTGATGAATTGGGATCCATTGTCGGTGACTATTTCCTTTGGTACTTTGAATCTACAGATGACGTGTTTCCAGATGAAGGCTTTTACTTCTCGGTCTCTAACTTGGGCGAGTGCTTCGGCTTTGATCCACTTAGTAAAATAGTCGGTGACTGCCAACATGAAGACCGTTGCCCGGGTGCGGTCGTGAGTTTTCCAGCTATGTTCATCTCCCACTTCATGAATAGCCAAGGTGTGAGAGTAGAGTTGAGTCGCTCAGGTAGGAGGTGTGAGACATGGGCGAACCTTTGATAGCTTGTAATAGCCACTACTACTCAAAAACTTATAAAGAAATACATATAAAATAACATAAAGAAATTGGGCCCAAATTTTTCTTTTATTAAACATATATTCATACTCTTTACAAACATACACATTTTTACACAAAATGTTTAACGTATACAAAAGCCATCAAAAACATAAGGGACAGTGTAACCACTCCTTCTCGAACGCCGACGTCCATCCGACCGTTTCCTCACCTAGGTCCTGCAAAACATAGGAAAACAACGGGGTGAGCACTAAAATAATGCTCAGTAAGTAAATCCTCTACTCATGCTATCCCCGTAACTCTCTCTCTAATCCTTTCCTTACAACTCCTCATTCAATTTCTCTTTGGGTACTTCTCTCTTTTTCTCTTTCTCTTTCCCTTACCCTTAGAACTCTTTCTTGTTAACTCTTTCATAAATCACGACCCCATCTTACCGGGGGCACGGCCGGGACTCACTCCCACTCTACGTGATCTCTACTCATTCTAGCCGATCGGACTCGGTTATGCATGGATTCGGAATCCTTGGCCATGTGAGTCTATAATCTCTCTCTCTCGGGTACTCGGGTATAGCCCTCATCAGCATGCACTCTCACGGGCTACACCACTTCTCTATCTGATACTCATGCCGCTCTCTCAATGCGGCGTACATGCAGGAATACTCTACCCATTACTCACGGGTTCCCCATCGCACAACCTACTCTATTCTCTTTCTCTTAACTCTTAAAGTAGCTTATACTCAAATTCTCTACTATGTCTCAAGCTACTTCTCAAGGGTATAAACAAAGGTGTAGAGCTAACTCATACTTACTAATGCACTAATGAAATGCCAAATACAAGATTTCCTCAAAATCGTTATTCTGCACAAGTCACACTAAAAAGACCATAACTTACGCTATACACCTCGGATTGCTACGATTTTGGTCTCGTTTCAAAGCTTAGAAACAGGGCTACAACTTCTATGTTTTAATCTCAGCCCAGTTCAAAACGTAAGATACCCAAAAATCACTTAGAAAGTTACAGCAGTGACAGGGCAGATTTCACTTAGGCATTTCCTCAAACAACTTATGTGCATATAAACACTCTACCAAAATTACTACTATACTTCATTCTCTAGCCATCCCAAAATGGGGAAAAACTCCCTCAAATACTCATAATCCCTGTCAAGAAAAGCACTCCCAAAAAGCTTCACACAACATCTCTCAAACTTCATCTCAAATTTCATTCTCAATACACATTAAAACACTTCTCATACATGGAATCTATCCAACAACTACAAAAATAGCTACTCATCTCAATTCAATTTTCTCATTAATCATACTACATACTGATCATGCAACATCTCTACACGAAAAACTTGTTTAAAACTCAAGTTGGTTGGATTTACTTACCTTGTGCAAAGATGGCTTCTTTAGCACTTTTCCTTCCTTTTGTGGTCTTGTCTCCTCTCTACAACTCAAAACAACCACAAGGACAGCAACAACCTAATAAGACTTCACTATATTTATAAGAAAATTCACATCTAAAGCATGAATTCTTACCTTAGGATGCTTTAGATGAAATCTCTACTCAAAACCCCTCTTAAATCCCTTAGAAATCTTGGAAGATTGGATGGAGAAATTGAGAGAAAATGGGCAAATGGAAGAGGCGGTGGAATGAAGAAATAAAGGGTTTCTCTACACTTAACCCTTTTTAGTTCATATTATAAGCATCATTTCCCATTTTGCCCTTGCCCTTCCTTGGAAATTCCATCTATATCCTTTGATTCTTTACAAATACACCCCCATCCAAACACAATCTCTACTAAATTTCCTTTCATTTTACTCCCCACTTTTCCTACTAATTAGGGGTAGAATGGTCATTGTGTCCCAAAAGAAGAATTCTCTAGAAAACTCAAGAAACCTTGTCTTAGGCTCGTCGCCGCGGCGAAGAATTTTTCGTCGCCTCGGCGAAATAGGGCAGATTGGAGTGCAACTCCTCCTTTCCCGGTGAAGATTGGATTTCCAACTTCACCAAAACTCAACCAATTTCAAGGCAACAATTCAATCAACTCAACATACAAACTCAATTAAAGTTGAAACAATAAACTTTTAACTAATACAGCAAATCTTAAATACGTACCTCAAGTGGGATATTACATAGCTATCGCATTTCTTCACATAGGTTGCTGAGTCAGTGCATATAATTGGCCAATAGTAGCCAACGGTGATCACCCGGTGGGCAAGGCTGTGTCCTTTTGCATGGTTTTCACATTCGCCTTCATGGAGTTTGGCAAGAACTCGTTTGGCTTCTTCTGGGCTTATGTCTTTAAGGTAGGGGCCAGAAATGACTTCCTAAGGAGTTGACCCTCGTACATGGTGAATCTTGCGGCTTTTGCTTTTAGGCGGCGTACTTCATTCTTGTCGGTTGGGAGCTTGTTCTGTTCCAAGTATTTGATTATTAGGGTCATCCAGGAGTCGGCCAGTTCGATGTCCATTACTTCTTTAGGCTCTTTCGGGTTGGGCAACTTGTTCGTTGGGTGTTCCTTTTAGTCGACTGGCCAATGGAGGAACAATAGTGGGATGGATGATTGGGAAGAGCCTTGAAGGGCTAAGTCGAGGTTGGCAAGGGCATTAGCATGGGTGTTCTCTGCTCTTGGGACTTGGGTGATGGAGAATTCTTCAAAGGTGGACTGCATTTCTTTGATCAAGTTCAAGTAGGTTGTCATCTTCGAGTCTCGGGCTTGGTAAGTGCCTTGTAGCTAGTTGACTACGAGTTGAGAATCGGACTTTGCCTCCAACTTTCTTACTCCAATCTCCTTGGCCAGAGAGAGTCCAACAATGAGAGCTTCGTATTCGGCTTCATTGTTTGTGCACTTGAACCCACACCGTATGGCCTGTTGGATGATATCCCCTTCTGGTGTAATAAGTACAACGTCGAGCCTACTTTCATTCATGTTGCTTGAGCCGTCCATCACTTCAAAGACAATCTGTTATTCATACACAATAACTCCTTTTCCTCCTGGATGGTAGTGTTCAGAGTGAAATCAGTGATGAAGTCTGCCAACGCTTGGGATTTGTTGGCGGTGCGTGGTTAGAAAGATATATCAAACTCACTAAGCTCTATTATTCATTGTGTGAGTCGGCCTGAGAACTCTGGCTTATGGAGTATCTTCTTGAGTGGGAAGGAGGTGATGACGACTATGTAGTGGCATTGAAAGTATGGTCTGAGCTTCCTGGTTGCATAGACGAGGGCGAGTGCCAATTTCTCCAACTGATTGTATCATGTCTTGGCATCGAGGAGTGATTTACTTACATAGTAAATCGGTAGCTGCTTTGCATTGTCTTCCCGGAATAACATGCTGAGATGGCTGTCTCCGAGACCGCCAAGTAGGTGTAAAACTTTTCCCCAACCACGGGCTTGGAAAGAAGTGGGGGAAAGGTTAGGTGCCTCTTTAACTGCTACTGGGCCTCCTCACAGGTGAGGGTTCCACTCAAATTTCTTGGATTTCTTGACAGGGCCAAAAAGAGGTGGCACTTGTCAGCAGATTTGGAGATGAATCGGCTCAAGGCAACTACTCGCCTTGCGAGGCGCTAGACGTCTTTGATGCAAGTCAGTGATAGTATGTTGAGGATCGTCTGGATTTGGTCAAGATTGGCTTCTATCCCATGCTGAGTTACCATGTACCCCAAGAATTTTCCTAATGAGACCCTGAACGAACATTTGGTTGGGTTCAGCTTCATATTGTATTTCCTTAGGATGGCAAATGCTTGGCTAAGGTGATCGAGGTACTGCTCGACCATAAGGGACTTGACGAGCATGTCGTCAATGTATACTTCCATGGTGTCTCTAGGGTGTTCGACAAATATTCTATTGACCAGCCACTGATAGGTGGCCCCAGCGTTTTTAAAACCAAAAGGCATTACTTTGTAGCAGTAGGTCCTCTCTTTGTGATGAAGGCTATTTTCTTTTGGTCGTCCAGGTGCATCAAAATCTGGTTGTACCCTAAGAAGACATCCATAAAACTTAGGAGTTCGTGACCTGTTATCGTATCGACCATCATGTCGATATGTGGGAGTGGGAATGAGTCCTTGGGGCATGCTTTGTTCAAATCCGTGAAGTCTATACAGACCCTCCACTTTTCATTCTTTTTCTTCACGACCACAATGTTTGCTAGCCAGTCGGGGTAGTGGACTTCTCTGATCAATCGTTACTCAGTAGTTTATCAATCTCTTCATTGACGACCTAGTTGCATTCTGGTACGAACTTCCTTTGCCTCTGCTTCATTGGAGGGTGATCCGGATCTACGTGGAGATAATGAACGATTGCCTCGGGGCTGGCTCATATCATGTCCGCATGGGACCAGGCGTAACAATCCTGATTTTGCTTGAGGAAATCTATAAGTCACTTTCTTATCTCGAGCCTGAGGCGAGAGCCTATCTGGGTCTTTCGGTCGGGGTGATCCGGATGTAATAGCACCTCATCCAACTCTTCCATGGATGGTTGATCTGGCTCGATTGAAGGGGTTGGATGGGACTGTAATTGCTATGAAGCATGACCTTTGCTTTTGAATGCGTTTTTGTAGCAGTCTTTGGAGGCCTTAGGGTCGCCCTTGATTTCTCTCACTCCCCATTTTGTTAAAAACCTGATAGTTTGATGGAAGATGGATGGGACGACTCGCATGTCATGGATCCAAGGTCGACCCAAGATGACGTTGTATGGTGAGGGGCAATCGAGCACTAGGAAGATAGTTTGCTTATTGACTCCACTAGCGTAGACAGGCAAGACAATTTCGCCGATGGTGTACTTCTGCTCAGAACTAAACCCGACCAGTATAGTTGGTCATCTGTTGATGTTTGATTCATCTAGTCCTATGGCCTTCACTGCTTCAAGGAAGAGGATGTTTGTCGAGGATCTCCCGTCTATGAATACTCTTTTGACTAGGATGTTAGTGATCTATAGGGAGATAACTAGAGCATCGTGATTAGGGGTAGCAAGGGTGACTGGCTCGTCATCTTCAAACTAAATGACTTGGTTGGTATGTGCTCGAGGGGATGGATGAATGGATCGGACTTCTAGGTGATGGCTGGCTTGGGCGTAGTGCTTGGCTGAGGAATAACTCACCCTACTGATTTCCAACCCTCCAGAGATAATGGAGCAGAACCCTTTTGATGTTGGTTCCCGTGGAGGGGGAGATGTTTCCTTCGAGCTTCTCTGACCGACTGTATTCTTCCCTTGATTCGTTAATAAGACTCGGAGATGTCCCATTTTCAATAGTGCTGCGACTTCTAATCTTAGGGCGATGCAATCGACCGCACCACTTGGTCATGTCCTTCTTCGCGTCGGGATTGAGCTTGGCTGGCCACTTCACGGTAAGTCCTATTCTTTTCATGATCGCCACGATCTGGGCTGGTTCGACGTTGAGGTTGTACTCTAGAACATTAAATTGGTTCGATCCAGATGGTCTATTTTCAGCTCTAGTCGGTAGGCGGTCGTATGGCTTCTTGATTCTACCTGAATTGCAGGGAGGGGGCTGATAACGGGGCTCAAACAATTTGGACTCTGGCCTTCTTTCATTCAGCCTTTGGTGACGGTCATCATATCTGGCATGCCTCATCCAGTTTACCTCATCTTCCTCCCACCTGATTTGGATCACAACTCTGGCTAGGGCATCTTCCATTGTGGTGCAACCGAGCTTTGTTAGGTCTTTGTATAGTTCTTCATCGGGGAGGAGACCCTTTTTGAAAGCATCTACCGCTGTCTCTGGATTACAGGATGGGATGAAGATTTTTTCTTTATTGAATCTGCTAACGTACTCTCTCAGCGGCTCCCCCCTATTCTGGTAGACTCTGTATAGGTCAGTTGACAGCTTCTTGAATTTCTTGCTGCTGGTGAATTGTTCAACAAAAATGTCGGTGAGTTGGGCGAATGAGCTAATTGAGTTGTTTAGAAGGTTAGTATACTATTGAAGAGCTGGTTCGGAAAGGCTTGAGCTGAAGCTCTTACACATGCAGGCTTCCCTCAGTGTTTGGGGTAATAAGACGGCAAACATTCACTACTTATATAAGACTATGTGGTCATTTGGGTCGGTTGTGTCATCGTAAGGCTTCATGCTGGGGATGGTGAATTTGTGAGGCATCTCAGCTAGCACAATTACATACACAAAGGGTGAATCAACATAGCAGTGTGTTTGGCTCTTTTTGGTTGGGATTGGTACTCCAGGTATACGCCTCATCATTGCCACTATGTCAGCCAATCTTTTGGCCAATATTTGCTCCATGGGCAAGGTAGAGGCCACCAGGTCGGCCTGGTTGGCTTGGTTGGTCATGTGATTCGCACTCAGTACATTTCGTTGGGTCAAGTCACGTGGGATAGCTTGGCAAACCATTCCATTGTGTGCCGGTTGGTAACTCGAATCTCCATTCATTCCCTTGGGTTGAGTGGTTCCCATTGTGACTGATCGGGTGTTTCAGCCCCCATGGATAGTGAGAGGGGTTATTTGAGAGTTTTTTGGTCCGTGAGGATGGATGGACTCAAATGGGGTGGATTGAAGGTGAGGGAGCCCGCTCGACCTGCGAGGATAAGTCGAGTCGAATGGGGTTTGGGTAGGAGTGGTTGATTGGAGATGAGACGAGATGGCAAGGATGGGTGGCTCTTGTTGTGGTGGGCTTTCTGTCACTTGGATGTCTTGATCTCGTGCCTGAAGTGGATCGACCGAGAGTGGCTCTACTGGCAGTCCCCGCTTAATTGGATTCAGGGCTGAATCGTCCACCAGTGATGAATAGAGTTGTCGCGACCTTGTAACTAAGATCGTTGGTCTACAGTCTGGAGTTTGGAGAGGCTACATGGACAGAACTGATGCGCGGGAAAGATTGGGTTGTACCTGACAAGGCTGAAGCTCAAGGTCATAAAATTGACTTACCTTCTCTTTCAGAGACTGGTTTTCGACCCGGATGGAGGCTTTTTTCGTCCGGATGGCGGTGTTCTCAGCTTCCAGTGCTGCCACCTTATCTGAGTGTTGTTGCATAAGAGCAGTCAAAGCTTCGAGTCTAGCCTCGAGGCCAGGATTAGTGTTATCTGAATTTTCAGCCATATAGAGTTTCCTTACAAAGCAAGGTTTGAAAGATGAATGATTGCCAGAGTCTCCACAGTGGGTATCAAACTGTAGATGCAAAAAATCTATCTTTACAAAAATAGGGTCTGATCCCGTGAGGTTGAGGCCACTAGCAATCCGCTATACCTGCATATGTAAGAAAACAAGCATGAAGCGAACGGGAACCACTGGGGAGGTGTTTGTCATAGGCACTCCAACGCTCAAGTCAGCAAGGCCGAGTGAGGTTAATTTAGTGAGGGTTAGGGAAAGAGAAGGTTACCAAAAGTCTAGTCGGAGACTATAACTACAGCTATGATGCAAAATTCTTGAGAGTGAGAATTGCGGGGTCTGAAGGTGTAATGTATGTGTCCTTTGTGAGAGGGTTGACCTCTGTTTAAATAGCGACTATAGGATCTTCGAATCCTAGTGGGATTGAGAGTCCTTAGAGTTGAGGTTTTGTGAAAAACGGAGAACCTTTGGCTCCCTTACCTCAGTAGGAAAGGGAGTCTCATCGGGTCTAAGACACGAATCTTAGACGAATTAGGATAGTGATGGACCTCTTCGATAGAGTTCGGATAGTACTGGGGTAAGTAGGCGACCCTAGGCTCCAAGTAGATCCTAAGTTCAAAAGGTGGTCTAAGATCAGAGGGTCTGGGCCCAGATAAACTGGCGGTGAGGCCTAAACGAATCGGCCCTTTGTTGATTGGGTCCAAATGGTGAGCAACTGGGTAGGTGTACCGAACGGACCTGGTATGCAAACTCTGTTGCAGGCCCAATCAAAATTGGGCCTTGGCTTGGAGCTTTGTTGAAGGTGTCTTCGTTTTTGGGCCTATTTGGGCCAATGACATTTTTTTGCCCTAACATATATAGACTAGTGTTGCTTTCAATTAGCAGATCAAAGTTGAATTCTTTGTCATTTTAAGTAATTTTGGTTGAGGGTATTTTATTATTTAGCAAAGAAGAAGATTCCTAATTGGGACATAAGTAGAGGGGTCAAATGGGACCGATATATTGAAGTATAGTCCATTTTGAAATTATGTTATCAGTGTTATGTTTATGTATATAGTTCACGATAAATGATATGAATTATTGTATTATTGTTTAAGGTTTGATTAGATCATGATTAAATGATTCAGATTAATATTAATATTTTGTTAGTAAATTAGTAGACATATTTGGAGTGCTTTAGAAATATTTAGTATTTTAAAAATAAATTTATGTAGATAAATAATAAAAGAATATTTATTAATAATCTTATCAAAATCCGATTCTACCATTGAAACGATTTGAAACTTATATATATAATATTTGGTTCTCACAAACATTATCCTCCAAATGATAATACACCCTTTAAAAATATAATACTTGATTGTAAATTATAAATAATTATCTAAATCTTAAAAATTAATTTTGAGAAGGTAAATACTGTATATAAAACTCAACGAAGCTACGGACACCGAAAAATCTGCACCAAAAATGTGTATCGGCCTACGTGTATCAGGCGTCTGCTTTTTTTATCAATTTTTTTTAGTGAACGGCCATCCATCAAATTTGGACGGTCGTTCACTCACATGGACTCCCGTCCATATTATATGAACGGGGGTCCATATATCAGGGACGGGCGTTCCTATTTAAAGGACGTCCGTCCATAAATAAAGTACAATAATAAAAAAATTTGCAAAACATTAGGGACGGCTGTCCATCTATTATGGACGGTAGTCCATTACTTTTGGACGGGCGCCCACAAATAATGGACGCCCGTCCTTGACCTAAATATGAAAAAAAAAAAAAAAAAAAAAACTTTGGGAACGGCCGTCCCTTACATTTGGACAGGCGTCCATTCGTCCATACTTTTAATAAAAAAAAAAAAAAATTCTAAACAAAAACCTATTCTTCTTCGTCTTCATTCCTCCTCTCTTTTTCTTCGTCTCAAGTTGCCATGCTGTATATAAAGTGTAAGCTCACTTAGGACTTTCCAGTTTCATAATCTGTAACGTCTCATCACGATTCATGTTTCAAACACTCTCTATATCCCACACGAGCTGAAATTGAATATTCTACCGAGATCTTTGCTGAAATAAATATACAGTATTGGTATATGCAAAGAACCAAATAAATGTGCATGAATGCGTATTGCCATGCATGGATTTTTCAAATGGTAACCATAATCAATCTTATCTTTTAACTCTCTTAAGCGTTTGTATGATGGAAGAATAACTTCCATGGAAACGACTAGTCGACTGCTTTACTTTTTTATGTAAAAGTTGTCGGCAAATAGAAGAAAGAAAGCAGAGAGCATAAAGTACACAGAGACAAGAGACAATTACTAATACCAGCCGCCCAAACTTCTTATCTATATAGCTTTCTTGATTCTATTTTTTATTCTACTCCTTAACTCAGTCACAATGGCAACCCAAGAAGTGGAGAAGAAATCACAAGACACAGTGAAGGTGAAAGTCACCGGAAAAACCCACGTCAAGCCCGGCAAGATAATAGGAAGAAGAGAATGCCAATTGATCACCTTCGATCTTCCATATCTAGCTTTTTACTACAACCAGAAGCTACTTCTTTATAAGGGTAATGAAGAGTTCAATGCCATGGTTGAGAAACTCAAGGACGGGTTGAAGGTTGTTCTGGAAGAGTTTCATCAACTGGCTGGGAAACTTGGGAAAAATGAAGAGGGGGTTTTTAGAGTGGAGTATGACGATGAAAATGAGGGCGTTGAACTGAGTGAAGCGTAGCTGAAGAGATCGGAGTATGACGATGAAATGGAGGGCGTGGACAATGCAATCAGTAGTTCCGTCCATTTGTTGTTTACATAAGGGACGGTCGTCCCTTGTGTGTGGACTGCCGTCCATACATAATGGACGGGCGTCCATTAGTTACGGACGCTCGTCCAAACTTAAGGGACGGGCGTCCAAATTTTTTATTTTATTTTTTAAAATAAATTAAGTTTGGACAGGCGTCCATTAGGGACGGGCGTCCAAATTTTTTATTTTATTTTTTAAAACAAATTAAGTTTGGACAGGCGTCCATTCCTCATGGACGCCGTCCAAACTTAATGGACGGGCGTCCCGTATTTGCGGACGCCCGTCCAAAATTAAGGGACGGCCGTCCAAAACCTATGAACGACCGCCCATAATGTTTCGCAAATTTTTTTATTGTATTTTATTTATGGACGGGCATCCTTTAAATGGGGACGCCCGTCCCTGGTATATGGACCCCCGTCCATGTAATATGGACGGGAGTCCATGTGCGTGAACGGCCGTCCAAATTTGATGGACAACCGTTCACTAAAAAAAAAAATTTGATAAAAAAAGCAGACGCCCGATACACGTAGGCTGGTACACATTTTCGATGCAGATTTTTCGGTGTCCGTAGCTTTGTTGATATAAAACTACCCTCAATACATAAAACATTGAAATTAATAGAGCATGCATCTAAATTGACTGAATCAAGTCCACTGAGTTAAAGTTATCCATTTGACATATGCATAAAAATAGTATACCACCAAATATAACATTTCAAATAATATATTTATTTAATTTTGTTTTCAAATGTCATACAAACCTAATTTTAAATACAAACTAATATAGCACAAAATAAATAAAAGAATAAGATAAAATAGTTAGATTAATAAATATTTAAGAGATTGGCATGACGGTTAAAGAGGTTTATTTCCTTCATTGAATTCTTAGGTTTAAACCTTAAGACACCTACCACATTGTAACTAGTTAAGGTGCGTGTAAATTGGTTTGGACACGCCGATTATCAAAAGAAAAAATATTAATGTCATAACACTATACAATGAATTTAGGGAAGTAATCACACGATCAGTACTGTGATTTGATTTTAATTTCATTTAATTATACCACGCAAAAATAAGATGTAATCTATGATTCAACTATGGTATTGTTATCTTAATATATATACAGTTATGATTAAAAAATAAATGATAAACATTTAATTAAATTATTTCAAGGTATATTTATATAACTATGTAACATATTGATAAGGTTATAAAGTGAATTGAAGTCATCAACTCTTGGCACGTGGTCATAAATTTTTTAGTAATAATTACTTCTTGGAGTGGGGTTAATATTACTATTTTAATGCAAGGCTTTCGTGCTTCTCCTAAGTGTATATATATTATCAATTCTACTTTGATCTGCAACCAAATGTCATCTGCTTACCCTTAATCATGATCGACCGAAATGAGTTTTCCTCCTACTTCATCCCTCTCGCGGCGGCAGCTTTAGCACTAATCTCTGCCATCTTCTTCCTCAGATTCCATGCCAAAAAATCGCCTCAGAAGACTAAAAAATATCACCCAATCGCCACCTCTCCCCTGAACCAAGTTCTTAATTATTACAGGTTATTTGACTTAATGACTGACCTTTCACGCAAATATAAAACCTACAGACTGTCTTCCTTCTCCAGAAATGAGATTTTCACCACCGACTCTGCGATTGTTGAGTACATTCTCAAAACAAACTTTCCAAACTATGGCAAGGTAATATCCTATTTTTTATTTTGTTTTTAAATAACTCAGAACATGCTTCAAAATGATAAATGTATTTCATTTTCTTCAATTCTTGATCCATTTCCTGTTTTATATCTATGTGGTTATATACCTAATTGTTAGTAAGTTGTCTGAATAAAAAGAAAACGAGCAAAGCTCTGCCGACTTTCATTTAGTATAGAGACATCATCTCCTCGATTCCATATGATTTTGTTTCTCTTGACAATCAAATGGAAGAAGAAAGTTTGAAGGCTAAGCTTTTCCTACAAAAGATGTGGTTGAATCGATTGCGGAAATAAAGCTAATTTAGCTACAATTTTGCACATTGATTCTAACAGTTTTACCATTGAAAGTCTTTTTTGTAATTTATTGTTCACATCCAAAAGAAGCATCGAATGCATAGTATATGATTAAATAGCTAATTCTATCACGTTTATGAAAGCAGGGGTTGTACGCATATAACATTTTTAAAGACTTACTGGGTGATGGGATCTTCGCTGTAGACGGAGACAAATGGAAACATCAAAGGAAACTAGCAAGCTATGAATTCTCCACCAAGATACTGAGGGACTTTAGCAGTGGTGTCTTTAAAATCACTGCTGTAAAGCTTGCTCGAATATTATCTGAATTTTCAGTATCAAACCGATCGTTAGACATGCAAGTATGAGCTTCTCAAGAAAATTAGTTTCTATATCATAAGAACAGTTATTTTATTCCGTTTAATTGATGATTGATTCACTATAATTATGTGTTTATTTGCAGAATCTTTTCATGAAAGCTACCTTAGACTCTGTGTTTAAAGTCATATTGGGTATAGACTTAGATGGTTTGTCTGGAACATATGAAGAAGGCGCTCGATTCACTGCTGCTTTTGATACAGCTAATGGACTTACTTCTTTTCGATTTGTTGATTTCTTTTGGAAGATTAAGCGGTTCCTGAACATCGGATCAGAGGCTGAATTGAGAAAGAATATCGAAGTGGTTGATGAATTTGTATACAAATTAATTAAAAGCAAAATTGAGCTACTCAATAATCTACATGATGATTCACAACCGGTAACAACTCGTACCATCTCCATTTTAGTTCAAAGTTTTAGTGATATTTGTATGATTTGATAACAATCAATATTACAGGGGAAGAAAGAAGACATTCTGTCAAGGTTTTTGGAACTGAAAGAAACCGATCCAAAATACTTAAGGGACATAGTTCTCAATTTTGTAATTGCTGGAAAAGACACCACGGCTACCACTCTTTCTTGGTTTTTTTACTTGCTTTGTAAGCACCCTGACATACAGGAAAAGATTGCAAAGGAAATAATACAAAAAAATAAAGTGAGTAGTAATTCAAGCATTGAGGAACTGGCAGCCAAAGTAAATGAAGAAACCCTTGACAAGAAGCACTATCTCCACGCAGCTTTGTCTGAGACACTCAGGCTCTATCCTGCAGTTCCTGTGGTACGTGCATGCATAATCAGAAGTAGAACACGAAAAATGTTGTTAATTACATAATATTTTCATTTTGATTTTATAAATGTTTGATATGATTTTATGACTAGGCCCAAACGCTGATTGATTAACAAAAATAATACAATCATTGGCTTTTTTTTAAAGTAGTACTTGTGGGTGGTGTCACAGGATGGGAAGATTTGTTTTTCCGACGACACGCTGCCTGATGATTTCAGTGTGAATAAAGGAGATATGATCACATATTTAACTTATGCGATGGGCAGGACAAAAGAATTATGGGGTAATGATGCAGAGGAATTTCGGCCAGAGAGATGGCTCAATGAAAATGGCCATTTCCAGCCGAAAAGCCCTTTCATCTTCACAGCCTTCCAGGTGAGTTAAGAGTCCGTTATATTGGTCATTTATAGTACGCTAGACAGATCGATATGACTAACAATACCTGTTTCTGAATAACTTAATTCTGATTATGGCTAATCAATTAGATGATTTGTGTTTAACAGGCGGGTCCGAGGATCTGTCTAGGAAAGGATTTTGCTTACAGACAGATGAAAATTTTCTCTATGATCCTGCTTGGAAGCTACAAATTCAAGCTCAATGATGAAAGTAGACCAGTCAAGTACAAAACTGCACTCACTCTTCATATTGAAGGTGGACTCCATCTCAGTGTCTTCCCTAGATCGAACCACGAAACTACAGTTAATGCTTAAACATCTTCCTACTGTCTTGGGTTGTTGCCTAAATAATCAAAGTATGGAGCCAATAAACAACATATATAATGTTTATTATATTGTTGTGTTTGTTGTGTTCCCACAAGCCTTTTTTTTTTTTTTTTTTTTTTTTTTTTTTTTTTTTTTTGTGTAGTTGAAAGACTATTATTATGAGCAGTTTGTCCATTTTGTTATTTGCTTACAGTAATTAAGGATTAAGTATTAATAATTGGCATTTAACCCCAAAGGATTGTTCGGATGGTCAAGAGGTTTGCTTCTTTCATTGACTTCTTAAATTCGACTCACATTTATAGTTTACCTTATAACATTGAACATGTAGAATGTTCAATGGGTCTTAAGAATTAGTTGAGATATACACAAACTAATTCAAACATCGCTATCACAAAAAATAAATTAAAAAATTGGCATTTTGTAACCTAAATAAAAACTTTATTATTATTATTTTTAAATCTTTCAATTGACTCTTTACACATTGATCACTTTGAATGTATAGTTCTAGAAAATGGTGATGAAATTCAAAATTAAATCATGTTTAACATTTTATCAAGCTCTAGTGGGTAGAACAAAAAGCTAACGCACTGGAGGTAATGTCCACGTGCAACCATCGAGTGGTAAGTTGAAAAAAAAAATTACCGTTGGTTGACAGTGATGAGGGGACGTTGTTGATATTTCTCGAAAGGTGAAGGGAGAGGATAAAAATTTTTTATACTTATGGGGTGTTGCTGATATTTCTTGAAACATGGGAGATGTCAGATTAC
Organism: Pistacia vera; assembly: GCF_008641045.1. Classification (NCBI taxonomy): domain Eukaryota; kingdom Viridiplantae; phylum Streptophyta; class Magnoliopsida; order Sapindales; family Anacardiaceae; genus Pistacia; species Pistacia vera. The sequence continues at coordinate 1,301,262 of NW_022196634.1, forward strand.
TTAATAGTGAGTATAAGGTTGAAAAATATTGTGAAGATATGATTAAGTGTACTCACCTACTGCATTAAAATTTTAATGAAAAAGTTATCATGAAAGTACCGCATCAATCAATCATACTATAAGTTAATAATGGCTATATAATATTTCATAATTTTTTTCCTAAAAAAGTAATGGGTGCGTTTGACTTATTGTTTTTATCCATATTCCCAATCTTATTTTTCAAATATTGTTTGGTACGTTATTCCCAAAATATTAGTCTATTTTTTATTACTTGAGACCCTATAAGTTTATTAATTTCATTAAATACCCCTCAGAAAAAAAAGTTTAAAAACTAACAAAAACACCCCCACCCACCAATATCTGCCAGATTCTAGCAATCACCACCGGTGGTAGCCGGAATCTATCATCATAGTCACACAGCCACCGGAAATAGCCGGTAATAGCCAGATCTGGCCAGAAAAGGCCAGATTTGCCGTCAACAACGGCCATATCTTTAGCCGTCGCTGACGACCAAAGATGGCCATCGCTGACGGCCAAAGATAGTCATGTTTTAACCTTTTCTGGCCGTCGCAACCACATCAGTTCGTAGATCTGGCCTTTTCTGGCTAGATCCGCGGCCAGATCTGTGGTGGATCTGGTCGGAAAAGGTCATAACGATGCGTTACGGCACAGATCCGATCGGTCTGTGTCGTAACGAAATTTTTCGGCCAGATTCCGACGGTGGTGGCAGGAATCTGGCACTGCAGGTGGTGGGGGTGTTTTTGTCATTTTATATATTAGGGTCTTTAATTAAATTAGTAAACCGAAGGGCATTTTCATAAATTTTTAAAGTTTACCTCGTAATACTCCCCTATCCAACAACCCAATACTATCCCCAAAATCCTATCTAAAATAATAAACCAAACGCACCCAATGCGATTATTGGTTGTTTATATAAATAATTAAATGATATATATAGTGATAAATGATAATGTTAGTTAATATTTTATTAGTGAAATTATTTCCACTTGTGCACCTAGTTAGTAAATACGCGTTTTATACGCGAATTATACGTCCAACCGTATAATTCGCATATAAAACGCGTTTTAATGTATGTTATAAAAATTGTCGAATTATACGCGTATAATATGAATACCCGTATAATTCGCCAATTATTCGCGTATAATTCGCGTATTATTGCAAAAAAAAAAAAAAAAACCTATTGCTCACCCCAAAACGACGTCGTTTTAGGGGGTTTAATTCAAAATTACACGGTATCTCTTCTCTTCTTCAGTTCGTCTCCTTCCTCAGTTCTGCGACGGATGATATTTTCAGCTTTTTTTTCCTCAGATCTTCGACGTTTTCAGCGTTTCTGCCAATACTTCTCCTTCCTCAGCTTGGACGGCGAATTGGTTGAGATTTTAACGGGTTTGTGTTTGTGTTTGGGGGAGAAGAATAAATTTGTGGAAGGCGAACTGGTTGAGGGTTTTAGCGGGTTTGTGCTTTTGTTTGGGGGAGAAGAATAAGTTTAAAGAAAGGAAAGTATTGGCAGAAAAAATAACCTGTAAAGCAGATGCCATTGTTGGAAGTCTGGAAGAAGCAGTTGGCTTTGTGGGTGAGACCGTGAGACACTGAGAGATGATTTGATTGAAGAAGAGAGAGAGAGGGGGGTTTTCAAGATGGGTCACGGGTGTTTAATTTGTGTTTGTGGTGGATTTCAACACTCAACACTGTAACTGTAGATTACGTTTTATAATTCTATTGCATAAACAAAATATATATATATATATATATATTTTCTGTTGGTGGGATAGAACAAGACATGGGGTGGGATAGAACAAGACATGGGCCGGGGAATTTGTTAAGGCAAAGAAAAGATTAACATTACCATAGGCAAAAGCAAAAGCAAAAGATTTAATTGAAGTCAATGCAAAGATACATTAATAATTAGTCCATAAAAGTATCAAAACTAGGATCAATATTGCCGTATTTTTCAAAACGTATTATTGATAATATACCGTATTAAACCCGTATATACCCGATTCTATTTTTTTCGTATCCGAATTTTATGACCAAATTTTATAAACGTATTTTTTACTATTTACCATATTATACCTATAAAATTTCTCTACCCTTTTTTTATCGTACCCATGTTTATTAACTAGCTTGTGTGCGTGGGTTTAAGTTGCAGTCGTCTCCTCCGTCTTTAAGAGGTGTCAACCCTTTCCCGGATTTCGAGCGACGAATGTAAGTGGTTGATGAGTTGGCAGTTGGTACGACCGGAACCGTGTAGATTTTCTCCTGACAAAATAATGTTTTTCCCCTTTAATTCACTTGGAAAATGCCGGTGTCACGATAAAAATATTACTGTATGAAAGACGTCACAAAGCAATAACTTAAAACTAGTTTAATCTCAAGTTATGGAGATTTAAAATTATTCTTTTATAATCACAAAGAAGTTTTTTGGTTTTTAATCAAATAACTTAAAACTAGTTTAAGATTGAAGAAAATTTTACAATATGTTTGTTTGTAATTTTTTAATATCTGACTATAAATATTAAGCGTTTATTTTTACAAATTTTAAATATCTAAAAAGTATTATTTTTAGGTAAATATCTTTGTCAACATAATGTATAATATATATGTTTATAGTTTGTATTACAAATCATGAATTTGATAAAATATAACGAAAATATTTTAATTTTACAAATAATTTGATTTAATTTTTTTAATTATGTGCATCTACTACGTTTGCTACAATGAAAATAAAACAATAATGTGAATAAAATAGGTTAATAGAGATTAAGGTTTTAAAGGATATGATTGGAATTTAAAAATTAGAGTAGTAATATTTTTGGAGAAGTCATTTAAGACTAACAAATATGTATTTAGTCGCCAAAATTTATAACTTTTTTCGTTTAGAGGAATATGACTATTCTTAGTTTTAAGTGATCAAACCAAATAACCCATAAATATCTTAATATAAAAGATTCATTTTTCTAAATTATATTAGAAATCTTACATTGAGTTGAAAAGAAACTTAATACAATAATCAAAACATATTAATATATAAGAAAAGGATTGTCTTTTACGTCATTTGTCGTTTTTACTCTTAGCCCCCATAGCAAGATAAATTCATTTTTTAAAATGTATATTCTCCATGCAATAATAATTTTCTAACTAAGATTTTAATTAAAAAGTAATTATAAGTTAAAATATTTAATTACAAAAGAAATTCTATAAATATAAAAATTTAGACTTATGAATATTTAATGAGAGTAAATAATATTTAATAGGCTTTATTTTTAAGGAATTAATGATGTTTCTTAGGGTGGGGCTATAGGCTACCCAGAAGATGTGTCCGCGTAAGTTTGTACGCATCTCAACTAGTCATTCGGGGTCATGAAGTTGATAGTCGAGTAAATTTCCTCAGTGGCCACCCCTATTAGAAACTTGAGTGGATCGAATTCAAGATCTCTTGAATAATACACCTAAGAGTTCTAGTTGACCACTAGGCCACCCAATGGTGGCAGCTTAATAATTAATACCCAATTTTTAAGAATTAAGTTATTATTAAAAAAGTTTTTATCTTCTGTTATGCTTAAAAAGTCACGCGGATGTCAGCTCAATAAATGTCTTTTTTGTACTAGCTGCCAAGCCTATACCGCCTCAAAGATTTTCATATCAACCCTATCTCATTTCAAGAGATGAATGGATAAGAGTTTTCCATGTATCAATGCAACTTGCAAAACACTCATTACATTGGCCTCAGAGGTGTATAAATTGACACTTCTCTTCACGAAAAGGGGGGTTGGGCAGATGAGAGTTAGGCATACATTTGAGCTTCATTTCATTATTTCTCTCTGTAATCAAAACTTTTCTCCATCTTTGTTGTTTTACGGGCAATATCATAGAAATAGCCAGATAATAATAAAATAACAGTGGATGTAGGATTCATTTTTGAGCATCCGAACCACTATAAAAACCTCTTTTTGCCAATCTTTTATTTATGTTTCTACAACATATATAACCCCAGCACCATATTCAAATCTCAAGGATCCATCACGTGTAATTTCTAAGGCTCTCTTAGCACTTTGCACATGTGAGTCGTTGGCGTCCAAAATCAAGCGTCAACAGTTTGGTGGCCCATGTAGGTCTCAAACCTATGTTAGAGTTCTTCGATCGCATGGTCAGATCGCAGATCGCACGCATCAGAATTCTCAGATCGTGTGGCCAGATCGCAGATCGCACGCATCAAAGTTCTTCGATCGCGTGGTCAGATTGCAGATCGCACGCATCAGAGTTCTTAGATCGCATGGCCAGATCGTAGATCGCATGCCTCAGAGTTCTCCGATCGCGTGGTCAGAACGTTTATCGCACGCTCGGATCGTCTTGATCTTCAGCTTGAGATCGCTAATCTTTAGCTTCATATCGTGTGGCCACATCGCAAATCGCACATCAGAGTTCTTTGATCACGTGGTCAGATCGCAGATCGCATGCATTATAGTTTTTCGATCGCGTGATCAGATCGCAGATCACACGCATCAGAGTTCTCAGATCGCATGGTTAGATCGCAAATCGCATGCATCACAGTTCTCCGATCGTGTGGTCAGATCGTTGATTGCACAAATCAAAGTTCTCGGATCGCGTGGTCAAATTGTTGATCGCACGCTCAGATTGTCTTGATCTTCAGCTTCAAATCGCTGATCTTTAGCTTCAGATCGCGTGGCTAGATCGCAGATCACACGCATCAGAGTTCTTCGATCCCGTGGTCAGATCGCAGATCGCACGCATCAAAGTTCTCAAATTACGTGGCCAGATCGCAGATTGCACGCATCAAAGTTCTTCGATCGTGTGGTCAGATCGTTGATCGCATGCATCAGAGTTCTCCGATCGCGTGGTCAGATCGTTGATCACACGTTCAGATCGTCTTGATCTTCAGCTTCAGATTGTTGATCTTTAGCTTCATATCGCGTGGCCAAATCGCTGATCGCACGCTCAGATAGCTAATCTTCAGCTTCAGATCGCTAATCTTTAGCTCTTCGATCGCGTGGCCAGATCGCTGATCACACACTCAGATCGTTGATCTCAAGTTCTCAGATCAAGCTTCGCGCTTTTTGATCAAACTCCTTGTGTTCTCAGATCAAGCTTCGCGTTTTCTGATCGAGCTCTTTGTGTTCTCTGATCGAGCTCTTTATGCTCTCTGATTGAGTTCATAAGCTCGGTCGTTTACTTGAGATTGTGTCCATTAGATCATTCAGATCGCGTGCCTCAGACTCTCAGGTTGAGCTCCTATTAGATCCCGATCAACTCCTAGTTCTCAAATCGTGATCAGCTCTTAGCTTTGATATTGCAAACAGCCTTAGGTCGTGTTCTCAACCAGATCATGATCAGTTCTTAGTTCTCAAGTCGCGACCAGCTACCAACATTAGAAAAAACGCGTAGAAAACTCAAAATAGCCCTGAAACATGCCAAAACGGTGAATTTTGGCCTCGAAAATGGCCCCAATCGGGTTCCCTGATTCCTAAAGCTCTGGATATCTTGCAGGCTCCAAAACTCCTCTCGGATCAAAATTTGTGGTTGTTTTAAGTTGGCTTATTCGTTTAAGGCCTTCAAGCTGTGCATTTGTGCTTTTGACGTTAGCTCCCTTTAGGAATTCATCTACTGGACATTTCATGTCAATTATCAGATTGCGCTCAGCTTCGAATCGCTCCAAGCTCTAAAATCGCAGTCCTAGCTCTTAGCACTCGATCGCGCCAGGCATAGTTCGAGCTCTTCAGTTCGAGACTGCAGCCTATATTGCAATAGCCATTCAGATCAAAGACCTGAGTTTTTGAAGCGCGATTACGCACTCCAAAAACTGGGGGGCTTCTGTTATACTTGAAAAGTCACGCTGATGTCAGCTCAATAAATGTGTTTTTTGTACTAGCTGCCAAACCCATACTACCTCAAAGATATTCATACCAACCCTATCTCATTTCAAGAAATGAATGGATGAGAGTTTTCCATATCTCAAGACAACTTGCAAAACACTCATTACATTGACCTCAAAGGTGTATAAATTGGCACTTCTTTTCACGAAAAAGGGGGCTGGGCAGATGAGAGTTAGACATAGATTTGAGCTTCATTTCATTATTTCTCTCTGTAATCAAAGCTTTTTTCCATCTTTGTATGTCTTACAGGCAATATTATAGAAATAGTCAGAGAATAATAAAATAATAGTGGATGTAGGATTCGCTTTTGAGCATCCGAACCACTATAAAAACCCCCTCTTGCTAATCTTTTATTTATGTTTCTGCAACATATATAGCCTCAGCATCATATTCAAATCTCATGGATCCATCACATGTAATTTTTAAGGCTCTCTTAACACTTTGCACGTGCAAGTCGTTGGCGTCCAAAATCAAGCATCAACATTTTCCTAGTTATATTTTGAAAATGATAAGAGGATCTTCGTTAAAATAGATTTAATGTACTTACACATGGACTAAAAGCTGGAAACTGGCGTGAAATAATATTAAAACAAAAAAATTGAATCACGAATAGCTCATTATTGATGAAGTTTGGCGGCACAATCTCCCAATGTTCTGCTATATAATTTGTAAGACGTGACCATTAGCTCTCACAATCTCCTTGACCAAAACATTCCTGCTCTGCTTTGCTTATCCATTAACATGATCGACCTTAAAGAATTTTCATCCTTCATCCCTCTTACAGCGGCAGCTTTAGCATTGATCTCTGCCATATTCGTGCTCAGATTTCGTCCCACAAAATCGCCAAAGACTAAAAAATATACCCCTATTGGCACCACTATCCTTGTCCCAGCACTTAATTTTCCCAGGCTCCATGACTTCACGGCTGGCCTTGCATGCAAATATAAAACTTACAGATTGCCTCTTTTATTCAGAAACGAGATTTTTACGTCAGATCCTGCAGTTGTTGAACACATCCTCAAGACAAACTTTCCTAACTATGGCAAGGTAAGTGTTGAAGCAAATGATATTTTGCTGGAAACTTTTTGCATGGCTGGTTTGAAGGTTTGGCGCCAGTTTTTGAATTAAAGGGGCTGTCTATCAAGTTATGTTTATATATTGTTTAGGTGAGGACAGCAGGTGATTAAGGCAACAAAATCCCAATGCTATTTGTGGTTGTTAAGGGTAGTTCAAATTGTATCATTTTAAAGATTATATATATGGTGTGAAGTGGTTGTAACAGTATTGTATGATAACCATATATCTCTCTATTTTGAACGAAAATACAAGTGCTTTTGCTGTCAGTTTTTCTCTTCCGTTTTTAGCTCTTTCTCTTGCACAAATAACCTTTTTTCAAAACTTTAGAACCTTGAAAAAGCCAACAATTGGTATCAGAGCATCCTTGATCTTTCGGGACCAGAATACCAACACAAAAGCTTCTCCATGGCATCCAGTTCAGCTCCAATATCTGCTCCAGTTTTCAACGGTGACCAGTACCATGTTTGGGCTATCAAGATGAAAACATATCTGAGGGGCCATGGTTTGTGGCAATATGTGGAAGAGGAGAAGCAAGTTCCCCAGCTTGGACCCAACCCTACGCTGAACCAGATGAGAGTTCATGAAGAAGAAGCAGCCAAAGCTCCAAGAGCATTGTCTTGTATACACTCTACCATGACAGATCAAGTCTTCTCCAGGATCATGGAATGTGAGACCCCTAAACAAGCATGGGACACACTCAAGGAGGAGTTTGGAGGGAGTAACCAGACAAGGAACATGCAGGTTCTGAACTTGAGGAGAGAATTTGAAGTACTCAAGATGCAGGAGGCAGAATCTGTCAAGGAATATGTGGACAGACTCATGGCTGTGGTGAACAAAATCAAGCTGCTAGGGGAAGAACTAACCAACCAAAGAGTGGTGGAGAAGGTTCTGGTGAGCCTACCTGAGAGGTTTGAAGCAAAAATTTCGTCCCTAGAGGACTCTAAAGATCTGTCCAGAATCAGCTTGGCTGAGCTGGTTCATTCACTTCAAGCCCAAGAACAAAGGAGGCAGCTGAGGCAAGAAGACTCAACTGAGACAGCCATGTATGTAGGTCAAAAAGGAAGAGTACAAGGAAGAGAAGACAAGAAATATAATGGTGAAAAGAAAGGAAAAGAGAAGAGCTACAATCAAGGAGGGAAACGTGGTGGACAAAGATCATTTCCTCCATGTGTGCACTGCAAAAAGAAGAACCATCCAGAATATAAGTGTTGGTTCAGACCTGGCATACAATGTAGGTCATGCAAGCAGTATGGACACATAGAAAAAGTGTGCAAAGGCAAAGGAACTCAGCAAGAGCAGCAGGCTGCAGTGGTGGAGGTCCAGCAACCAAATCCAGAAACAGAACAACTCTTCATGGCTTCATGCATGAACTACAACATATGTGATGATGTATGGCTGATTGATAGTGGTTGCACAAACCACATGACTCCAAATCTATCAAGTTTTGTGAGCATTGATAGGTCTTTCCACTCCAAAGTCAAGATTGGTAATGGAAAATTTGTGGAAGTCAAAGGAAGAGGTAAGGTTGCTGTTCCAACTCCATTAGGCACTAAATATATTGCAAATGTTCTTTTTGTACCTGAGATTAACCAAAGTTTGCTGAGTGTGGGTCAAATGTTAGAAAAGAACTACTCCTTGCATTTCCAAAACATGTCTTGCATAATATTAGACAACTTAGGGAATGAGTTGATGAATGTGAGAATGTTAGGGAAAAGTTTTCCAATTGAATGGAAGAACTCAAGTTTACATGCCTTGTCTGCAAAATGTGTTGAAACTGAAGTTTGGCACAAAAGATTTGGGCATTTTCATTATTCTGGACTTAAGGAAATGAGGAGGAAAGAACTTGTTCAAAGTATGCCTGAAATTGAGGAGAAGGAAGGGATATGTCAAGTTTGCCAGCAAGGGAAAATCACTAGGCAACCATTTCCAGCAAACCAATCCTGGAGAGCTGCTGAAAAACTTCAGCTTATACACACAGATGTGTGTGGTCCAATGCAGGTGCCCTCCTTGAATGGCAGCAGGTATTTTCTGCTGTTTATTGATGACTTCACCAGGCTGTGTTGGGTCTACTTCCTGAAACAAAAAGGTGAGGTGGCTGCAGTGTTTAAAGTGTTTAAGCAAATGGTGGAAAATGAGACTGGTCTGAGTCTGAAAACCATCCGGAGTGACAATGGTTCTGAGTATACCTCAAACCAGTTTCAAATGCTTTGTGCAGAATCCGGAATAAAGCACCAGTTGAGCTCCCCATACACACCACAGCAGAATGGTGTGAGTGAAAGAAAGAACAAAACTCTAATGGAAATGGCAAGGTGCATGCTGTTTGAAAAGAGACTTCCAAAAGCTTTCTGGGCTGAAGCTGTAAATACAGCAGCTTATCTTCTCAACAGGCTGCCAACCAAAGCCTTGGATAACAAAACACCATTCGAGGCATGGTATGGAGTAAAACCAAGCATCAACCACCTAAAAATATTTGGAAGTATTTGTTATGCTCACATTCCAGCCAACAAGAGGAGTAAGCTAGATGAAAAGGCTGAAACTGGAATTTTTGTTGGTTATAGCAGCCTATCCAAAGCATATAGGATTTACAATCCTAAGACCAAAAAATTCTTGGTCAATCGAGATGTAAAGATAGATGAAGAAGGGCTGTGGAATTGGGACAGAAATGAAATGGAAGTGAGTAACATGCAGGAACAAAGAGAAGGTTTGACTGCTGACCAGGATGATCCAGATTTCAGTTCTGATTCTAAAGCTAAATCTCCAGTCAGGGGAACTAGACCTTTGGCTGAAATTTATGATAGATGTAATTTGGCTTTGATGGAACCAACATGCTATGTTGAAGCAACCAAGGTCAAAGAGTGGAGGGCAACAATGGATGAAGAACTGGACATGATTAAGAAGAATGGAACCTGGGAACTGGTAAGCAGACCTACCGGAAGAAAGATTATCCAGGTGAAATGGATTTACAAGAAAAAAATTGAATCCTGATGGCTCAGTCAACAGACACAAAGCAAGGCTTGTTGTAAAGGGTTATGCACAGCAGTTTGGGGTGGACTTTACTGACACCTTTGCACCAGTTGCAAGACTTGACACCATCAGAATCCTTCTTGCAATTGAAACCCATTTTAAGTGGAAAGTCTTCCAAATGGATGTGAAATCTGCATTCTTGAATGGGTGGCTTGATGAAGAGATCTTTGTAGAGCAACCTGAAGGGTATGTGGTTAGAGGACAAGAGGATAAGGTGTACTTACTTAGGAAGGCTCTTTATGGACTAAAACAGGCCCCTAGGGCCTGGTATAGCAGAATTAATGAGTTCCTAATGAGTTTGGGGTTTGAAAGAAGTCCTAATGAGCATACTCTATATGTTGGAAAGATTGATAATGAAAGGATATTTGTATCCTTGTATGTTGATGATCTGCTGGTGACAGGTTCTAACTCCACTAGGCTGCTGGATTTCAAGAAGGAGTTACACAGAGAATTTGAGATGACTGACTTAGGGGAGATGAGTTACTTATTGGGAATGGAAGTATGGCAGTCTCCTTATGGGATATTTATCTCCCAAGAGAGGTATGCTAATGAACTACTTAAAAAATTTGCAATGGAGAACTGCAAACCTGTCAACACACCTCTGATGCAAAATATGAAACTGTGTAAAAGTGATGGTGCTGCTAAGGTTGATGAAACTAAGTACAGAAGTATAGTTGGGTGCTTGCTATACTTGACTGCAACTAGGCTAGACATTATGTTTGCAGCAAGCTTATTCTCTAGGTTCATGAATGAACCAAGTGAGCTGCATTTGCAAGCAGCAAAAAGAGTCCTCAGATACATTAGAGGATGTCCAGACCTGGGAATATGGTTTAGGGAAGCTGAAAATTTCAGTTTGCATGGTTTCACTGATAGTGATTGGGGTGGCTCCCTAGATGACATGAAAAGCACCTCCGGCTATGTCTTCTTTGTGAATGCAGGTGCCATAAGCTGGAATTCAAAAAAACAAGAGGTAGTAGCACAATCAACTGCTGAAGNTTAGGAACACGACTGATCTTTAAAAAAATTAATAATTTATGAATTGGTCAGATGGAAAACTTATTACAATTCTTAGCATTGATGGTGGAGGAGTAAGAGGCATCATTCCTGGGACAATTCTAGGCTTTCTTGAATCTCAGCTCCAGGTAATTGAAACATTTCATTGAACAATAAGATCTTCTGCACATATATTATATTACTATATGATAGTTCTCCTTCTATATCAAATATGTATTTCTTTTCTTGTGTGGAAGCTGGATGGTAATGATGCAAGGATTGTGGACTACTTCGATTTCATTGCGGGAACTAGCACAGGAGGCCTTGTAACTGCTATGCTAGCCACACCAAACCAAGATAATCGACCGATGTTTACAGCCAAAGATATAAATAAATTTTATCTTCAAGAAAGTCCAAAAATCTTTCCTCAAGAGTCAGAGCAGGGCCAACAATTTATGGAAATTAGAAAGCTAATTAGGATGTAGCAAAGAAAACTGAAGTTTTGAAAAAGAATAAATTTTATTAAAAGGAGTTTATCTGATTTTTGTATATCCTCCACAGGCATAGCTTGAACTGGTATGGTGCAACAACAAATTGGGTGAAATCAAAGTGGACTGATTATGCAAGGCCAGTTTACCAATCAGTAGAGGGGTTCATCGAGTTGGTTGAAAAAGAAGCCTTCTGTCCAAAATATGATGGTGATTATCTGCACAAGAAAATCAAGGAAATGCTTGGAGAGAAATGGCTCCATGAAACTTTAACCAATGTGATAATCCCATCTTTTGACATCAGGCTCCTCCAGCCAGTCATCTTCTCCACCTTAAAGGTCATTGTTCGGTATAATGATTATAAATACTGCGTTCCAGGGAGAGAAATTCTGATTCTGGAGCATAATTTTCTTATAGTGACTTTGCAGGCCAAACGCGATGATGCAAAGGATGCTCCTCTATCAGAAGTCTGTATTGGCACATCAGAAGCGCCATACTATTTGCCTCCCCATCATTTTGAAATGAACTCATCTAGAGGCACCAAGAAATTCAACCTGATAGATGGTGGTGTTGCAGCCAATAATCCTGTAAGTTCTAGTTCATCAAAAATGCTTTTATACCATATGAATTATCTACCACTACAGGATGGATATTTAACTATAACAATTCTATCAGGCTTTGCTGGCGTTATGTGAGGTGACCAAAGAGATGTCCCAAAATAAAAATTCCCCATGTTTGAACGGCATGGATTTTAGCAAGCTTCTTGTTCTATCCCTCGCAACTGGATCATCGAAGAGGGATGAAAAGCTTGAGGTTGGTGATGGAAAAAGTTGCGGGCTCTTCAGTTGGTTTATGGGGCCTAATAATACCACCCCATTATTTGACATCGTCCTTACTGCAATGGATGATATGGTTAACATATACATGTCTGTTTTTTTCCGGGATTCTATCCTCCAAGACAACTATCTTCGCATCCAGGTATCATTTATTCAACTTTGTTTCTTTATGCTAAACCACAGCCATTCTAGGATATGTATGTCAATGACTTTGATTATACTTGAAAAACTGAACATCGGAATATCTTAAAGACTTGTGGAGTTCCAATATATATAATTTCACGACATGAAAGAAACTTTGCTGATTGGAATCAAAATCCTACACCAGACAGATAGCTTGAAATATATTGAAGCCTCCACGGACAACTCAAAGAAAGAAAATCTGGAGAATCTTGAGAAGATTGGAATCGCTCTGTTGAAAAAACCTGTTTCTGCAGTGAACTTGGAAACTGGTTTATATGAACCACTGGAAGACAGCGGCACATATGAAGAAGCACTCGTCAAGTAAGATTATATGATTTGCCTGCTGGTATACTTTGTATTTAATCACAAAAGAACTCTAAATGCTGCCTTTGCATTGGTATTATGCAGGTTTGCTGAAAGATTGTCAGAAGAAAGAAGATTTCGCCTGGCTAATAGCTCTGCTTGACACTTCTTTTACTTCCATGAATGTTTCTGATACGCAAGAGATGCTTTTTCTACTTTTATTTTATATTTTTTTTCTTTTCACTTTAGTTATGAATGAAGAGGACACTTCAACCTGCCCAAGTCACAGTAAGGTTCAGGTTTTGTTACAGAACTAAAGCGACATGCAAAATAATCTAGTCAATTTCTTTCTTAAATAAAATCAATTCTAATGATTCAAATATCAGTTTTGCTATATATTACTTCATTATCTTAATCAATGAATAATTTATGCAATCTACAACTAAGGTTGCTTTGGAAGCACGTTCTCTGTCGTACCATCAGCAAAAAAACTTTCTACGAGAATTGATCTTATGAAATAAGAAATTTTAGAAGAAACTTCACAATTCAGCTAAGTTGTTGAGCAGCAAGTCATTGGTTGAATCCCTTAATTGAAGCTTGCCTGGTATTTGTTGACTTTCCATAAAAGAGCTATTAACCTTTTTATAAAAGTCAATTATTTTATTTCAGAGTTATGTTACTTGAATTACTATCCGACCACTTAGCCTCAACAGTAATTAACCAACAGGCAACAGATATATGGTGTGTGCCCGTGGACAGTCATTTCCTAACCTGATGCAAAACTGATCCTCATCCATCTTGAACATTAATGTCCTAAAGTTTTTCATGAGGATGAAGGTAGTTGGGAGAGGCAAGTTAATGTGGTGATGTTAGTTGAGGATCATTATATTGATTCTTTTGAGTCCTATATTAAGTTGTGATTTCAAGTCATTATGTCCAAGCCAAAGCTTCAGCATTAACAGGAAGTAGATAACTCTCCCTTTTCAGTCTCTTTCTAATATTATAAACCAGAGAGAGAGCTTTTCCGTCATCAATGGCAAACAGTAAGTCTTGCAGCTTCTACTCACGTTATGCACTTAAGAATTATGAACTCTGATTCTTAAAACTTGAATTATGACTGAGCTTTAAAGCAAAACTAATTATGAACGGTCAGATGGAAAACTTACCACAATTCTTAGCATTAATGGTGGAGGAGAAAGGCATCATTCCTGGGAAAGTCTTAGCCTTTCTTGAATCTCAGCTCCAGGTTGGTTGCTCAAGCTTACATCCTTCAACACTATTTAGAGTTCCTTATTTTTATTTTTTTTCTGTGGCTCATAAATGTTATTTCCTCATGAAGCAGACAATGCTCCATTGCCGGATATCTGCATGGGCACATCTGCCGCGCCATTCTATTTACCTCCCCATCATTTTGAAGTGAACTCATCAAAAGGCACCAAGAGATTCAACCTGATTGATGGTGGTATTGCAGCCAAAAATCCTGTAAGTTAGTTATACTTGAGAAAAAATCATTCCATTCATATTGAAATTCGCTACTAATGGCTAACCTCAATTACTCCCCCAACTATTTTATCAGACTTTGCTGGCAATATGTGAGGCAGCCAAGGAGATGTCTGGCAATGGAAATTCTCCAAGTTTAAGCATGGTGGACAGTAGTAAGCTTCTTGTTCTCTCTCTTGGAACTGGAGCGTCAAAGAGGGATGTCGAGCTTGAGGTTGCCGATGGAAGAGAATTGGGACTCTTTAATTGGTTCATGGGGCCTACTAATACCGCTCCATTTTTTGATGTTTTGTTTACTGCTATGGATGATATATTGAACTCGTTGAAGTATGCACGTCTGCTTTCTTCCATGGTCTTAAAGACAACTATCTTTGAATCCAGGTATTGATATAGAATCTCAGCAATTCCTGCCATTTTACATGATAATGTTTATGTACAAATTGGAGTATATGAATGTCTTGAAAATTGTACTGAACGAGACTCTGCTGACTCAGAAAAATTTTCTCACCAGACCGATTGTCTGAAATACACTTAAGTCTCCACAGAAAACTCAAAGAAAGAAAATCTGGAGCATCTGGAGGAGATTGCGAAGGATTTGTTGAAGAAACCTGTTTCACAAGTGAACTTGGAAACTGGTTTACATGAACCAATAGAGAACGGCGGCACATACAAAGAAGCATTGATCAAGTAAGCATAAGATTGACCGAGTTGATGTGTGATCCATATTTGGTTTTTTCTCATAACAAGTTCTCAATGCTTGCCTTTGCATTTTTGTTGTGCAGGTTCGCCAAGAGACTGTCAGAAGAGAGGAGGTTTCGTCAGCAGCACTCCCAGACTAATCTTTGTATGATTTATACATTTTATTTTATTTTATTTTTTCTCTTCTTCACTAGTATCTGAGGACATAAACGCCAACAGAGATGATAAGGCACCGGTTGGTCATTGTTTACATCAAGAAGGCTTCAATGGCTGATGGCTAAAGCTGGGAAGGGTTAAGTTGCAGAGCTCTAAGCTCAAATGTAGCAGAACAGATGCCAAACGTTTAGACCATGTTTTAGAGTGATTGTAGGCATTCTGAATAAAATGCTCCGTTCTATTTTAAAATTGAATTGAAGTTAAAGGCCGTCAAGTTTATGCAGCAGCATAACCAATATATAACGTATAAACGGCTAAGTACAACATACCAATAAAGAGGGCTGAAACATAATCCGATTCTTTATTTAATTATTTATTTTGCCCTGAAATCATCAATTAAAAGGAAAGTACTTGGACAACAGAATCTGATAATTCCAAGGAATCAAAATCCTACACCAGACAGATAGCTTGAAATATATTGAAGCCTCCACGGACAACTCAAAGAAAGAAAATCTGGAGAATCTTGAGAAGATTGGAATCGCTCTGTTGAAAAAACCTGTTTCTGCAGTGAACTTGGAATCTGGTTTATATGAACCACTGGAAGACAGCGGCACATATGAAGAAGCACTCGTCAAGTAAGATTATATGATTTGCCTGCTGGTATACTTCGTGTTTAATCACAAAAGAACTCTAAATGCTGCCTTTGCATTGGTATTATGCAGGTTTGCTGAAAGACTGTCAGAAGAAAGAAGATTTCTCCTGGCTAATAGCTCTGCTTGACACATCTTTTACTTCCATGAATGTTTCTGATACGCAAGAGGTGCTTTTTCTACTTTTATTTTATATTTTTTTTTCTTTTCACTTTAGTTATGAATGAAGAGCACACTTCAACCTACCCAAGTCACAGTAAGGTTCAGGTTTTGTTACAGAACTAAAGCGACATGCAAAATAATCTAGTCAATTTCTTCCTTAAATAAAATCAATTCTAATGATTCAAATATCAGTTTTGCTATATATTACTTCATTATCTTAATCAATGAATAATTTATGCAATCTACAACTAAGGTTGCTTTGGAAGCACGTTCTCTGTCGTACCATCAGCAAAAAAACTTTCTACGAGAATTGATCTTATGAAATAAGAAATTTTAGAAGAAACTTCACAATTCAGCTAAGTTGTTGAGCAGCAAGTCATTGGTTGAATCCCTTAATTGAAGCTTGCCTGGTATTTGTTGACTTTCCATAAAAGAGCTATTAACCTTTTTATAAAAGTCAATTATTTTATTTCAGAGTTATGTTACTTGAATTACTATCCGACCACTTAGCCTCAACAGTAATTAACCAACAGGCAACAGATATATGGTGTGTGCCCGTGGACAGTCATTTCCTAACCTGATGCAAAACTGATCCTCATCCATCTTGAACATTAATGTCCTAAAGTTTTTCATGAGGATGAAGGTAGTTGGGAGAGGCAAGTTAATGTGGTGATGTTAGTTGAGGATCATTATATTGATTCTTTTGAGTCCTATATTAAGTTGTGATTTCAAGTCATTATGTCCAAGCCAAAGCTTCAGCATTAACAGGAAGTAGATAACTCTCCCTTTTCAGTCTCTTTCTAATATTATAAACCAGAGAGAGAGCTTTTCCGTCATCAATGGCAAACAGTAAGTCTTGCAGCTTCTACTCACGTTATGCACTTAAGAATTATGAACTCTGATTCTTAAAACTTGAATTATGACTGAGCTTTAAAGCAAAACTAATTATGAACGGTCAGATGGAAAACTTACCACAATTCTTAGCATTAATGGTGGAGGAGAAAGGCATCATTCCTGGGAAAGTCTTAGCCTTTCTTGAATCTCAGCTCCAGGTTGGTTGCTCAAGCTTACATCCTTCAACACTATTTAGAGTTCCTTATTTTTATTTTTTTTCTGTGGCTCATAAATGTTATTTCCTCATGAAGCAGACAATGCTCCATTGCCGGATATCTGCATGGGCACATCTGCCGCGCCATTCTATTTACCTCCCCATCATTTTGAAGTGAACTCATCAAAAGGCACCAAGAGATTCAACCTGATTGATGGTGGTATTGCAGCCAAAAATCCTGTAAGTTAGTTATACTTGAGAAAAAATCATTCCATTCATATTGA
Organism: Pistacia vera; assembly: GCF_008641045.1. Taxonomy (NCBI): domain Eukaryota; kingdom Viridiplantae; phylum Streptophyta; class Magnoliopsida; order Sapindales; family Anacardiaceae; genus Pistacia; species Pistacia vera. The sequence continues at coordinate 1,318,577 of NW_022196634.1, forward strand.
AATTCGCTACTAATGGCTAACCTCAATTACTCCCCCAACTATTTTATCAGACTTTGCTGGCAATATGTGAGGCAGCCAAGGAGATGTCTGGCAATGGAAATTCTCCATGTTTAAGCATGGTGGACAGTAGTAAGCTTCTGGTTCTCTCTCTTGGAACTGGAGCGTCAAAGAGGGATGTCGAGCTTGAGGTTGCCGATGGAAGAAAATGGGGACTCTTTAATTGGTTCATGGGGCCTAATAATACCGCTCCATTTTTTGATGTTTTGTTTACTGCTATGGACGATATGGTTGAAGTATACACGTCTGCTTTCTTCCATGGTCTTAATAACTATCTTCGAATCCAGGTATTGATATAGAATCTCTGCAATTCCTGCCATTTTACATGATAATGTTTATGTACACTACTTTGACTGGACTTGTCAAATTGAAGTATTGGAATGTCTTAAAAATTGTACTGAACGAGACTGCTGACTCGGAAAAAAATTCTAACCAGACTGATTGCCTGAAATATACTGAAGTCACCACAGACAACTCAAAGAAAGAAAATCTGGAGCATCTGGAGGAAATTGGGAAGGATTTGTTGAAGAAACCTGTTTCAGAAGTGAACTTGGAAACTGGTTTACGTGAACCAATAGAGAACGGCGGCACACATGAAGAAGCATTGATCAAGTAAGCATGAAGATTGACTGAGTTGATGTGTGATCCATATTGGTTTTTTCCCATAACAAGTTCCCAATGCTTGCCTTTGCATTTTTGTTGTGCAGGTTCGCCAGGAGACTGTCAGAAGAGAGGATGTTTCGTCAGCAGCACTCCGAGGATGATAAAGTTTCCGGTTGGTCATTGTTTAGCATCGAGAAGACTTCAATGGCTGATGGCTAAAGCTGGGAAGGGTTAAGTTGCAGAGCTCTAAGCTCAAATGTAGCAGAACAGATGCCAAACGTTTAGACCATGTTTTAGAGTGATTGTAGGCATTCTGAATAAAATGCTCCGTTCTATTTTAAAATTGAAGTTAAAAGGCCGTCAAGTTTATGCAGCAGCATAACCAATATATAACGTATAAACGGCTAAGTACAACATACCAATAAAGAGGGCTGAAACATAATCCGATTCTTTATTTAATTATTTATTTTGCCCTGAAATCATCAATTAAAAGGAAACTACTTGGACAACAGAACCCGATAATTCCAATGGCTAAACGAGAAAATATGAGATGTTTGAAGCAACAAGACAACATTCATCCAATCATACATGTATACAAGAATAGGCAGTAATGAACAATGATACAATTTAATTATTAGGTGGATTCAAATTGCAGGTAACAAGCTCATTTCCAGCATCGAAAGTGCAGAATAACTACACAATAGCCATCCAACCCTATATATTTTGGGTAGATATATGAAACTTTAAAAATCAAATAGGTTACCAATCAATATCTACCACATTTTCTCATCATCAATTCTCTGATAATTCGCCACAGTCTTCAATAGCAACTGGCTGGGAAGTCGTCCCACTGTCGGAGCCCACCTTCTCCATCTCCTTAACGACACTATAGCCATCCACAACTTTCCCGAACACAACATGTTTGCCATCAAGCCATGGTGTCTTCTCAGTGCATATAAAGAACTGTGAACCATTAGTGTTAGGACCAGCATTAGCCATTGAAAGAATCCCAGGCCCAGTATGCTTCAGCTTGAAGTTCTCATCAGCAAACTTCGCACCATAGATCGATTCTCCTCCAGTTCCATTACCCCTCGTGAAATCACCCCCCTGACACATGAAGCTAGGGATTATGCGGTGAAATGTTGAGCCCTTGTAGTGCAGTGGCTTCCCAGACACTCCAATCCCTTTCTCACCGGTGCACAGGGCACGGAAATTTTCAGCAGTTTTTGGAGTGACATCTTTATATAGCTCCATCACAACTCGGCCCATCTTCATTTTTCCAATAACAATGTCAAAGAAAACCTTCGGATTCGACATTTTGCCTATCCAATAAAATCCAAACAGAATTAATAAATCAGCTTCTGATTAAATCATGAATTATTACCATTTTCGTCTCACGAACAGAAGCTACAAGCCACACTCAGAATCTTCATGAACCAATTACAAAAAAATATACTGTTAATATCAAACCAAATTCAATCTTCATCAATATCAGAAAAAGTTGGAATCTTGTCCATTAAAATTTTGACTGAAAATGAAACACAAATTCTCAAATACCAAAAATTCTCAAAAATACCAAAATTCATCAATTTTAATATGCAAGTTCAGGGAGTCGCTAAACTGACAATATGAAAATATTAGGGTAAGTCAAGTGATCCAACCCTTCATAAGCTGTATTCAACAAATTAAGCTTCCAATTTTGTGCACCAAAGAAAAAAACAACAAATAAAAAAAGTAGAAGAGAGAACAAAAGCAATGCAGTTATTGAAAGAAAGTGTGTCTAGTGGAAGCAGTAAAAGAAAATGTTAAGCATCCAACAAGATGTCCTGAAGCAACATTGAAAGATATAGCAAAAGGGTATTACTAAAGAGGATGATTTGATGATCTTGCACAGCTTTTGAGCTCACAGACTTTGAAAAAATCGCCTGCAAGCCTTCGATATGTGCTTTTCAAAATAGCCCATAAACACATTATTTATACACGAAGCAAGAGAAAATAACCAGAGATTCATAAATCAAATGCAACAAAAACAAGGGTTAGAATGACCATATAATAGAGAAGTGGAGCACCTTGCAGTAAAATTCGACCAGAGACGATTATAATTTAAGCTGCAATGCACATATATATTGGCAGAAGATTAGGGTTTAGGGTTTATCCAAACTTTGGGCCAGGCTTTTGGGCTTCGCTTCGCTTCGGCCCGATCAATGGCTTTGATAAAACAGTAAATTAAAATTAGGTTAATGGAAAAAATTCACCTTAGGTTTTATTAAACAACAAAAATACTCCTGTGGTTGTTGTAATAACAGAAATACCCCTGACGTTAGGTATTTGGTGTTCAAATAAACGGCAGAGGGGCAATTTCGTAAATATATATTAACTAATTATATTAAAAAATTTAACGATATACTAATAACTCACTAATTAATGGCAAAAGGATTTACCTTATTTTTTAAATCTCGAGGGACATATATTTGATTAAACTTCAGGGGTTAAAACAAAACCCCTTGAAATTATTTTAACAAAATATCAAAATCTCAAGTGTTTATTTTTAGTTCTTTTAGTTTATTTTTAAATATTTGTGATTTTAGGATAAGGGTTTGAATTATTTAAGAATTATTTAAAATTTTTATTAGTTATTTTACCTTTTCTTTAATTTAAAACTGAGTTGTTAATAAACTTTAGCTTAAAATAGTCAAGTTCAAACTATAATTAAGATAAATTAGTAATTGTGTTTAATCCAAATGAGTGAACTCTCGTATTTAACAAGAAAATTTGATTGACACCGGATCTATATGTTAGTTTCTAGAGCTTTTGGGATGAAACTAGTTTTGCGAGTTTTGGAGGGTGTAGTATTAACCTTTAATAGTTAAACTTTAGGAATATAACTTTCGAAAGAAGCCAAACTGCAAGGGGTTGTGTAATTATCAGTATCTGAGAGGGTTTATTGGCTCTTGAAAAACCTCAAGGGGTTTAAAAGACTCTATAAAGAGGGTGTTTAGTTGCTGCAGGAAATTGTTTCACGACCCAAACCCAGTAAGATCTTCTTCAATTTATCAGCTTTAACCATATTATTTGCTTTGGCAATTGTTTCACGACCCAAACCCTTGAAATCATAAGAACATTCATGCTTTTTATGATGACGATGAAGTCTCATTGGTTTTCTTTCCATTTGAATTTCTTGATTTCATATTTTGTTGTCAGGTCCAACCACTCAACATTCACAATCATCATATCTAACTATGTGCATGCTTTTATGGATTAATCAAATAATCCTTATATTTAGCTAGCTATTAGCAGAAACCAGCATGGATTTATGATGTTCACAAACCGACTCACCCCAACCAACCTTCCTTCCTTCCTACACTTAACATTTCAAAAACTCTCCAACAAGAAACTCCTCTCCTCTTCAATTTTCATCCAAAAACTCCCAGAAGAACAACCCCACCAGGCAAATACATTGTCATTTGCTACTCTTCATAGCCATTCCAATCTTGAGCAAACAAAACAAAACCATGCCCTTTTAATCAAAACATTCGAAACCCACTTCAACTACTCCCAGTTTAGCCCCTTGGCACAATACAATTTTCTTATAAGCTCTTATATTAAGAACAACCAACCCGGAACTGCTGTTAATGTATATGCTTATATGCGAAAAAATGGCACTGAAGTTGATAATTTTACTCTACCCACTATACTCAGAGCATGTAGTCAAGTATTGATGAGCCAGTTGGGGGCAGAGATACATGGTTTTGCAGTAAAGAATGGGTTGGATATGGATGTTTTTGTATCGAACGCTTTGATTCAAATGTATGGAGAGTGTGGGAGTGTAGAGTCATCGCGCTTAGTGTTTGATAAAATGGCGGATAGAGATATTTTTTCTTGGAGTACGATGATTAGAAGCTGTCATAAGGGTAGATTATTTGATGAAGCGTTGGAACTTATAAGAAAGATGCAATTTTTGGAAATGAGGCCTAGTGAAGTTGCCATGATTAACATGGTCAATCTCTTTGCAGACATTGCAAATATTGAAATGGGGAAAGCCATACATGCTTGTGTTATGAGGAATGGTAAGAATGAGAAATTGGGAGTTGCTTTAGCCACTTCTTTGATTGATATGTATGCCAAGTGTGGAAATTTAGCTTCTGCAAAAAGGCTGTTTGATGGGTTGGATCAGAGGAGTGTAGTTTCCTGGACTGCTATGATTGCAGGGTATATTCGTTGCAGAAAGTTTAAAGACGGGACTAGGCTTTTTGTTCAAATGATAGAAGAAAATGTATTTCCAAGTGAGATTACAATGCTTAGTCTTATAATAGAATGTGGGTTTGTTGGGGGTCTAGAGATGGGGAAATGGTTACATGCTTACATGTTCAGAAATGGGTGTAGCTTTTCTTCGGCTTTGTCTACTGCTTTGATTGATATGTATGGGAAATGTGGTGAGATTGGAAGTGCTAAAGCTCTATTTGATAGCGAGAAGAGGAAAGATGTTGTGATTTACAGCGCTATGATTTCAGCATATGCGCAAGCTCATTACATTGACGAGGCGTTTGAACTCTTTGTTCAAATGAGGGAGAGTCAAGTAGGGCCAAATGAGATGACAGTGGTTGGTCTTCTTTCACTCTGTGCAGAAGCTGGAGCACTTGACTTGGGCAAGTGGATTCATGCTTACATAGAAAAGCGAGGTGTAGGAGTTGATGTGGTAATGAAAACTGCAGTCATGGACATGTATGCTAAGTGTGGAGACATACATGGTGCTCATAGGCTGTTCAGTGAAGCCACAAGTTGAGATATCTGCATGTGGACTGCCTTAATGAAGGGATATGGAATGCATGGTTTTGGCGATGAAGCTTTGAAACTCTTTGCAGACATGGAGAGATTTGGTATTAACCCAAATGACATCACATTTATCGGTCTCCTAAATGCTTGTAGTCATGTTGGATTGGTTGCAGAAGGGAAGAGGATTTTCAAGGAAATGGTTCATGAATACGGTCTGGTCCCAAAGATTGAGCATTATGGGTGCATGGTAGATCTTCTTGGTAGAGCAGGACTGCTTCACGAAGCTCATGAGATGATTAAAGCCATGCCCATAAGGCCTAACACTATTGTATGGGGCGCTTTGCTTGCTGCATGTAAGCTACATAAGAATCCCTACATGGGGGAAATGGCAGCCACGGAGCTTCTTGAAATGGAACCACGAACCTGTGGTTACAATATCTTGACTTCAAACTTATATGCAGCATCAAATAGATGGAATGATGTTGCAGGGGTGAGAAGAGATATGCAGGATTTAGGAGTGAGGAAAGAACCTGGTTGCAGTTTGATTGAAGTAAATGGTTCACTTCATCAGTTCATAATGGGAGACAGAGCACACCCACAAATTGGAAATATTAAAGATATGCTATCAGAGATGAGCAATAAACTTAAGGAGGCTGACTACACCTAAAACTTCAGTTGTCTCGCAATGCAGATGTTGAAGAGGAAGAAAACAGAGCTATCATGGAGAGAAATCGCCAATGACTCGCAGCTTTTGTACAGCTGCAGGCGTTCTGATCTCGGTTGTCCAGAACCTCCTCATATATGGCAACTTCTGGTGGCAGACAATCTTTTAGCAAAGTGTACAGTAATTTGTACACATAAATCAAGATATTACAGAAATTTATGAAGGGTTTGGACCTTTTATTGATGTGTTCCAAATCAAATTTAGCATCCTTAAAAATCAATTCTTTCATCTGTTCATTGATTGAGAGTTTTCTTTGAGTTCGAAGTAGAGAAACGAGTAGAACACGGAACAACTTCAACTTAACAATTATAAGTTTTTAAGGGCTTGGAACACATTGTGAATGATTGCTACAAAAACCTGTCAGCCTATACCAACTATATTTTCATGATGCCAAACAGAGAAGATATAACATTAGCACGCAAGTTTACATGTGAAGAGAATCAGTCATCGAAAGTTGTACAACTGAAAGCATTACACAATTAAATAATCTGAAGCTCAATGAATAGTTCCAACTGCCTTTCTTTGAATGAATTCGCATCATCGATGACATAGAACAAATGCAAACACATGATAGTTAAGTATCAACCAAGCCACTGTTGAGCACGGCGATCCCCACCACCACCAACAGAATGCCGAATACTAATCTTTTCACTAGCATATTTTTGTTGAAGCCATTCAAAACCATTTACATCCAGTTTCCCAGTTACTGATTTCCCTTGCCTCCTGCGAGTTTGTTGTTCCTTTATAGAAGCCCAAAGTTTCTCAATGGCATCCCTTTGTCGAGCTGTAAATCTTGCTACATTATCGGAGGCATGCTTCACCAAGATGTCTATCACTGTTTGGCACCTAGAAAGAAAAAATTGTCCTCTTAGGATGAAAATCATAGTACTTAAGGACGCTACAAGAGTAAACACAGCAAAAAGTTTTTTTTTTTCTTTTTTTAGTAGCATAAAGCAATGAGCTTACCATGGAGTTTTGTAACGATGCGCAGCAATCTCTAAACAAGTAACCAAGGCTTCTCTCTGCTCCTTGAGAAACCTCTTATTCTCTTCCTCTTCCTCCTTCCTGATAGAATCTGCTGTCTCTTTCTTAACCTTTGTTCTGTCATCTTTCTTTGTTTTGTTAGGGATTAGAGCATCAAGCCCAAATGGATCAGACTCATTTTTGTTATTTCCTTCTGCCAGGGAAGCTGAAAGCACATCCTGCTTACTTTGATCGTCTTCATTAGTTATTTCTGTATCATCTTTCAGGGCCGCAGCTTCCTCAACATCGTCATCCTCAGTTGCCACTGGAAGATTAGATATGATCTCTTTTATTTGTGTAGATGTTTTTGAAAACTACATGAAGGTAAACAAAAGCCAAAGCATGAGCATAAACAGATTTCAGCAGTAATGAAAATAAGAAACGGTATTTCAGTACCACACAACTTTTTCAGGCATGCTTGTTATATCTAATTGCAGGCAGTCCAGGTATCAGGATTAGTTTGATTGAGTTTTTTTTACTGTCCTTTCCTAAACTTCCTAATTAATGAAAGAAATAACAATAGTTGAACGGGAAAAATTAATGCATGAATCCAGAAGAGATCACTTTATCAGACACACATTTATGTCACTTAGGTCATCTTTGACTAAAATAGTAATTACCAAGAGCATCCTACTACATCTACTAAGGTATACATCTAAAATCTAATAATATGCTGCAGCATCAATATGCTCAAAACTGCAATAACATGTTGCATAGCCGGACACTTCCCATCACCAAAATATATGTAGAAATTTTTATGAGTCATGATCTAGAAAGTCTGACAAATAGCCAAAATTGAAGTGCATACCACAAAGCTGTCGTCGGTTAACAAGTCATTCGCTACCACTGTCCTAATTGTCCATGTAGTTAATTGGTTCTTCTGCTTCTTAGTGAGGCACTACAAGAAACCAACATGGTAAAATAACCCTCAAGAAAGATAACATTCCTATATTCTTAAATGGAATATGTCTATATTAAATGAAATTTATATCTTACTTCAGCTGCATCTTGTGCCGCAGAGAACAATGCATGATAATCTGCTCGCACTGAAGCATCCGTGCATGAAGTGGGTAACGACATTGCAGCCTCCAGTATGGCAAAAAAGTGATCACTGGTCCCTGGTTTCACACTTGCAGCCTGAATCATCTGTATAGCAAGCTTCGAAGCCTTACCAAACTTCATGGGGTTCTTGATATGCAATGCTATTTTCTGCATGGCATCAATAACTTGCTTTTGCGAGGCATCTGTTGTTGTTTTAAACCTCAAGGACTTTTGAGGCACAGTGGCTGAGAAACAGCATGTAAAATTTAGGTTCTTTTAACACTTTGATCTAAGTATCAAAATTACACAGACAAGTATGTAACATATCAACAAGCAAACAAAAGAAGATAGAAATCCATATTTGTGGAACACTTAACTAGGTTGTCTAGTGATTAGGACCCATTTTGCAAAGATCTCTGTTATCCAGGTCCATTATAGCTCAAGTACATCACTGGACCTTCTATTTCTTGCGTATTCCTTAATTTTCCAAGTAACACCACATAGCAAATTGTCATTCTGCCCTCTAAAAGCAACAAAATATGACAAAACCTAGCCAACGTAGCATCATGAAAACCTACAAACTAGGAACCAAACTAAAGATCAAGGTAATTTAAATTCTCCATAACCTAATATTAACGCACTAAATTTTGAATTTTTTAGCATTATTCGAGACCTAATGAAAACAAACCTTCAATTACTAACCTAAAATAGCCAAACTATAGAGTTTCCTGTGCAACTAATAACATGACACTACAAAATAAACAACACCCAGATGAAAAAAAGCTAAAGCTATCTAGAAAGCACTTTCCTTGCTACCGGAAAGTTAGTCCCAGCTCAAATTTCTGTTTCAGAAACAAAGAAAAAGAGAGAATCACAGAGAGCCTAGATAATTAAAATGCAAGGAAGACACAATGAATCACCTTCTGGGTTAGACTTGGGTTTCTTGAGGGCGCTTTTGAGGATAGGGGCCGGAGCTGGAACTGGAGAAGATTCTCTTTTCTTCTTGTTTGTTGTAGATTGTTGTTCTTGCTCTGGTTCATGATCTCGATTTTGTTGTTGAGAAGAAGGTGGCGGTAATCCTTCAAATAAATTGTCACCCATTCACAAACACACACTAAAAAACTAGTTCTCACTCGATTCCACCCTGCAAATGAAAACAAACTCAAGCTTTCTGCCCGAAAGAACAGAATAGAAGAGACTGGGAAGGAGGAAATCAACACGATGACCCACCCCAAAAATTAAATTAAAACTAAATAGAATTTGGGCCCATGAATTATTTGAGGTGGGCGGGAGGTTTAAGATTTGGGCTTGAAATTGGATTACTAAATGCACACCTACAGATATAGAAGTGACAGCCTTTGAAAATAGGTGTAGTTTTTTCAAAGCAAATGAAGAAGGTTTGAGTTTAAATAGTACTATCTTTTAGGGGAAATAATACAACCACCGATGGTAGTGCACCGAATTTATATACTGAATAACGTGATAAAATCTTGACCGTTGATTAATTTTAACTTAATATTAATCAACAATCAGGATTTTACCACGTAATTTGGTGCACAAATTCGGTGTACTACCGTTGGTGGCTGTAGCATTACTCATCTTTTAGAGCTTGTATTATTTATTTAGAAAGTCATACTATATATATATATATATATATATAACCTCTCTATAGTGATACTTTATATAATAATAAACTCTACATAGTCATAAAAAACTCTAGTCTCAATTTGAGATAGTTATAAATAAGAATAAACTCCACATTGTAATAAGTTATAATTTTTCTAATTCCCGTCTTAAGGAAAGTTACCTCCACATAATAATAATTATTTATATATTACCAAAAAATATATGTTATGTTACATTATAGGTTTAAGATGAAATAAAATATTTATCTAAAGTTGTTTGGGACAATGATTTATAATTTTAGAGTTGTTACCACATCTTTTACCTTGCTAGTATGTAATAACTTACTAGCATTGACACTTTCTTGTTGAAGCCAAAATATTTTTAGCTTCTCAAGCATGTTTAGAGCTTCATGGCATGAAACTTTTTGTATTTCCGTACTATCATCCTTAGAATTATTTCTTTTATCTCCTTGTCTAATTGTAGCAATGATTTCTTTTTTGGTTAAAGCATACACGATTTGTTGCTCATTTGGATGATCAAGAAAGACATTAGTATCCATTCGATTAGTGTAGTGAAATTATCGAATCTGATCACTCATTTTTGCAATGACTCTTTTATTTTTCTCGTCCAATTCATTTGTAACTTGCAATTCATCAAAATCGAGGGTCCTAATTTTGCAATGCTTAAAACCATTGGCAATTGTCTGTGGCTTCACATCAATTAACCATGCATCAACTGCATTTATAGTTCCATCAATGACACTTATCTTTGCTGGTTCCAAGACACGGTCTTCAATCAATTTCAAAAGTAAGCAATTGAAGTGCTGAATTGAAATCCTAATACTACTAAAATATGAATTGAAATCCTAATACTGGACTACTAAAACATGAATTAAAAAATAAGAAATCAAAACTATAATTTTTGTAATTACACCTCCATTAAATTATAACCTCCTTATAGTAATAAAATTAGTTAGTCCCACCGTTATGACTATAGAGAGGTTTTACTATATATGTCATTAGCTTGTGTTCACATTAAAAGGCTCTAAATTCATGCCTAAACCTAACCCTCAAAATTTGATGATTAGTATATTGTTGCCCATNGGCGGGAGGTTTAAGATTTGGGCTTGAAATTGGATTACTAAATGCACACCTACAGATATAGAAGTGACGGCCTTTGAAAATAGGTGTAGTTTTTTTAAAGCAAATGAAGGTGGTTTGGGTTTAAATACTACTATCTTTTAGAGCTTGCATTATTTATTTAGAAAGTCATACTCCATATATATATATATATATATATAAAGAGAGAGAGAGAGAGAGAGAGAGATGGCCTTGGGATCAAGGGAAGGAGCGCAATGGTTGTGGAATGCGTTTGGGTTTCTTCTTCGGTCGGCCAATGGTGAGCTAGATGGTAGTGGTAGGACTATTAAAGGGATCCAATCCCTGTTGTACACAACTTTTTGGAGAAAAACTTCTTGCCCTTGCAGTCATTCATTCCTTTTTTTTTTTTTTTTTTTTTTTAATAGACACTTGTTACAACTGACTCAATTACACCCACTTTGCCTAATATACAAACGTGGGATACATTGCTAAAGACTAAGACTTGAACAAGGAAACTACCAAGGACTCATGCATTAAAAAAAGGAATTTCAATTCTGGTTCAGGACTCGCATTCGGAATCTAATATGAGTCGTTGTTCCAATTTTAAGGTTGGTGATGGTTCAAGTGAGTGCGTTGGAGGGTATTTCTCTATTCTGGAGTCAGGTTATGTTGAGAAAGGGCTTGATTTGGTTGTTGATCTCGATTTGGCTATGGCTAGGAACGTTCTTCTTCAAAGCCTGCCGATGTGCCATTCTTTGATGGTGAGTGAAGAATTTTGTCCTCTAGTTTCTGGTCAAGGGGGTATCATTCTGTTGGCACCGAGCAATGAGCCTGTGAACCCTTCTGTCTCTGGGTTGTATCTAGGTTGTTTTACGAGTTTGGAGTCGGGTAGTACTTTGGATTATGAAGGAGCTCAACTCTTCTAAGCTTGAGTCTACTGCTACAAAAGACCTGATTAGTTAGTCTTTGTCGGATGGGCCAATTGGTCTTGTGCATTACCTTGGTTTTTCAATCCTAGAAGAATAAGTTGAAACTGGTCTAGCTGTGCAATCCAGTGGGCCCTTATCGTTTGTGATGGAAATTGGGCCTAGATCTTCGCTGTTGGGCACTAAGCCTATCTTATTTAGGCAATTCAAAAGCCCAATTAGTCATGTTAGCCAATTGGGTTCTTCTTCTTCTTTGGGGGTCCTTGAGCCGAGCACCCATAACCTTGTTAACAACCAGCCTACTAATTTATCTCTTAACCTAAGTTCTAATTATGGGGGTTCCTTTTCTGATTTGAATAAAATGTAGGCTCCTCTTCATATTCAGCAAATTCTTGAGGATACTCCATTTAATCCATTGAAACCTAGTTGGGCATTTATTGCCTCTGGCAAATCTCGGACGAGTAAGCTACCTTTACACTATGTTAAGCTGATTGTTAACTCGACAAGAATTATGTCCATCAAACCTTTGGTGTCAATTTTGGTGAATGGAAAACGGCAAGGGGAAATTGTTAGAGTAGGTGCCCTAAAGCCAATCAATTATTGTAAAATTGACTCTGTAATAAATGTTTATTTATCAATAAAAGGCATATTCTTCTATATAGTGTATGTAATGATATATGTCCTTAGGATGGTAGAATCATGATGAGGATATCAAGTGTTTCAAATCTTGATAGTGAGAACCCTATGATCACATATGGTAGTCATTCTAGAAACGTCCATAGCCTTAGTATTATTCTAACCAAGGACACAGATAATACGATAAGACTATCATAGTGTTGAACGACCCTATCGAAAAGCAGTGACTGATTTCACTTGTCAAGGTTGTTTGCCGACAACTTGGTGTAACACATGGGTGCTTGCTAGAGGCAAGTTCACTGGACAGACCCACTAGAGGATTCCATATGGATGGTAACCCTAGTGTCTATGGAATAAATCCTCTAACGGATGGTGGTGCATGTGATCCTTATACTTAAGATCACTGGAACGCCTTGTGCACCAATTGGTGTAGTTTGACACTAACCCAACATAGTTCTATTCAGAGTTATCAACACGGTAGTGATTGGCTACATTGAGAAGTGTATCAGGACTATGGTGGATTGACAAATGATTCATCACTCCTGGGTACGGGAGAAGTTATCTCACTAGGTAATTCAGTAAATGGCAATGACACTAAATCTGTGGCCACAATGGGATTGAGTTGATGCTCAATCCAATTTAATACTTCTGTCATTGGTCCACAACTGAATACAATCATGTCAAGGATATCTGAGGTTGACACTATTTCTGTACCTCGGTCTCGATGAGATAACAGTTGATGAAAAGATTTGATTGCACATTAACCATACCGTTGACGGTCTGTAGTTTCTCTGAATCTGAATCTATCTGGTAGCCATGATGCCTTGCTAGAGGCCAATCTTGGTTTATGTGTAGTGAAACGATTAATTGGTGTTAATCGTAATACTACACACTGCCGATATGAAGAGGGGCCTACGGGTCACACACTTAGAAGATAATTTAAGAATCAATTTGTGAGAAGTGTATTTTCGTCTTTTATGATGAAAGGGTATTTTGGTAATCTCACAGTGCAATTAAATTTACTGAGGTTGTTGCATGTATTTAATTTTAATATTAAAATTAAATTAGTGAGATTATATTTAAATATATCTCTGTATATATTTAAATGAATTATTTTTATTAATTAAATGTTAATATATTATTATACATTAATTGATTTTAATTATAATAATAATAAATTAATTAAAATACCATAAAGGGTGTGTTTGGTTGCAAGGGTGAACTAGGGTTGGAGCCAATGGATATTTCTAAGTGGAATAGGGTTTTAATTGTTGCACTATATAAGTGCAACTTAAAATTAAAACAAATAGAATTATTCATTCAATCAAAACTCTAGCCACCCAAAAGGTTTTCTCTCTCTCTCTCTCTCATGTTTTCTTCTTCAAGTGAAGAAGAAAATTTTTCAATTTTGATTGTTTTTTATTCTTGATGCCGGCAATTGTTCTAGCAAAACAATTGTCGGTTCTTCGGATTATCTTCATATGGACTTCCATGAGCGCGATCCTACATTGGATCGATTAGCAAAGAATCACGTGAACAGCATATGGTGAATAGTGTTTGTGTCCGAAATCAGAAATATTCGAAGGAGCCTCCAAACATACGTAAGTATTCTAATCCTTGAATGAATTTATTTTATACAGATTTTGTTTATAAACATGTAAATGGTATAATCTATACTCGGATCTTGCCAAAAAGGTAATTGATTTATCGATTGAATTTTTTGTTTTCTGCTGCGTTTAGTAGATCAATTACTTACATAAACTTGCCTTGTTGGGTCTTTCTTTGAAAAGAAGCCTCCATTCCATATTGTCCAAGTTTCAGCCATGCATATGTGGAAGAAATACGATATCACTGACGTTATGATGAACGAAAAGATGTTTTTCTTTTTCAAATTTGAAGCAAAAGTCTAAAGTCCATTGGTCAAGCGTTAGCGACCAGAACTCTGCTTGTTTTTTGTTTTCACAAGTCTTTGAATCTAATCATGTGTCTAGACAGATTGAGAGAATCCAAATTGATCACAATTCAATTGTTAAGGTTAAGGATCTTGTTGGTGCTTTTTTTTTATTTCTATAAGTTTCTTCTTGGCACAACTTATCCTGTGTCTCTCATGGTTGGGCATAAAGACTTATTCTGTAAGAAGGCTTTAGAGGTGCAATGTGATCTCATGGTTCGCATGGTAAGTAGAGAAGAAATCAAGTTTGTCTTATTTGATATTGGAGATGATCGAGCTCTTGGGCTTTATTGGTACTCCTCAAAGTTTTTCAAAGCTACTTGGAGTATTGTTGGTGATGAAGTCACCAAGGCCATCTCTAATTTTTTTTTATAACGGTAATCTCCTCAAGGAATTGAATGCCACTATTATCTTGCTAGTGCCGAAGATTGCAGTGCCCCTCTGTGTTATGGATTTTAGGCTTATTTCCTACTGTAACGTCTTATATAAAGGTATCTCAAAAATTCTCTCTTGTTATATCAAAGATTTTCTAAGTGAGATTATTAATATTTCTTAACCTCCTTTTGTCTCGGGCATTGTATAAGTGATAATATCTTATTAGCCTAAGAGTTGTTTAGGATTTATCATTGGGATGCTGGTGTTGCGAGATGTGCTTTCAAAATCGATATTCAGAAAGCCTACGATTGTCTTGATTGGGGTTTTCTCTTGTCCTTGTTGAGGTTGTTTGGCTTTCCTGAAAAAATGTTGAATTGGATCAAGAAGTGTGTTACCTCTTTTTTCTTCTCGGTGGCTATTAATGGTAAGCATCATGATCTTTTTTCTTGTAAGTGTGGTCTTCGTCAAGGGGATCCCCTTTCCCTTTATTTGTTTACTATAGTCATGCAAGTGTTGTCTTTGATTATTAATCGCAAAATTAGAGATAGGGAGAGATTTTGGTTCCAGATGTGAAAAATAGAAAATTAGCCACTTCAATTTTATAGATGATATGTTCTTCTTCTGCTATGGGAATCCTGGCTCAGTCCAAGTGCTTAAAATCCTAGCTCGGTCCAAGAGCTTAAAGATGCCCTCGCCGAGTTCTCTGATTTATCTAGGTTGCTTCCTAACTTGACCAAAAGTTCTACATTTTTTTTGTAATGATTCAGATGAGTATAGAATTATCATCAAGGATATTATGGGGTTTCCCTGAAGACGAGCACCCAGTCAGATACTCGGGGATCCTCCTTATTACCTCTAGGTTGTTTCATAAGTATTGTCTCCCCTAATTGAAAAGATAGAGATTCGTCTCAACTCTTGGAAAAACCAGGATCTCTCTTATGCTAGTAGATTGTATCTTATTCTCTCTGTTCTTGCTTCGCTCCATGCTTATTGGGCTAGGATTTCATTTTACCTAGTTCGATTACTACCACCATTGAGAAAATGATGCGGTTATTTCTGTGGTCTGGTAATGATATTAGTAAAAGGAAAGTTTGTGTTTCCTATAAAGATATTTGTTGTCCTAAATAAAAAAAGGGCCTGGGTATTAGATCGTTGAGGAGTAAGTTATGCTCTTATGGTGTATCACTTGTGGAATGTTGTGAGTGGAAGAGATTCTTTGTGGCTTCAATGGGTTCATTCTTGTACATTGAAAAGGAGAATTTTTTGGAGTGTTTGGGTTCCTTGGAATACAAGTTGGTGTTGGAGGAAGCTTCTTTCTTTTGAGAGATAAGGTACGTAAGCATATTAGAACTTGTTTAGGGGATGTTCAAAATGTGTCTCTTTGATTCGATAATTGGCACCCTTTAGGGCCTTTGGATCGAGTTATTCCTTCAAGACTCTTTTATGAATCTGGCCTAGGTTATGTTGCTTGTGTTGAGGATGTGTTTCATGAGGAGTATTGGTGCAAGCCCCTTAACATTGTTGATTTGTCTCCTATGTTAAGTGTCCTTAATATTCCAACCACTATTATGGGCTCTAGGAGCTATGTGTTTTGGCAAGATATAGATGTTAATAGGGTTAAATTCACTACCAAACTGGTCTAGACAAGCCTTTTAGAAACTAAACCTGTGGATCCTTGGAGCATGCTTATTTGGAATGGGTTTTGTGTCTTTAGGCACTCCTTTATCGCTTGGTTGGCCTTTAAGTATAAACTTCTTCCTCATGATAAAATGAAACACTAGAGAAATTTGGATGACTTTCTTTGTAAGGTCTGTAATGGGGTTGCGAACTCATTGATCATTTGTTTTTTTCAATGCACGTATGCTTAAAAAATCTAGAGTTTTGTTCAAACAAATGATAAGTTTTTTCCTTCTCTAGTAACTGGTAGGATATTGTTAACTGGTGTGCTACTAAATTTCGTGGTAAGAATATTAATGTTATGGTTGGTAAACTTCTCTTATGTGCTTCGGTGTATTTTATTTGGCAAGAGATGAATTATCACACTTTTAAGAATAGAAGTAGAAGTAGTGATCATCTTACTACTATAATTATTGGAGAGGTTAGACTTTGGCTTCACTCCTTTAGGTTTAAGGATAGTCCCTATGTTCGATGTGTTGTCTCTGAATGAAGTCTCCCTTTGGATTGTATAAAAGGGACTTTGGCTGTGGTTGACACTCCTCCTATTTAATATGGTTTGGCTTAGGAGTTGCTAGTTGCTTTGTGTTTTGGAATCTGATGTTGGGTGGTCTGCTCACTACTGGGTGCAAGTTTTCTAGATTATATTGGGGTCTATCTTGTGATTGGCAGAGTGGTGTTTGCTTGGTGTGCCTGGTTGTGTGTAGTCCGTTAGATGATGATTTAGTTCTGCTCCCCTTTTGTGTGGTTTGCTATTCTGTTGGGTTGTTGCTTATGAGGATCTGTTTATATGTTCAAGTTTTGGGTAGGTAGAGTGTCTGGGGATTTCGTTTTTGGTTGGGATGAGATTTTGCTTTTGTTAGGGTTGTTGCCTACGGTGATTTCTTCATGTATGGGTTGATTGTGGTGACTCTTTGGGGCTTTTTTCTTTTTGTCTTCCTGTTGGGCTAAGCTCTTTTTTTTTTAGCATGCACCTACATCCCCCTTTCTTCCTACTACATGTTGTTTCATTCTGTTAATATCTCCACCTCTATTTACCTTGCCACAATAAAGACATATTCTTTCTATTTTGATCTAGGCCCTCAACAATATGTCCCCATGCTATAACACTCTTTGCTCAAAAAAATTGTGAGGAAGCAACCGTAGACATAGAGTTTTGCCCAGACCCAAATGATGACATTCTTTGTCTTTACCTCAGATAATCCTTGGAACATGAAACATGAATGAAAACAAATAAAGTTAAAAAAGAGAAATGTCGTAGATTCTTTATGAAAAAGATTGTTCAAGGCATGCATAACTAGTGACTTATTATTGGTTGTCAAATCGCGTATCGTATCGTGTATCGAAAACCTAATTTTTCGAATCGTGTATCGCGAATCGTATCGTATCGTAGGATACGCATTTAAAAAAATAATAATAATAATAAATTTTTAAAAAAATTAATATAATCCCCAAGATTAATTAAAAATTTTGTGATACTATTGGCTTTAAATTATGGTATTACATAATCAAAATTAATCACAAACTTAAGAATCTATATCATTTCCTCTCAACCATTTATATTATTTCCAAAATCAATGTCAATATCTATATCTCCACTAGTATTATTATTATCATGTAAAATAGGCAACATATCTTCCTCTTCACTTTCTCTGTCTTCATCACACAAAATGGGCAATACATCTTCCTCTTCAACAACTTTTTCTTTAGCTTTTTTTTTTGTTAGCATTCAAGTTCCTTGGTCTTATAAAGAAATCATCAAACCGTCAATATACATGGTACATTCAATTTTTTATTAAAAGAATTGCTAGATTAATATCAAAGTAAGATATACCTCTGGCTCTTTTATCATTAGGAGCACCTTCATCTATGTTGAAGCATTCTTGAACATCCATCCATGAATTATCATCCGTCAAGCAAGGATCTTCTTTTTCCATAATCCACTCATCATTAGATTCTATGTCCAATAAACATATTGGATCATATGCCTCTCCTTTCTCCTCTCTAAGCTTTTGCCCCATTTCTAATTGAAGGTTATATTTAACAAAGACAAGAGCATTCAATCTTAATTTGTTGCTCTAAACGATTCCTTCTTTTAGAATGCACATGTTCAAAGGTGCTCCAATTTCTTTCACAGCACGTGGCACTGCATGTAAGGCTTAAGACTTTTATGGCAAGTGTTTGCAACTCTTTGCACTCTTCTCCATAGCTGTCCCACCATTAAGCTATTTAAAAAAAAAAAAAGAAAAAAGTAACAAACATATAAGCAAACATACCCGGTTGTTTTTTGTCTCTTGTTATTATGGTCATATCCATTCCAAATAATCCTACTCCTCTTTTAAACTTGTCAAGTTGAGCATCAACTTCAACTCTTGTTTCCACATCGAGATACATCTTCTCAATTACAAGTTTAACTTCTTTGTCCGGATTGAAGTTTGGATCATAATGGTACCTAATATATAAAATCAACATAAATTAGATTTCTAAATTCAAATTTTCAAGCAATTTTTATATGGATTAAAAAAAAATGATCAATACTTACTTAGGATTAAGGTAGTATGCCGTTGCATGAAATGGCTTATGAAGTTGAAAATCCCAATGAGTGTCAATTATCTTCCATATTTCTCTATATCGATGCTCCACATTGTTGAAATTCTTTGCAATTTGATTCTTTGCTCTTCTCATGGCTTCATATATGTATCGTATTGCTGGTTTCACATCACCATCTACAAGCCTCAAAACCTCCACTAGTGGATCCACACATTTCAAGGCAAATTGGATGGATTTCCAAAATCTTGTATCACTCAAGATAATATCCACCACTTTTTTCCCCTTAACTGTAGTAGCATGTGTACTATTTGCCCATTCTTCTGATGCAAACATGGACCTAAGAGCTAGTTTACTATCCATAATGCAACTCAATGTGAGAAAAGACGTTGCAAATCTTGTTACTGCAGGTCGTGCTAGCTCTTTATCCTTTGAAAATTTTCTATATAAATTAAGCACCCATGTATGCCTATAAATGAAACTTATGACTTGCTCGGCTTTTGCAATGGTGTCATAGAATACCGTAATCTTTCCAATATCCTCAAGAATCAAGTCAAGACAATGAGCCGCACAAGGAGACCAAAATGGCTTTCTCCTTTTCTTTTCTAACATTCTACCGATAGCTACATAATTGGATGCTCCATCAGTTACCACTTGTACAACATGCTCTTCTCCTATCTCCTCTACAACACTATCAAGTAACTCAAACATTTTTTGAGCATTTTTTAAAAATTCGGAGGTATCAATAGATTTAAAAAAAAAACTGTCCCACTTGGACTATTGACAAGAAAGTTACTCAATGATCTACCCTTTCCATCCGTCCACCCATCTGACATTAATGTGCAACCATTCTTTTTCCACTCATTTTTATACTTTCCAAGTTTTTCTCCCACAAGATCAACCTCTCTCTTCAAATAAGAAACTCTTACTTCATGACAAGTAGGAGGTTTCAATCCCCTTCCCTAATCTCCCACTAACTTTAACATGTCAACAAAAAGAGGACTTTTAACTAAATGAAATGGTAATGCATTGCCATAAAGACACCTACATATACCTTGAATTACCTTTTCCCTATCCTTCACAACTTCATTTAAAGTTCTTTGCTTAGAGTTAGAACCACTTCCTTTTTTTCCCTTACTAAGAAAACTATCAATTTTACCCGTATTTGGATTAACATCTTGCTGTTTAAAAATATCAACCATATCATCATCATCATCATCATCCTTATTAACTTTCTTTGCTTCCAACAACTCTTGAAATTTCATCTTAACATCTTCGGGAACTTGACTACATGGCTTAACTTGGATATGGGTTCCAGCAAGATGATTTTTCATTCGTATTACACCACCCCAATATGTTATACCACAATAGTTACATGTAAGATGCAATCTATTTTCCTCATTTACTTTTTTACAATGCTCCCATGTAATATCATCTAATTTTCCCTTCTTATTTCTCATGATTCAAATCTCAATCTTAATCTAATGGACCAAAAGAGGCTACAAAAAACCAAATGAAGAAGCATAACGTAAGGAAAACAAATCAAAACTTACATACAAGAGGTCTGTAAATTTGTTATCCATAAAACAATGCAACTAGGAATTTCTTGGTATTCTAATACTATATTATTTAATTGTCTCCAGTTGTATTCAACAATCAACAAAGAAATCACTTTTTTATATTCTTAATGTGCAAGACTAACAAATCAAGGTTTTTGTAATATTATATTACAAATCAAATATGTAATGAAAAAAGAAAAAGAGTAGTTTACCTGAATCAATTCGTGTAGAACTTGGGTGACTTTTAGCTTAATTGGTTTAATTGCTGACAGCTAAGGAGTGGGGACCGAGAGGCTGAGGTGCGTGCAACTGCTCTTTCACCATGAGTGAATCTAGCTAGGGTAAAATTAGGGATGGGTAATTTTGGGTGGGTATTAGTAAACCGGGTCGAGGTGACCTGAATCAATTCGTGCAAGACTAACAAATCAAGGTTTTTGTAATATTATATTACAAATCAAATATGTAATGAAAAGAGTAGTTTACCTGAATCAATTCGTGTAGAACTTGGGTGACTTTTAGCTTAATTGGTTTAATTGCTCACTGTTGAAGAGTGGGGACCGAAAGGCTAAGGTGCGTGCAACTGCTCTTTCACCATGAGTGAATCTAGCTAGGGTAAAATTAGGGATGGGTAATTTTGGGTGGGTATTAGTAAACCGGGTCGAGGTGACCTGGATCCGACCCAAACTATTTCAACCCAACTTGACCCGAAAATTTTTTTGGGCATTAGGCCCAAATAAAAAAAGTCATATCAATTTGTATTGATATTTTTAAGGATACGGGCCGATACATATCATATCGTAGGATGCATATCAATGTATTGAAAGGTTTGCGATACACCCTCTGATACGTATCATTGGCGACCCGTATCGTAGGATTCGTATCGCGTATCGTAGGATACTAACAACCATGTGCTCCATTGCCCCTAGCTCTGATACCATGATGTTACAACCTAGGTTATGGAGATAGACTTGGGATCGAGTGAAGGGGCGAGATGGTGGTGGAAATGGTTTGGGTTCTTCTTTGGTCAGCCAATGGTGAGTGAGATGGTAATGGTGGGATTGTTAAAGGGATCCAATCCCTGTTGTACAAAGCTTTTTGGAGAAAAACTTCGCCTTGCATTCATTCATTCCCCTTTTTTATAGACTCCTTTTACACCCAATCACTACTGTTAAACAATCCAAAGAAATAATAAAAAGAGGAGATTAGGGTTTCATTGATACTGTACAATGTAATTGAATACAAAAAGAATAATTTAACCTAAATACAAAAAGACTATATATAAGCTAAACAAAGAAAATAATGAAAAGACATATCTACCCTTAATAAACAATAAAACAAAATAACCATATATTTCTTAACAACTACACTAACATGGGATACATTACTAAAGAGCAAAGACTAATATTTTGAGTAACAAATCTAGTTGGGGTGTTAAATTTTTCTATCATATTTCACATTTTCAACCCAATTCAAACTAGAATGCAATATAATATATTGAACAATCAATACATGAAATTTGAATTGAATTTAAAAGAACTTGTATTCAGATGTGATTTCTATGAAAATTGGGATACACATGATGCTCTCTTAACCATCTTTTAAGAGATCTTGTATTCAGATATATATATTAATATATGAATAATCTTCTTTTTGGCATGCCATATAGTCATAGTGTATATATCTAAACACTTATTTAAATGTAGACTCAAGAATCAAATTTATATTTTGTCAATTCTTTTATTTGATTTCATTTGTTATAAATTAAAAGTTATTAAGTAGTATACGAACTGTTTGATGTCTGCGATATTGACTTATTGTGATCCACTCTTGAAGCATCAAAGTTGGATTAATTTAATCTAATTAGCGTCTTCACTATTTAATTTATTGATGTTTTCAGTGTCTTCTTCCCAAACTTGACATAGTTGTATATTATTTCCCACATTGTACCATTTTGTTCTTAATTAATTTTCTACTAAAACTATACTGGACGATTGTTTTGTTGGAACTTGGAACTTAATGTTAATTAATTTAGAGCCGAGATTAGAAAATCCCTCTAATTTGTGTATGGATATGGCAGCCAGAACTTGATCATCAACATGTTTATTATTTTTTAAAATTTTTTATTTTAAATTTTCTGGAGGAGAATTAAAAACCCATAGTGGGGGCATTTATCTAGGTTGCAACTCACTAGGAGAAATCAGTATTCAAAACGAAATATTTATTAATTTAATTAAGCGAATAAAAAACAAAAGCAAAAGACAATGAGCACACTCTTAAAACATGTCCCAAGAAAAAAAAAAAAAAAAAAATTGTGAAGATCACGGGCAGGGCACCAACCCTATAACAAGGCATTACCATGTGCTGAATCCATTTACTTTTAAAATTTCTAATTCTATAAACTTAGCAGCAGACACCAATTAAATTATACTGTAACTTTTAATTAATTGTATATCACTTTATATAAACCTAAATTTGTCTTGAGATGAAGAGAATCTTAATCCACTGTTTCATTATGTCATCAACCATGACTTGGTATATATAATAGAAAAAACTAATGACATTGAGTTAAAAGAAAAGGTCAATGAATTTCATAGTATTTGTATGAACTGGTAGAAGAAACAATGAGGTGAGGACAATTGAGCTTGTTTAGTTGATGATCAATTAGTCTTTAACCAGTAATCAATTAATAATGTTTATTTGAATAATTCGCCAAGCATACGGAATTGGCCTTTAGTGTCATATTCGATATGTTGGCTTTAATGGCTTTATTCTACAAGAATTATGACCTATTCCGGTGCATGAAAAACGTCAGAAGAGGCCATATTGACCTTACAGAACATCAACTAAGATGCGAAATATGATATACAAATCTGTTGATAAGACTTNTTTTAATTTGAAAGTATCAGTGGATCCTTCAGAATCTATGGGTGCTGTGATAAGCCATTTCTAGTCAAGCCAATATTGCGGTTTGTGTGTTTCTTTATGTTTCCCCAATGGATGTTACTTTTATGAACTAAGTTGTGCACTTCTTTTTTTTTTTTTTTTGGCTATGCAATGGTAATTGTTTGCATTTATATAAATTGAGAGATTTATGATGATATATAGAGAGCTTTTCATTGTGTGTGTTCAGGTTTGAGAGATGTCGCTTTTTGTAGTGTGTGCAATTTCTAGAAGGTTGTTTCAGTTTGTATAGGCTGTCCAGTGTGTGTTTGCTGTTGGGAGTTTTCTGCAGTTTGTGCAACTTTTGATTGTTGGTTACTTTGTGGTGGGTAATGCAGTATTTTGCAGGATTATGCTGCAATTGTGTTGTTGTCGAGGAAGTGCTATAACTTGGTCAAAGATGCAGCAATTTTTGCAGTTTCTATTTGCTCTTTCCGAGAGATTTTGTAACTGGTGTAGCTTGTGCGTGTGTGCAGTTGTTGAAGCTACTGCAATTGTTCTCTGCCTTTGGTGCTGTGTGCAGTCTTCGGGTGTCTGTTACAGCTTGTGTGGTCCATGTTGTTTATGCGTTTTTTGTTTTTAAGATTTCCTTCCAGCTTGTACAGTGTGGATTGCTAGTTTTGAAGTTTGGCCTGTTTTTCTAGTTTTGGTCTCTTGTGTATAAGGAATGTCTTTCCTTGGTTGTCCTCGCTTTTGTAGTTTTGCCCCTTGGGAATGCCCAAGGTTTTTGGTTCTAAAGGGGAGTCCCCTTTCCCAGGTTGTAATTCTTTTATTCTTGTATAAAATTATTGGGTTTACCCCCAAAAAATAAAAAGTAACTTATTATGACTATAATTATGTGTATATACATATATTGAATTTTTTATTGCTTCTTCTAAATATGGATTAGTATTTACATATCACAAAAAGATTGCAAGATCTTCTATACAAAGAGTATGCCCCAAAAACACTACACTAATAGCTAGCAAAATGCAGCATTGAAGTTGCATCCATAACACACTGCACAAACAGCCAATCTTCTTAACAAAACACTGCACTGCATAGCTCCAAACTTACTTCTGGGAACTGCAAAAATGCAGTTTTCTGCTGTTGCATCTCCAAACAAAACTCTCCAGAATCCTTTGTTTGACCATGCACCAACGCCACCCACCACACAACAACAACCAACATACCCAAATACTGCAAAAAACAAAAACAAAGCTGTAGCACCAGAAAATATTAATGAATAAAAAGAGATTACCAACAAAATATTACCTCCACAACATTGAAATGAGAAGAAGAGTTGTCTGGATTTTTTTCACTACACTCTTCCATCTTTCGTACTTTGATGCAACACCAAGACCAAGTTCAAAAAAGCTTTTCGTTTTTGGATGTGATGGTCTGCTGAACCAACCTACACGATCAAAGAAGTTCATTTAAACATACATTACCAATAATCTATATAGACTATTTCATGTATATACATTACCAATAATCTATATACAGTAAAAGAAAGCAAATACCTTTGGCAAGTTGAAAGAGTTATTTTTATAAGTACATCTTTACCATATGCCAGCTTGATACATTTCAAGCCATTCTGTCGTCTATTGAGATTTGCAGAATTCGTTCCAGTTTTTTTGTTTACTGCTTGAAGTTTGCAATAATGTTTATTTTCTCAGACAAACAGATTATTATTGCTATTGTATCTGGAATATATTGGACAGTCCTTGTGTTTCTGGAGAAGTCCTTTGCAAGTCAGGTTCCAGCAAAAGAAAGCAAATACAATCTTATGGGTTTCTATTTTCAGAGCAATTTTTTTATAAATTCAGCAGATGAAAATGATGAGTGCTGGCGAAAGTTGATGGTCGGCGCTGGTGGTGACGCCGGCGGCCGACGCTAGTAGTGGAAGACTGCAGGCCACGGTGGTGGTGGTAGAGGATACCGGGCGGTGCTCGTGTGGTGTTTATTTTTCAGTTTCAAAGAGTTTTTATTCATTTGGGAGAGATAATTCATAATTAATATTTTGAACCACGTCAGTTGTACTGAATTTGTACACCTTATGGTAGTGCAGGTAGCTTTATTGGTGTTATAATTACCCGCAAAAAAAAAAAAATTAAAAAAAATTATATATATATATATTTTTTTTTGGGTAATTATAATATAATATCGAATTTGACAGACTTGACACCAATGTTCTGAAACCTGGTCGGACCGGACGGTCCCCAGACTTCATCAATGATTTCGATTTATTAAGTGTTAAAAACCAGTATTTTCATTTAAATCGCTTTCGATCCTTATTAGATCGTTATAATAGTATCAACCGCGCGTTTCAACCGATCAGTGAAAATCCGATCCAATAGATGTATTTTTTTTAAAAGGCAAAATCCATGCCTTTTTTTTGCTTCAGTCCTTCGTTTTTTTAATCTTTTTTTGTTTCTTTGTATTTCTCCTCTCCGCTTTCCAATCTAACTTCTTCATCTTCTCTTCCACCTTTATTCATCTTTAGTTAGATTTGAGATTAGAAAGTGAAAGAAAAGAAAGATAAAGGAAAGATCTAGAAGCAAAGAAGAAAAGAAGAGAACGGAGAGAAAGAGGAAAAAAAGATGAAGAAAAACCAAAGATGCAGAAAAAGAAAGAGAAGAGGAGGTGAGAAAAGGAGAATACGAAAGAATGAAGAAAGAAGAGAAAGACGGTGTGAAAGAGAGGGAAAAAAAATTAGACGTAAGAATAAGAAAGAGAGATGATATGACGTTTTGACATGTGAGAATATAGAAAAAGAGATGACGAAGAAGAGGGAGAACAAAAAAGTATAAAGAGAAAAAAAGAAGAGAGATAAATGACATGGAGGAAAAAATATATATATATATATTATATATATATTATTATATTATATATATATTTTTATGACATCACCACTCAAACCAAAACCGATCACTTGATCGAATCACCTTCCGTCTGGTTTCAGAATATTGTTTAGCACTATATATATATTTTTTAAATTGATAGTCATAATGATGTCACTTCTGTCAATACATGACTTGGTATCTATTTCTCGTAATTATTCATTTTCACATTTCTTAATGAGCTTTTTCGACTTACCTCCAATGTTTGAATTTGTTTGCACAAAGACTATAACAAATTAAATACACACAACATGATTCATAAATGAAAATACACTCTTAAAGGGGTGAGTGGTTCCAGGTATTTGTTGGAATTGTTAGGAACTATAATCGGTCAGTTCCTAGTAAAAGGAACTAAATCGAAACTTGAAATGTAGGTTCTGATTTATTTCTCGGGTATCTTATAAAATTACATTAGCTCTCTATTAATTTAAAAATTAATACACCTTGATAAAATAACAAATACACCTCTAACATTCAAAAAATTCACTTATAGACCCTTAGCTCCTAAACCGGTTTCCCCATAGGGTACCCAAATATAGTTTTAGTTCCGGTTCCTGGTTCCAACACTACAGAAATTGAAACCAGACTCAGGGATTCCCAAATCTAATTTTCCAAAACGAAACCTCCCCTGTGAGGGTTAGTTCTAGTTCCTACCCGTGAACCGGTAGTTTGGGTACCTGCCGGTTTTGGGTTTATCGTTTACCCATGCTCACCCTAGTTACATGTATTCCTTTGTGAATTATTTAGATATTTGCAAGTTTCATGTGCTTATTTGTGAACGTTGATTAATTTGAGATTGAGAAGATAAGTTTAAGAATATTTTTTTTTAAAAGTAATTTTAAGGACTTAATTTCTATTGACAAATGTTCAGTTTAGTGATTTGTTTTCCACTTTATTCGCATTGTAACATATGCTCATATTTTAAGGTTAAGTTTTGAAGTACTATAAGCCTAGGTTTAAGTCAACAAAATTTATTCATTGACTTGAGGTTGAATTTAGTCATAGTTGATAATTTCTTTTTTTTTTTTTTTTTTTTTTGGTGCGCACAAATATCAAATATTCTTCGAATGTAATTTACATATACTATAAAAAACTGGTGTACATTTGTTTGATCTTATGTTCATTCATGCACAGTATTACCAATCTTGGTATCATACAAAAGTTAGCAATAGATGCATAGCTACTAGATGGAAAGGCAAAGAATCTAGGGTTAGACTTGAACTTCACACGGATCAGTTTTTCTTTGAGTTTGAGTCAAAAGTAGCTATGCTTATAATGTAGGGTTTAGAAAGTAAGACCATTTGCCGTGGGTTGTTAACTAGCTAATAACTAAGTGAGGCGTTTGGTTTGGGGTAAAGGGAACATTTGGGCCGGTTAGTGGGTCAACCCTAACCCGACCCGTAAAAATACGGGTTAAACCCGACAGCAACCCCCGGGCGGGCCGAGTTGCACAATGGCAACCTGCAACCGGCAGGTTACTGTTTTGTCTCTTTTGCAAGAGACCCGCCAACCCGCCATTTGCCGAAAAAAATAAAAAGTTTATTTATTTTTCAAATTACCCCTTTACCCTTGAAATATAGCCGTTGGAGGGGCTTTTTTTGCATTTTTCTTTCCCCATTTTTTCCTATAATTGCCTTAAACTCTCACATTTTTCTCACACACTCAAATTCTCTCATCCTCTCATATTCTCTAATCTCTAATCTCTCAATTATTCATTTATTCTCTTAATTCTTTGTTATCAATTTGTTCGTATTTTTTTTTATTAGTTTTTGCAATTTTTAATTTATATTTCCAATTTTCCAAATTCCAAATTCCATTTCCATATTCCAATTCTCTTTTCTTAAATTTTTATTTCTCTACATCAATTTTTTTTTTTCAACTACAATGGATGATATTTCCTCCCCATCATTTACAATGATGATGGAACTACTATCCTAGTCCTAGTCCCCTGATTTTACTAACATAAATGCAGGAGAGTTCAAATAGTCCGGCTTTCCCATTCTCAGAATCCGATACACCTCAAAATATGCCCCCGATTACAACAGCTCCTGGTGGTTCTAGAAGTCATCCTCGTAATCGTCGTGCTCGTCTAACTTTATCTCAAGCTGAGCGGGATCATCAACTGCCGTCGAAAGTGAGACAAACACATCAAACATTTGGGCGCATTCATAAGTTTTACGAACAGAAAATGACGTTCAAGTCAAGAAAGCGAGATGCAAATACTGTGGAAATATTTATAAAGCTGATTCAGGTAATGGTACTAGTATTTTAAAAGGCATAGTAATAAACATATTAATCAACATGGGAATAGGAAAGCAATCAAACTCAAATACCTAATATGGGTACTAATTGGCGTTATAATTCTGATGTATATAGGAACAGTTAGTTTTATATATTGCTGCAATTGATCAACCTATTAATATGGCTGAAGATAAATATTTTGAAAGATTTGTTCAAAATTCATTTTTTTCTAGATTTAAAAGTTTTCTAAAACGCAACTAGAAATGATTTAATAAAATTGTTTAAAAAATGAAATTAGAATTAAAAAATAAATACATACTTGTCATGTTAGTGTGGCTCTAACTGCCGATATTTGGAGTGGTAGAGCTAAACAAGATTATATTTGTGTGACTAGTCATTATTTTGATAATGAATGTAAATTAAATAAATCTTTATTAGGATTTGATTAATGGATGTTGATCATATTGGTGAACAAATTTATAATAAAATTGTTAAAGTTTTAGAAGATTATGACGTTGTTGTAAAGTGATAAGTTTAACTTTAGATAATGCAAGTTTTAATAGTAAAGCTATAGATTATTTTCAAAGTAATTATCCTTTATATAACAATTTGAAGTTTTTTCACCAACGTTGCATGCCATGTTATTAATTTATTATGAAAAGTGGTATGAACAATTAAAGAAATATTAATAGAATTAGAGATTGTTTAGCTTGGATTACTAGTAGTATAAAGAATGCTGAATTTCAAGACGCTTATAAAATTAAATATGTCTCCTAGAACTTTTGCATTAGACATGCCTGTTGATAGAATAATACTTATTTAATGTTGATTATATTCTTATACATATATTTTTTTTATATTGTTTTTTTTAATAGCTATTATTGTAAAAATGATTTTGATTCTATTATGTATAGTCTCTACTAAGTTAATCGCCATTGTAATTTTTTTTTTCTATACCTTTACAATAATTAATTATAAATTTTCGAGTTATTTATACAAAGACAATGTAATTTTAAATGCACCAATAAAGCAATGGAATTTTTTTTTTTTTTTTAAATATGGGAACCCATTCCTTTTCTTATTTTTTAAGTGTATATTTGATCCTAGAATTAAATAGCAGGTTTAGAAAATGGTTTTGACAATTATGTAAAAATTTACAAACCGAAACATATGCCAATCAAATAGGAGAGGTAAAAAATACACTTTTCGAAGTATATTTCCATATGAAAACAGGAGGTGAACTCGCAAAGAGGCGAAACATCCAGAGAAGCTGCATCAGAAGAAACAAATGAAGACTTCACTCTTGGGGTGCACTGAATAGGCCGAAGGACCCGAATCCGAAGCACAACCTCCTCTTCAGACTCCACCACCAACAACAACTAATGTACTGTCTTCCATCAGTTGCAGAGTAATGATTTCAACAATATTTGGTAATCCCTGAAATGTTACCATTAGATCCACACAGAGACCAACATTGATCTCTTAGACTATTGGAGAGCCAGAAAATGTATTTTTCCGGTATTATCAAACTTGCCTTGGATGTTTTCGCTGTTCTTGTCTCAACCGTCTCATTCGAACAAACATTTAATGCAAGTGGAAGAATTTTAAATGAAAGGAGGACTAAACTTTCACCCAAATAATTGAAGTCTTCACTATTCTTCGAGATTGGAACAGTCGCACCATCAAGGTCAATACGAGGTTGTCGACATACTTTAATAGAATCATTTTAATTTTGTAATATAGATGATACGGATGAGGAGGTCCTAGTGACCCCAAATTAGTTGCTTTGTAAATTGTAACTTGACAAATTAATTGTCAATTCTTGCACTCTTTTTTCCTTACCAAGTTTTTGTCCTATTGGGTTTTTCTTGGTGAGGTTTTTAACGAGGCAATAATTATTGTAATTTCTTATTTTATTTTTTAATAAATGAATAAATTTAATTATTCTTATATTACAATTTTAATGTATTAAAATTGAATTAATATTTGGAATGTTAACAAAAAAAAAAAAAATTTAATTTAATTATTGATATTTGAAAAGAAATTAACAATTAACTAAAAACAATTATATTTATAAATTGTTAATTGTTCATTTGAAAAGTTAATTAAACATTTAAACTTAAACAAAATAAAACAAAAAAAAATTCAAAAAGTGGGTTAACCCGGCCCAACCCGCGCCTAACCCGGCGGGTTAGGGTTGGCAGTTCGGGTTGGGCCAGCCAATTCCTTAATATTGGCGGGCCTAACCCGGCCCGCCAATGTCACCGAGCGGGTCAGAACCGACCTGCCATTAACAGCAACCCGTCGTGGGCCAGGCCGAGTCAGGTCGGGCCGGGCAGGTTGCTTTTCCACCTCTAGTTTGGGGTCATAAAAGATCACATTGATAATCTATCCTTTAATCTGGCAATTACCACGTTTGGGTATTAAGTAATAAAAGATTCTGGTAATCGACCAATGCCAATAGTGATTACTGTAAGTAATATATGCGGTAATTCGATTATCGTCTAAAAGGGTGTTATTTTTTTATTACTGGGGTGATCCACTATTCATACCAATTTTACCCTTAACTAATAAAAATTTTGGACACAAATGCCTTCATATATCTACTAAATAACAATTAGCACAATTGTGCGGAATGACTATTGTAATCTCATATATTAATTTTTTGGACATAAATACCCTCACTATTTACATAAATAATAACCAAAATACCTCCAATCACCCAAGACGACTACCGGCCATCGGCCACCACCGTCGATCGCTATCGATTGTCATCAAAACGGCACACGAACGACTGAATCTGGTCGATCGTGCACCGATCTGCCCGTTAACGTGTTGTTCCCATGAGTTTACTTCAAAGACAGTTGATGACTATTGCACATCAATGGGAATTGATGTTGAACATATAGTACCACAAGTACATACCCAAAATGGTTTGGCAGAACTATTGCAAGAACTTGGCTATTATGTACGCAATTACATGTGCAGCGTGCTTCACTGCTCCAGTGCGACTGTGCTCCCAACTCTCCCATTTGTCATTCCCTTGTCGAGGTAAGCCACCTACTTCCTATATTTCATATTTGTTTTACAACATGTTGCTCTCGTGCTATGGATGTTAGTTGGTTGCTTGTTCTGGTGTGTCGGTGAGAGTTGGCAGTTTGCGATTTGGTGGTTGTTGGGCGTGTTGTTGTAAGTTCTTGTCTAGACTGGTGAGTGAATATATACGCTGGGTTTGTTTAGACTTGGGTAGGGACCGGTCCCAATCGGGTTCAGGTCTAGGCCCAATTGGGATCAGTCCCAACCGGGTTCAAGTCTAGGCCCAATTGGGATCAGTCGCTCATGGGCCCGGTCCTAGGCCCATGAGAAATTTCAAGGCCCGGATCGGTCCCTTGGACTAGTCCTGGGCCTATAGGACCGGTCCTATGGGCTTGGAAAATTTTTTCCACCCCCAACTTGTTTTATATTTAGGGGCCAAATAGGGGGGTTTATGTAATTTTTAGGGGCTTGGAAAATTTGTTTTACCCCTCTGGAGATTAGTAAAATTTTAATTAATTTTAAAAAATAATAAAATAACAAATAAATTAATGGTTAATTATATTAATAATTATTTATAAATATGGGGATTTAAATTTAAAATTTAAAGAGATAATATAATTAATTAATTTTAACATAAATGTAATATTCACACAATCACTCTTCACAAATAAACAATTAAATAAATTTGTTTTTATTAAATTATTCATTGTCAACAATATTTACATCGCTCAAATCTGTGTTCCTGAGGAGTTCGAATAGTTTGGGATCTTCAGAGTGCTGTTGTAGTCTTTTCTTGCATGAGTCCAATCCTGTAAATACGTTATCACTTCAATCATCTCATTGATTAAAGAACATCTTCTGTCTTCAACAATCTAGCCACTCATTGAGAATGTTGACTTGGATGCAATTATAGAAACTAGCACGATAAAATGTCATGTGCCATTTGGGCTACAATGGGGAATCGACTTTGATGTTGTTTCCACCATTGAAGCACATCCATCTCACGTTTCTCCTTCTTCATCATGTAGGACATGTATATTTATAGGTAGCGATTCAGCTCATTTGTTCCATGTATGTATGAGCTAGAGTTCCTACTTCCTCCTCCTTGTTCCATATACGTCCACATGCTCGATTCTTGATAGTTGTCTTCATCAAGGTTTTGTTGGTCATCTCTGCTAGATGTTCTAGTTCCATTGTACTTGCTCGAATATAAAGAAAAAAGGCTTTTCAATTTTTGCTCAAAGTTAATCAAATAATACGTATAATCATGTCCTAAATTTTGGCATATCTCAGTAACTATACAATTAACTACGTTTAATTGAAACCTAGGATTTACAACAAGGCCTAATCCATATAAGAGTGGAATACCTAAGGCCAATATTTCTCGTATTTTTTTTTTTTCCATCTTTGAAACAATTTCCATTAAGACGTCATTATATCTATATTTAACAAAAGTTTTAGAAATTTGAAGTAACATATCTAACGCTAAATTAGTATTAGAATAATAAATACCACTTAATGTATTAGTGGATTCATAAAAAACTTTAAGAAATGAATAAAAAAGTTCGCAAACCGTCTAATCATCATAGTTGACAACTTCTTGCGCTTCCAGTTGATGAAATCTGTAATTTGTTTTGCAGTTGACAAAACTTTTTCCAACATCAAGTAGGTGGAGTTCGAACAGATAGGCATATCTGTACATAACTTCAAAGGTCAAACTAGTGGGTCTTCTTGCTTACAATATTTGATGTACTCCTGCCATCTTTTGTTGCTACCGCCGACAATGAATCCGATAGCCACGTGCATCCTCTCAATCTTCGAATTTATAGCTTCTAAACCTGCTTTAACAATCAAATTGATGATGTGGCAAGCACATCTCTAGTGAAAAAATTTGCTTTCATCACACAGATCTAATCTCTTTTCAAATAAAAAGATAGTCGCGATGTTAGTAACTGCATTATCTAGCGTTAGCGCTATAACTTTATCAGTTAATACATATTCTTACAAAATTTCAAGTATTGTAAAATAAATAGTGTCAACATAATGTACAGTATATATTGGTCTAAAACCTATCAATTTTTTTGGTAAACCCCAACCATGATCTATGTAATGTATTATACAGCTAAAAAATCTGTTTTTGATCTATAAAAAAATCTGTTTTTGATCTATAAATCCATATGTCTGAAGTAAGTGCAATAGATAGATTCCTAAAATTTTGAAATTCGTTTTTAAGTTGAACATTTATTTGGTTATAAAGTTTTAATATGTCTCTTCTGCTTGTACTTCTACTAACAGGGGCATATGCTGGACAAAATATAGTTTTAATTATGTGAATAAAATAAGGATTTTCAGATAAAGAAAAGGGAGAGTCTGTAGCGACTATGTATTTTGCTATTTCCTCTTGTGCTTGGAGTGCATTGTATTGCCATGTTGACAAAGTTGAGGATTGTGGATTAAAATTAAGTTGAGTTTGAATTTGCTTACTAGGTGTGGTTGAAGATGAATCAGACAACTCTCCGACAACTGCATTATTTGGGGTGCTTCTTCTCCAGTGTCGTCGCATCGTCGAAATCTCCTTCTCAACGCCGATAATGGTTCCACAAAAATACATACCTGATGATTCTTCCCCCTCCCCATTTGCCTTTGCCCGTTTTGATTTGGTGAAGTCGCCATACATTAGACACAACCTCTTAACGACAGGGGGGAGGGGGGGGGGGGGGGGGGGGTGGGGTTTTGGGTCTGGAGTCGCAGCTCGCTGTGGTTGGTTGCACCCATCCCAGTTAAATGTGGTTGTTGGCGTTGAATTGCAGTTGCTGTCTCTGGAAAGGGTGAAAATGGATCGAACCCTTCAATTTCTTCGGTTGATGGAACTTAGAACTCATTTGGCCACCATTATGAATTTATGATATAATAATAAATAATTGAAGTAAAAAAACTTGAATAATAATATGAATAAGAGATGATATTGAAAAATAGAAAAAATAGAATAATAAAAATAAATAAATAAATAATATGAATAAATTATAACTATAAATATAAATTGAATTGAATGAGAATTGGATTGGAGTAGAGAGATTGAGAGTTGGTGTGAAAAAAAAATGGAAGTGTGGGGGATTATTTATAGTGTAGGTTTGAGGGGGAAAATGAAAAAAAAAGAACTTTTTCCCCCCTCAAGCACATGACCGTTAGCTGCCAACAGTTAGATAACCATTCGCAGGTCATGTGCTGTATTAATCGTATTTTTTTTTTTAATTTTGTAAAATATCAATTTAACCTCTAATATTTTTGTTAAGTTTAAAATTTATAAGGGTTTTTGGATATTTTCCAGGAGACTTTTTTGAAAATGAGTAAAGGGGTTTGGGCCTAGGCCTGGGATTGGTCCCAGGCTCGGGCCTTGGAGGAGGGCCTGATCAAGGGACTGGTCCCTCCTCCCATAGGCCTGGTCCGGTTTGAGACTAGGCCCTCCTAGGACCGATCCTTTGGGTCGGTTTTTTGGGATCGGTCCCAAATGCCCAGGTCTAGGTCTATTGGATTTTAGCATTAGGTTTTTGTGCTTGTTGTGTTGGTTGATCTTTAATTTCAAATTCGGTTCAAAACTGGGTACTTGCTTTGGTTCAGTTTGAAATCGATTTAGCCACCAAATTGGATCTGTTTTGGTTCGGCTGATTGCTTGAACTAGTTTATCGATTCAGTTAAAAAAAACACTGGACTGGTTCGGATACTCGGTTTTGCACACCCCTACATATAACATTCATAAATGACTAAAACTGCATTCAAAATCATATGTTCACAAGCACTTCTATCAATCAATGTCTTGCATACCCACCATCACTACAATTAAAGTTCAAATTTCATATGTTTCCTAATATTAGGTCAAAATATTCTTGATCATTAAATTGTCATCATAATTCTTCAAAGAACAAAAAACAGATATAAGAGTAGGATAAACGCATGCCTGAGGAATGTACCGCCTAGACTTGATTGGTTTGGACTGATAAATAGGAGAAAAAAAATTCCTTTGTAAACGGATCAGCGACTGTAGGTGCCTTAGTTTTAAACGCTAATATTGTGTCCGATTCATGTTCAACGCCTCTACCAATAGCCTTCCGGTAAGCCTCTCTCGATGAAGAGCATGACACAACTGGATTTTCTTTGCCCTTGATTTTAGCAAGTGGTTTATATATTCAACTCTAGCTAAATTAATGTTAAGATAATAAGTAAACTAAGGAAACATTTTAAACTTGCGCCCGCATGTCAGAATGCTAAACTGAGGCATATAGATGCTTGTATGTAACACAAATCTTTGAAAGTTTCACATATAAATAATATTTAATTAAGCAAAACTTTTTTTTTTATTTGAAAAATATTCTCCACCCACAAGTTTGACCCTGAAGCCGAAGTAACATCAAGATCTCTTAACCCATCTTTGCTTGTCCTTCTATAGGTATCAAGATAATGTGAAAAAAAGATATTAGAACACAAATATAGGATAGATTAAATAAATAGAGACAAATACATCGGTTATTGAATACTAAATGTTACCAAAATAAATAGAAAGTATTTAAGTCTGCCTTCTACCTTAAATTTTTGTGGCACACCCTTTAATTCTCCTTATTATTGTTAGGGTAGGTGCCCTAGAGCCAATCTAATTGTAATAGTTGACTACTTGTAAAAATATGTTGATATTAATAAAAAGGCAATTTGACTATATTATGTAAATCGTATTTCAGATATGTTAAAATATATGTCTTTAGAATGATAGAATTGTGACGAGGGTATCAAGTACTTTAAATCTTGATTGTAAGAATCCTATGATCATAGTAGATGGCCGTTCTAGAAATTGTTCGTAGCCCCAATATTATTCTGAAGTGAGGGCATGGATAATACGGTAAGACTATCATAGCGTTGAACGACCCTATCAAAAGATAGTAACGGATCTTGCATGTTAAAGTTGTTTGGTGACAACTTGGTGCGACGCTTGGGTGCTTGCAGTCGGCAAGTTCACATGATTGACCAACCAGAGGATTCCATATAGATGGTAACCCCAATGTCTATGGAATATATCCTCTAATGGACGGTGATGCATGTGATCCTTAGACTTGAAATCACCAAAGAGTCAAGTGTAAATATCGGTGTAGTTTGACGTTGGCTTGACATAGTCCCATTTAGGGTTATC
Source organism: Pistacia vera (assembly GCF_008641045.1). Taxonomy (NCBI): domain Eukaryota; kingdom Viridiplantae; phylum Streptophyta; class Magnoliopsida; order Sapindales; family Anacardiaceae; genus Pistacia; species Pistacia vera. Next base: position 1,355,467 of record NW_022196634.1, read on the forward strand.
AGCAAGGGAGTGATTTGCTACATTGAGAAGTACACTATGGCTATAGTGGATTGATATATGACCCATCACTCTTGAGTACAGGAGAATTTGTCTTGCTAAGTAATTTGGTACATGACAACGACCATAAATCTATGGCCACGGTGGAATTGAGTTGGTACTCAAGTTCGATTAAGTCGTTAGTTTGAATTACCGAATACGAACATAGTATATTTGAAATTGACATTATTTCTATACTTCAAACCTTGTTGAGATAATAGATAATGAAATGATTCGACTATGCAGGTAGTTGATACGTTAAATCCGAATCTATCGGGTGACCATGATGTTTGGCTAGAGGCTAATAAGGGTCGGTGTGTAATGAGACAATTGATTAAGTATCAATTGTGATATTACCCACTACCGATATGATAAGAAACCTACGGGTCACATACTTAAAAGATAATTCAAAGAAGATTTGGAGTAAGGGCAATTTCGTCATTTAAGGGAAAAAGGGTATTTTGGTATTTCTTACGATGCAATTAAATTTGCTGAAGATTGTCGCTTGGAAGGTTGTCACTTATGTCTGATTTTAATATTGGATTTTAATTTGTAAGATTATATGGTTGTTCAAATATAAATATTGGTGTATATGCATATTAAATAGTGAATTATTATTGTATAATTAAAGCAATAATAATAAAATACCAAAATGACTTTTCTTGGACACTAATTAAAGTCTAATTATTTTTTTTTTTTATAAATAATAGATATTAATGGGAATATTCTTTGGAATATGCCAAAGGAATATTTGGGTTACGGTTTGCCTATAAAAAGAGGCCTTAAACCTTATTTCCCATTTAGCTCATTCTTGCCTCCCAAGCTAAAAGTTGTAGAGAGAAAATTTCCTAGAAAATTTTCTTCCCCTTTTCTTCTTCAAACCTTCACTCTCAAATTAGCATATGGATTGTGTGGGTATTCTTGTCTTTGTGCAGATCACCATTCGTTCACTTCTCCTCTTGAAGTGGAAGTGTTTTCTACAATAAAAAATCGGTGGAGCCTCCAATAGAAGGTTTGATTATAATGTTTTTGTTAAACCCTAAGTATGGCTAAATATTCCTAGAAGGGGGGTGAATAGGAATCAATAAAAATATTTGCAAAATAAAATTTATCAATGAAAGTTAAAGCAAATGATGAGTTTATCAAGACAATGTTCAATGGCTAAACTCAACAACTCAAGAATGATAAATATATTACTAAAAACAATATGCTTTGAAGAGAGCAATAAATGCATTCAACTTGTAGCCAATAAGTATGAATAATGAATGCAAGATCAAATGCAATAAATGATGCTCAACCAACAACAATGCAATGTAATAAAGAGCCGAGAGAGAGAGAGAGAGAGAGAGAGAGAGAGAGAGAGAGAGAGAGAGAGAGAGAGAGAGAGAGAGAGAGAGAGAATTGCTCAGCAATTTATAGTGGTTCGGAGCTATATCCACAAGCCTCCTACATCCACTTCTTCAAGGCAACCTTTTAAAGTTCCACTAGAATCGGGTTTTGCCCATACAATAGTTTTCACAACGATTTCACCTCACACACATAGATTTACAAGATTACACCCAGTTTTATAGGATTTCGCCTCCAAGGAAATGATTTAAAGTTGTTTGTGACTGATTGCCTCTTTCAAGTAGGCTTAAACACACAATAAGAACAAATGATCTCTCAAAGGTTTACAAGATGAGTACAAGTGAGAGTATTGATTTGGATCTTAAGTTCTAAGGACTATATTATGATGTTTTTCTTATCTCTTCTCTGTAAAATAACCTAGGAGCATCAAACTTTTATAACCCAAAAAGAATTAGCCATTGCAGCATTTAATGCAATTCTGATAAAGCCTACAGAACCCAGAGGAACAGTCATTCCATAATCGCGAATGGTCATTCCTGACACAACGGTTATATTTTTTAGATCTAGGTTAATTGGAACGATCATTTCACCACGCTGTATGATCGTGCCAATGATCACATCCAGATGTTCTTCCAAATCTTCTTAAATTTCCATAGGAGTGAACGATCTCTTGGAACGATGTCGTGTAAAACTTCTTCAGATATGAACAGTCATTCCACCACAAGAAACGGTCGTTCCAATTTTGATCTTTGAGTTTTGACTTTGACCTTTGAGATTAAGTCAAGAGTGCAAAATGTTCTGAATTTGAATTATCTTGACTTTTGAACTTAGATGCATGATTTTGTAGGATGGTCGTGCTAGTGCAGTCTAGTCGTGCGAATGCCACTTCAAATTGGTAGCGTGTTTAACGACCAAGAGGAACGATGTCATGCGATGTTGCAAGACAACTTTTTCTTAAGGAATAGTCATGCCTTGATCACGCACAGTCATGCCTAAGCAGAAATTTGCTTATGCACAATTGAACCACCTGTTAGACTTGTTTTGGTTTGGTTATGACTTGAGTCATACCTTGACATGTTTCGGTTAGTGGTCAATCAACTTTCTGGATAGTTTTGGCACATCAAAAGATATGAGAGGTCAATAATCACCCTCTTTTTTATTGAAGACAAAACTAAACAAAAATTGAGTTCAAAACAAGCATAATAACATATATTCAACATTTCAAAACAAGCATAATAACATATATTCAACATACATTTTTGACATGCATTTTTCATAAACCAAAACTTGAGAAGAACTCCCCCTTAAACCAAGAACTCTCCTACTGAATATGCATTTTTGAAACACATGATTGAGCACAAATGATTCCCCTTTCACCAACCATATTCTCAAGTATAAGACACAACATACACACTTCTTATATTCATAAACAACACAACTTCAAAATGCACATTTCAACATAAAACAATTTTTTATCATATATCTCTCCCCCTTTTTGTCATTGATCAAAGAAGACATTAAACATCAAAGCAAGGATGAAAAGAATCGAGAAACGAAACATGTATTTGCATGAAGATATCAAAATACATACAAAGCAAAAGTAACTGTCCCAAAGGACACCAATGTTCCCCATTGTGCACTAAAAAAATAAGTAAAGGACACAAAAAATTGGAGGTTGGTGGAGGAGGTTGTGTTGCTAGAGTAGATGCCCTAGGGCCAATCAATTATTGTAGAATTGACTCTTTGTAATAATGTTCATTAATCAATAAAATGCATTTTATTCTATATCGCGTAAATCATTATTATTGCAATATGTTTTGATATATATCCTTAGAATGGTAGAACCGTGACGAGAGTATCAAGTGTTTCAAATCTTGATAGGGAGAACCCTATGAGCATAAATGATGGCCAGTCTAGAAACGTCCGTAGCCCCAGTATTATTCTGAAGTAAGGGTATAGATAATACGGTAAGGCTATCATAGTGTTGAACGACCCTGTCGAAAGGCAGTGACTGATCTCACTTGTCAAGGTTGTTTGGTGACAACCTGGTGCAACACATGGGTGCTTGCTGTAGGCAGATATACCGCAGCAAGTTCACTGGACTGACCCACCAGAGGATTCCATGTGGATGGTAACCCCAGTGTCTATGGAATAAATCCTCTAACAAATGGTGGTGCATGTGATCCTTAGACTTGAGATCACCGGAGCGCCTTTGCACCGATTGGTACAGTTTGACACTAGCCTAACGTACTTCTATTCAGAGCTGTCAATACAGTGGTGATTGGCTGCATCAAGGAGTGATCAAGACTATGGTGGATTGACAGAGGATTCATCACTCTTGGGTACGGGAGAAGTTATCTCACGACGCAATTCATTATATGGCAATGACACTAAAACTGTGGTCACAGTAGGATTGAGTTGTTGCTCTTTCCAGTTTATAATACAGGTCATTGGTCTAAAAGCTGAATACATAATATCGAGAGTAACCGGAGGTTGACACTATTTCTATGTCTTCGTGTCGTTGAGATACAATATGATGAAATGATCGAATTGTACGGTAACCATATCATTGACAGGTAGCTACTTTGCTGAATCCGAATCTATCGGGTGACCATGATCCCTTGCTAGGGGCCAATCTTGGTCTGTGTATTAGTGAGACGATTAATTGGTGTTAGTCGCGATACTATACACTGCCGGTATGATGAGGAGCCTATGGGTCACACAAATAGAAGATAATTTAAGAGCCAGGAAGAAAGAAGGGCGTTTTCGTCTTTTTGGGCGAAAGGGTATTTTGGTAATTTCACATTGTAATTAAATTTGCTGAGGTCGTAGCCTTTATTTAATTTGTTAGAAAAATTAAATAAGTTAAATTACGTTTGAATACGTGTTCGCACATATTTAATTAAATCATCATTATTGTTAAATGTTAATTAAATATTAATTGATTTTAATTGAGATAATGATGAATTAAATAAAATATCTAATTGGGAGTATTTGGTAACATGGGGTGTTTGGGTTAGAGCCCAAGCCCATTTCATATGGGAATAGGGCAACTAAGTTTGCTTGTAAAAGAAAAAAGTGTTTGTGTGATTTTAATAAGATTTTTAATTTGCCCTTTTTCAGAAAAAGAAAACACACAAGACAAAGAAAACACTCTCCCACACCAGTTTTAGTTTGTGCTAAAATCAAACACCTTTTGTTTTCTTCTTGATTTCTTAAGGTCAAGGAGGATCTAACAAATGCCTCCTTGGTTCCTTGTGATTGTCTTCGTGTAGACTTCGTGGGTTCGATCTTACACTTGGATCGGTAGCAAACACGTTCAGAGACAATATTGGAGGAGCCTCCAATGTGGGTATGGATCTAAACTCATGTTTACTTTTCTGCAGATTCTTGAAATATATAAACTGTAATATTCTGTGCCCTGATTTTGGATTCTAAGGAACGATCCATTGTTGTAAAAATTTTGTTTTCCGCTACGCAACTCGGATCGTTTCCTAACATGTGATAAATTGGCTTGGAGGCTTTGGAGGTTGTTTGTAACTTTTGAAATTTGATTGCTCAGGAGAAGGAAGTGCTTTGAAATAGTGTTGCCTAGCCTATCAAATTTTGGATCAAAATAAGATGAAACTCTGTCAAACACTTAATTTGCTAAACTGGGAGGCATTGAACTTGATCCAATTTCAACTCTTTCCCTTTTTCAATTTGTTGTAGCATCTTCATCTCTATCTTGTCCTTTAGGGGGGATTAAAACCCATGATCTATCAGCTCTAGCTATTATCAAACCCATCCTCTGAAGTGAATTGTCAAAGAACAAGTTGGAGTTGTTAAAGGTTATCCTCTACTCAGAATCCATTTCTATGATTGAGAGATTTAGACGATTACAAAAATGGGTAATAAGCATACCTAAAGGAATCTCTCTAGAGGCCTTTTGAATCTCTTCAAGCTTCCTTATCAAAAGGATGGCAAAATTGACTTTTGTCCCATTGATTGCTGCTTCCATTAGTAGTAAATCTTTGGTCATAACTTGACCATTTGACCTTTTCCTTGCATTAAAGGATAAGAGATGAACCTATGAAGAAGTCTCATCTTTGGATTTTTTAGCTTTGTCAATTTTGATATGTGAGAATCATAAATGCCTATTCCTCCTATGATGTGCCACACAATTTGTGAGGACCAACCTCTAGGTGAATCCACTAAACCTTCATTGTCATAGCCATATAGCCAATGTCTTAACAGAAATAACATGATCAATGTTTTTTAGCCTAAAAACCATTTAATAACCATTATCAACTTCAAGGCTGCTATAAAACTCATTGATGAGATGTTTATAACTAGATGTCTTCAAGTTGATCACTCTTCTCCATTTCAATTTATCAATCAATTCTAACAATTTGCCATCAATTTCTAGAGATCTAAGAGTAGTCCAATCAAAAGCTCGACCAAGATGCATACCCCTATCGTTAATGCACTCGAACTCCATTTTTTGAATTGGATTCTTGAACTCAAGTCCATAAGGCCCATGCAAATCTCCTGATCTTAGTCTTCAGCTTCCACTAGCAATGTTCTTTGTTCTAGGCATGATGTTTGGGTGATTTGAGGTATTTGGAAAGTGTTTGGAAGGATTTGGAGTGAGTTTTGAGAGAAAAGAGTTTTTGAGTTCAAAGGATTTTTGAAAATGATTTTGGTGTCAATGCAAAATGAACCGACCTTTATATAGAAAACACAGGCCACGTGTTAGAGTAGGTGCCCTAGAGCCAATCCATTTTGTAATGTTGACTCTTGTAATAATGTTTATAATCAATAAAATGATTTTTCTACATTATGTAATTCATATTTATTGTAAGTCATAATGTATGTCTTTAGAATAGTAAAATCATGACGAGGGTATCAAGTATTTCAAATCTCGATAGTGAGGACCCTATAATCACATATGGTGGCTATTCTAGAAATGTCTGTAGCCCCAGTATTATTCTAACTAAGGACAAATATAATACGGTAAGACTATCACAGCGTTGAACGACCTTGTCGAAAGGCAGTGACTGATCTCATTTGTCAACATTGTTTGTTGATAACCTGGTGCAACACATGGGTGCGTGCCATAGGTGGGTAACTAGATAGACCCACCAGAGGATTTCACATAGATGGTAACCCTAGTGTCTATGTAATAAATCCTCTAACGGATGGTAGTGCATGTGATCCTTAGACTTGGGATTATGGGAGCGCCTTGTGCACCAATTGGTGTAGCTTGAAACTAGCCCAATCTATTCAAAGCTATCAGAACGATAGTGATTGACTATGTTGAAAAATGTATCAAGACTATGGTGGATTGACAAATGATTCATCATTCCCGGGTATGGAAGAAATTATCTCACTGAGTAATTTGGTAAATGGCAACAACACTAAATCTATGGCCACAATGGGATTGAGTTGTATCTCAATCCAATATATTTCTGGTCATTGGTCAAATAACCAAATATCGAGATATCAAGGATATCTGAGGTTAACACTACTTCTATATCTCAACCTTGATGAGATAATGTATGATGAAAGCATTTAATTGCACGATAACCATATCATTGATAGGTAAGTTGTTTTGCTGAATCCAAATCTATCGGGTGGCCATGATGCCTTGCTAGAGGTCAATCATGGTCTATGTTTAGTAAGATGATTAATTGAGTATCAATCACAATATTACTCACTGCCGATATAATGAGGAGTCTTCGAGTTACACACATAGAAGACAGATTAAGGATAAATAAGTGAGAAGAGTATTTTTGTCTTTTAACTTGGAAGAGTATTTTGGTAATCTCACAGTGTAATTAAATTTGTTGAGGTTGTTGCCTATATTTAATTTCATATGGAAATTAAAATAAGTGAAATTATGTGTATATATATATATATGAATTAAATTAAGTGAGTTTATGTATGTATGTATATATATATATAGATGTTTTAGATGTTATATTAATATTAATATTAATATTTGAATAATATTAATATTAAAGATAATATAAAATCAAATTCAAGTTTGAATTTGAATTTGAAATTAAACGCCATGTGGGAAATTACCTTGATATTGGTAATTGAATATATATTTAATTTAATTTTGGAATTATATCATATAATTCCAAAATTAAATTAGGGTTTTGGTGTACACTACTTAAGTGTACTTAAAATCAAAATAAATAATATCATTCACCAAAACTAAACCCTAGCCATCCACTCTTTCTCTCTCTCTCTCACTCTCCCAAACTGTGTACACTCCATTGTTGAAGGAGGAGGGAAAATTCTGCATTCCCATCCTTGATACTTGTGGGTTTGGCTAGCACATCGAACTGCTTGGTGGTTGACATCCTGTCTTCTTATGGACACCAAAAGTTCATTTCTAACTTGGAGTGGGAGTGATTTATATCGATTGAAGGAGCCTCCAAACGCTAGTATGAAACTCTAATATTTCAATTTAATATTTGTTTCATATGCAAACACCGTAAACGGGTATTAAAATCCAGGGTTAAATGGTTTATGGATCAATTTTTTTTTTTTTTATTCTGCTGCACAAATCTGATCCGTAAACCTACAGCACAGTCATGTGGTAGTCATGCACGATTGTTCCACTAATGTTTTATATTAGGGTTAGGGTAATGTAACATGATGCACGGTCATTTGCGATAGCCAACACGAACATGTGTTGGTTTTAAAATCAGATTTAAACACACTCAACGTGCACGATCGTTCCACAGATATGCACGATCGTTCCAAAATAGACAATTTGAAAAAAATATTTGACTCTAATTGCACATTGATCAAAACATCAACAAACAATGGTTTTGACATTCTAATCACTTGGAGAGTTTCCATATATGAGAAAAAAAATGTCAAGATTGATATTAACCACATGATTGTATCATTTTGACTTTTCCTCATTCAAAACACTAATTCAACCATTCAAACACACATTTGTCAACAATTTGCCATTCATATGTTGAAAATACAATCTTAATCTTACATATGAGCTGAATGTTTTCCCATCTTCGTGAGAAGACTTACCACTTAGTGATTCTTATGTCCACTATCTAATGTACCTTATCGGTCCCCTTTGGAGAAGCATGTATAGATTTCTTTATACGGGTTGTTGCAAAATCAGATTTTTGAGTACCCAACTCATAATCCTAACCTTTTATCTTTGCAATTCGATGGATCAAGTCACTAATGGGGTTATATAAGAGTATTTGCATTTTTGACACATGCAAAAACAACCACACAAAGTATGTTATAGCAATCAACTTAAACAAATTTTCAACGTGCACACAAAACATGTCATCTCAACCAATTTCACACATAAGATAATTGCATAGGATGATGAATCATACCTGATTCGCATTTATCATACCAAGCTCTCTTCGAACGGTGTAGAATCTTTCTTTATCAAAAGATTTAGTAAAGATGTTGGCCAATTGTGATTAGTATTAACCAATTTAAGCGTAATATCACCTTTGCTAACATGATCACATATGAAATGATGTCTAATGTCTATATGCTTTGTTCTAGAATGACGTATATGATTTTTAGACAAATTTATAGCACTTGTATTATCACAATGAATATGAATGCTATGCATTTTGCAACCAAAATCTTCAAGTTGTTGCTTCATCCAAAGAAGTTGTGCACAATAACTAGCCGCTGACACATACTAAGCTTCTGTGGTTAAAGTAGCAATTGAATTTTGTTTCTTTGAAAACCATGAGACTAGCATGCTTTCTAAGAATTGACATGTTCCACTAATGCTCTTCCTATCTATCCTACATCCTCTAAAATCGGCATCTGAATATCCTATAAGACTAAAAGATGATCCTTTAGGATACCATAAACCAATATTTGGAGTTCCTTTCAAGTACTTAAGAATTATTTTCAGCATTCAAATGAGATTCTTTAGGACAAGATTGGAAACGTGTACACATGCATACACTAAATAATATGTTCGGCCTAGATATAGTTAAATACAATAAAGTGCCTATCATGCTTCTATAAAGCTTAGAATCAATACTTTTACCTCCCTCATCGGTTTCCAATTTGAGTGATGTGCTCATAGGAGTTGGTTGATCTTTTGCCTCATTCATCTTGAAACACTTGAGGAGATCAAGAGTGTACTTGGATTGATTCAACAAGATCCCTTCCTTTTGTTGCTTGATTTGTAATCCGAGAAAATAATTTAGTTCTCCCATCATGCTTTTCTCGAATTCCCTCTGTATCATCTTAGAAAATCCCTTGCAAAGGATTTCATTAGTAGCACCAAAGATGATATCATTAACATAGATTTGAACTACCAAGATGTCTTGTTTATTCTTTTTGGTGAACAAGGTAGTATCCAACTTTCCTTTTGGAAAACCATTTTGAACAAGAAAACTACTCAATCTATCATACCAAGCTGTAGGAGCTTGTTTTAGACCATAAAGTGTTTTTGAGAGTTTAAAAACATGTTCAGGAAAATTAGGGTTTTTAAATTCAGGTGGTTGTTTCACATAAAGCACTTCTTGAATGAAACCATTTAGAAATGCACTTATAACATCCATTTGAAAAAGTTTGAAATTTAAATGGAATTTATAAGCAAGTAACATTCTAATAGCTTCTAATCTAGCAACGGGGGCATAGGTTTCATCGAAATCAATACTTTCCTCTTGAGAGTAGTCTTGAGCAACTAACCTTGCTTTGTTTCTTAGCACAATACCTTTCTCATCAATCTTGTTCCGAATTACCCATTTGGTGCCAATGATTGGATGGTCTTTCGATCTAGGAACAAGTTCCTATACTTTGCATCTCTGGAATTGATTTAACTCCTATTGCATTGTTTGAACCCAATTTTCAGAACTAAGAGCTTCATCCACTTTCTTAGGTTCAACATGAGTCAAGAATGCTATGTATTGGCATGTATTCCTCATTGATGCCCTTGTTTTTACTCTTTGAGTGGGATCTCGAATGATTTGTGCATCTTTCACTCTTGGAAAAGAAATCTCCCTTATCGTTCTTTGAGGCCATGATTCTTCTTGATATTCTTATTTATTTATTTTTTTTTTTGGATTTGATAGAGATGTTTTTATCATTGATCTCTAGTTCTTTCATCATCTCATCAATCTCCTCTTCAGTATTATTTCCTACATTCTTAGAAGAAGATTCATCAAATAACACATGTATAGATTCTTCAACTAAGAGAGTTCTTTTGTTGAAGACTATATGCTTTTGAATGTGAAGAATAACCAAGGAAAGTTGCTTCATCCGATTTGACCTCGAATTTTCCAAGGTTGTCCTTACCATTATTAAGCACAAAGCATTTAGAACCAAAGGGATAAAAATATGCAATATTTGACTTTTTCCCTTTGAATAACTCATAGGGAGTTTTCTTGAGGATTGACCTAATCATGGCTTTATTGATGATATAACATGAAGTATTAACCGCTTCGGCCCAAAAATATCTAGGTATGTCATGCTCACACAACATGGTCTTAGCCATTTCTACCAAAACTCTATTTCTTCTCTCAACAACTCCATTTTGTTGAGGAGTCCTAGGTGCTGAGAAATTATGCTCAATGCCATGCTTATTGAAATATGATTCAAACAATGTGTTTTCAAATTCTTTTCCATGATCACTTCTAGTGCATGTAATTGCATAGCCTAATTGGTTTTGCAACTTCCTAATCAATGGCAAGAATGATTTGAATGCATCATTTTTGTGCGCAAGAAACAATACCCAAGTAAAACGTGAGTAATCATCAACAATCACAAAACAATAATGCTTACCTCCTAGACTAGTTGTCCTTGTGGGACCACACAAATCCATATGCAACAATTGTAAAGGTCTAGAAGTTGAAACAACATTATTGGATGTAAACAAATACGAGTTTGTTTGCCTTTAGCACATGCATTACAACTATGATCTCTTTTGAAAACAAGCTTAGGCAAACCATGCACTAAATCATTTTTAGAAAGCTTTGTAATGACATCTATGCTTGCATGACCTAGTCCTCTATACCAAAGCCAACTATTTTCATCTTTTGTAGACACAAGACAAAGATCTTTGGATGCAATGCTGCACAAATCAACAATATAAACATTTGAATGTTTATAACCTATGAATGCAATGCTATTTGTGCAAGAATTAACAACTTCACAACACATGGATTGAAAAACAACTTTAAGGCCTTTGTCACTCAATTGACTAATGTTTAACAAGTTATGCTTTAATCCATAAACAAGCAATATATCATGAATAGTTAGAGACTTGTTACCAATAGAACCAATGCTAATGATCTTTCCTTTTGAGTTGTCACAGAAAGGGAAATTTCCTTTATTCTTTGGCTTTAATGAGGTGAAAAAGCTCTTGTCTCCCGTCATATGTCTTGAGCATCCACTATCAAGAAACTACTTGTTTGCTCCAAATTTCATTGCTGCAAGACATACCTACACAAAGAAAACATTCATGTACTTTTTGGTACCCAAATGGTCTTAGGTCCATGGGAGTTAGTTCCAATCATTCCCTTAGGAATCCAAACCCTTTTTATCACATAAGGTTTGCCTTTCCTAATAGGACATTTGTGTGTGCTATGACCAATATACTTGCAAAAACCATATTTTCTAGATAATGCATTAATGGATGGTTCATGTGATTTGTCAAAAGGTTTTTCATTTGAAAACATGTTATAACCTAAACTTTTTTTGTTAAAAGCACATCTTTGTGAAGTAAGAATTTCATCAAGTCCTTTGCTTCCCGAAGTGAATTTGCTCAAAATCTCTTTTGTGTTGTCAAGCTCATTTTTCAATTCAAGATATTCCTTTTGCAAAACATCACAAATAATCTTATAATAATCTAATTCTCTTTCCAAAACAATCTTATCTCAAGAAACACAATCAATTTCATTTTTAAGCTCTGCAACATTATCCAAAAGTTGCTCATATTCAACTTTCGTTATCCATGCTTGGTTTTTCAACTTTCTATTCTTTAAAGACCATTTTTAAAATCCTTCCATTAATGATTCAAATGAACATTGCAATTCATGAAAAGAATAGTGTTGAGAGTCTTTTACCTCGGATTCGGAGTCTCCTTCCGAATTATCTTTTTTGGCCATGAAACAAAGGTTGGCTTGCTCTTCATTTGACTAATCCTCATCACTTGAATCATCACCTCCACTCCAAGTGGCGACAAGAACCTTTTTTTTTTTTTTTTTTTCCTTCTTGTCCTTCTTCTTCCATTTAGCTTGAGGAGAANTTCCATTAATGATTCAAATGAACATTGCAATTCATGAAAAGAATAGTGTTGAGAGTCTTTTACCTCGGATTCGGAGTCTCCTTCCGAATTATCTTCTTTAGCCATGAAACAAAGGTTGGCTTGCTCTTCAGTTGACTCATCCTCATCACTTGAACCATCACCTCCACTCCAAGTGGTGACAAGAACTTTTTTTTTGTAGAATTTTTCCTTCTTGTCCTTCTTCTTCCATTTAGCTTGAGGAGAATCTTGACGGATATGACTAGGCTTTTTACATCCATGATAAATTATCTTCAATTTGCCTTTATCATCTTGGTTTCTTGGTTTGAATCTTTGGAATGGCTTTCCCTTGAATCTTTTTTTCCTTCCAAGAAACTTTGTGAACCTCTTTGCTAAGAAGTTGATTTCATCTTCTTCCATAGAAGAATTATCACCTTCTTCTTCTTCATCCACAGTCTTGAGGGCAATCTCCCTCTTTGGCTTAGTCTCTTCCTCTCTTGGTTTTCTTTTCATCTCAAATGACAATAACCTACCAATGAGCTCATCCATGTTCATTTGAGTGAGATCTTTTGATTCTTCAATTATGGTCACCCTCATTGTTCAACTTTCCGGCAATGAACAAAGAATTTTCTTCACAAGCTCAAGAGTTGCAAAACTCTTTCCAAGACCTTTGAGATCATTTATTAGGTTAGAGAATCTCTTGTATATGTCAATGATGCTTTCTCTAGTTTTCATCCCAAACAACTCATAGTCACGGAATAACATCTCAATCTTTGATTCCTTCACTTGACTTGTTCCTTCATGAGTGGTTTGAAGACTTTCCCAAGCATCTTCAGTTGTTTCGCATGCCAAAACTCTTCCAAACTCTGTAGAATCAAGAGCGCAAAACAAGATGTTAAGAGCTTTATCATTTAGAATCAATTTCTTTTCATCTTCGGTCGTATAATGTTCTTCATCTTTGGCAAGGGCCGTTGACTCATTCATGGGAACAAAATTCCCTTGCTCAACTATTTTCCACAAGTTATATTCTATAGATCTAATGTGGAGTCTCATTCTAGTTCTCCATTGTGTGTAGTTAGTACCACAAAACAATAGGGGTTTAGTGGTGCGATGACCTCACTAAACAATGGTGTAGGTGAACCAGCCATGTAGATCGATTAACTCTTGAAATCGTCAGGCTTTCAACACAAGAGCTCAACCTTTGATACCAATTGTTAAACCCTAAGTATGATTAAATATTTTCCACAAGTTATCAATGAAGCTTAAAGCAAATGATGAGTCTATCAAGACAATGTTCAATGACTAAACTCAACAACTCAAGAATGATAAAGATATTACTAAAAACAATATGCTTTGAAGAGAGTAATAAATGCATTCAACTTGTAGACAATAAGTATGAATAATGAATGCAAGAACAAGTGCAATAAATGATGCTCAACCAATAACAATGCAATGTAATAAGAAGTTGAGAGAGAGAGAGAGAGAGAGAGAGAGAGAGAGAGAGAGAGAGAGAGAAATGCTCAACAATTTATAGTGGTTTGAAGCTATATCCACAAGCCTCCTACATCCACTTTTTCAAGGCAACTTCCTTGAAGTTCCATTAGAATCGGGTTTTGCCCATACAATAGTTTTCACAATGATTTTTGCCTTACACACATAGATTTACAGGATTGCACCTAGTTTTACAGGATTTCGCCACCAAGGAAAGGATTTAAAGTAGTTTGTGACTGATTGCCTCTTTCAAGTAGGCATTTACACACAATAAGAGCGAATGATCTCCCAAAGGTTTACAGGATGAGTACAAGTGAGAGTATTAATTTGGATCTTGAGCTCTAGGGATTATATTATGAAGTTTTTCTTATCTCTTCTATGTAAAATAACCTAGGAGCGTCGAACTTTTATAACCCAAAAAGAATTAGTTGTTGCAGCATTTAATACAATTCTAATAAAGCCTATAGAACCCATAGGAACGGTCGTTCCATAATTGTGAACGGCCTTTCCTAACACAACAGTCATATTTTTTAGATCTAGGTTAATTGGAACAGTAATTCCACCACGTTGTATGATTGTGCAAGACCACTACACAGTCATTCCATCATGCAAACTGATCACATCTAGATGTTCTTTCAAATCTTCTTAAATTTCTAGAGGAGTGAATGACCTCTTGGAACGATGTCGTGCAAAACTTCTTCAGATACAAATGGTCATTCCACCACAAGGAACAGTTGTTCCAATTTTGATCTTTGAGTTTTGACTTTGATCTTTGAGATTAAGTCAAGAGCGCAAAGTGTTATGAATTTGAATTATATTGACTTTTGAACTTGGGCACATGGTCGTGCAAGTGCCACTTCAAATTGGCAATGTGTTTAACGACCAAGAGGAACGATGTCATGCTATGTTGCACGACAACTTTTTCTTAAGGAACGGTCGTGCCTTGATCATGCACAATCGTACCTAAGCAAAAAATTGCTTATGCACTATTGAACCACCTATTAGACCTGTTTTGGTTTGGTTATGACTTGAGTCATACCTTAGCATGTTATGGTTAGTGTTCAATCAACTTTTTAGATAGTTTTGGCACAGCAAAACATATGAGAGGTCAACAGTTTTCAATCTTTTATATATATGTTTGTTTTGAATGGGTTATTAACATCAATCTATAATCCAAGATTAAATGGGTTTCGAATAAAATTTTTGTTTATTATTCCACACTTTATTCGATTAAAATCCTACAATTATCTCCCACTTCCAAATTTTTTTTTTTCCCTCTTTTATCATTTTCTTTCCTCAGTCTCTCTTCTTCCATTCTTGCCACTTGGTTCATAAACCAAATGAATGGCCAATGCAAATGAGAGATCATTTCTTATATAGAGGATAGAGCCACTAGTCAAGCTCCATAATAGCTTGGCTTGCTAAGTCAACAAAATTTAATGTCCTCCCTCTAGCAAATACAACAACCACCTTTAAGAGTTAAAATTTATTTCTTTATTTTTCCTCTCTTTTTCCCCATATTTCTTTCTTCTTCTTCTTCCCCTATTTCTCCCGCACTAGTGTTAATCTTAGATATGATAGGACTTCACAACAGCGTGTTGTTGGTTGCCTGCTTCTTATAAATTATATTTGCTTGCTGCTACCAGCAATCAGACTATTGTCACAGTTAGACCATTTTCTTCTTATTTAAAGCTATATATTTAATTTACGTAAAGCACATGATGAACACAAAAGAAGAAAATAAATAAATTATAAGATGTGGATATGATTTTCATCTGGTGTCTCTATAAAAATATATCTACGTGCATAATATTATATTTCAATTACTTCAAACATTGCTTTCTATGTCTACTAGATCCTCCACTGTCAATTGATCTCTAATTGAAACTTTATTAAATTAAATAAACCATTTAATAATACTGCACGAAAAAGAATTATGTACTTATCCAAGTGCAAAAAATACTCTAAACTATGAATGTATGTATATTATACCAACAAATGTATAGACAAAAAACATCATTCATGGTCCTGATCATGCTTATTAAAATACATCTCATAGTTGAATTAGGACAACATTGCATTCTTAGACCGCTTTTGTCTTGATCTTCAATGGATGATTAAATGAGAGAATGATTCATGTTTTGTTTTAGGCGCAGGTTTAGCCTTTTCAAGGGTCCCAAAGACATTCCAGATTCTCATAGTCTCATCTCTGGCCACAGATGCCACTGTGTATCCATCGGGGCTCTAGAAAAAGAAAACAATCATGCAACAGATGGAATAATTAGAACATAAATGATAAACCAATATTTCTTGAAAACGATCTATCTAGAAGGTAATGTTATGTTGAGCCTTCATGTGTTTTGATGTGCCATAACTAATCAAAAAGAGTGATTAATTAATAGATTAACATTGTTCAATGGTGTGATATAAGTCATAACCAAAAGAAAAATGCAAATTTTCCAGGTGGTGTTAGTCATTTGGGAAAAACGCAGTAGAATAAAATAAAATAAATTAAGCCCAGAACCAATCTAATCCAAGATCAAGAGCAAAGAATATGTGCATTTTAATATAAATTCATACAAGGAAATAGATTATACCTCTATTGGTGGCTCCTTCCCTTCAAAGAAACGATTTCTTCACAAGTGGTATCAAGTATAGACACGTACTTACGTAGTTCACATGAAACCAATCTGATAAGAACAAGAATCGATTGACTGGTAGATCAATCTTGTGCTATTTATGATGATAGTGACAAAAGGAGGCAGCTAGGTTTTTAATGATATAAATTAAATTCTCTCTCTTCATTTTAGCTGAACCTTTTCTTTATATAAGCCTAGGGTTTAATGCCTGATAAGAGCTTGAAAATATACGTGTACTTAGTGGTTTATGAGAATTACTTATGGGAAATTAGGTTTAATTTATTCAATCTAACTTAATTATTTCATAAATGACTTTTATGAGATCACAAGTATGTTTTGAGTGTTTTCGGGTTATAAGTTCTTAAAGATGACATTCAGATGAAGATTATGTTGACAATGGAATGTGGGACGACAAAAATCAAACAGTTTGTGATTCAGAGTTGAAACAAAGAAGTTATGGTGATTTGAAGTTAAAGTGAAAATCCTGGAAAACGCTCTAGTTTTGAACACACATTAGTAATTCAACAATAAGCTAAGCTGTATATTTTGGATTGAAATGATTCTTGAACCGTTGGAAAGCTGTTCAAAGGACTACAATTCATATCTTACCGCTTAGCCAGATTCAAACATTATCATGCTAAAAAATCACAGTATTTTCAAGATTGCAAAGTTTTGCGGTAGAATCAACTATGCATAGGCACAGTGTCGTGGCACAATTGGGATTCTAGAATTTTTAACATTGAATTTATTATGTGCATTTCCTGTTTTAAGAGTTCTAAAGTGATTAGGATAGTGGGAATCATAACCCTAAAACCCTAGGAGTATAAATATAAGTCTTTAGCTAATATTAGAAAGGAGATTAGAAAGGAGAGAAGTTTAGCCGTTCTTTGGAGATTGCAAATTCCTGCAATTTTGGGTCACCAATTAGAGAAGTTTTTCTATTATTTCTTATACTCATGTTTATGAATACAATGGTTGCTTTATTATTGAAAGTATGGACTAATTTTCTAGGGCTAAGATGTAGCCCAATTTTATGAATATGCATTGAATTATTTGTTGCTAATTTTTATTAAGTTTTGTTCTAAGTTTTATTATTAAAGCTTTCAATTCTTAAGGGCCCTAGAGTTGAACGATTTTATGGGTTAGGTTGAGATTGAAAGATGAAACCTAATTAGTCTAAGGTAATAAACCATAGATTGAGCGAACGCTAGAGCTAGGTTACCGCGATCTGTGAGGCTCTGGTAAATTCCATAGAACTTAATGATCTCCAATTGCTTAAATCTTATTAGAGATAATTTGGGTTGGTAATTAGGAGTTAATTTGTTAATTGTTCGAGAGAAAGTTAGCGAAATATTAGGGAGTTCGGCCTTTAGAATAAGCTTAATTGGGTTAACGATAATTGTCAATGCATAGGATTAAATTGGTGTGAAATCTATGCTATAGGTTTAGTCATATTGAGTTCCTACCTAAGTATTGATAAATTTTTTTTTTTTTTTTTCCTACTTTGTTTTATTTTTCATTGAATCATTCTAAAAATATGATAAATGAAATAGAAATAAGATAAGTTAGTGTGGTACTTGGTAGTAGTAATTCTCTTGAGGTTCAACACTCGTTACTTGATCTTTATTACTTGCACGATTATGTGCACTTGCGGATTTCACAACAGTGCCTTGTGTTTGGATACACACACAAAACCCTATTCCATTTAGGAATAAGGCATAACCCTATTCCAAGTAGGAATAGCCTATTCCATGGTGGAATAACTTTAATGGGTATTTTATTTTAAATGAAAAAATGTAATTTTGTTAAGTCTATTTCATAAAGAAATAGGCATGAGCGACAACTCCAGAATTAAGTAAATTTTCATTCACTTAATTACACAACAAAATTACCAAAATACCTTAAGGTCAAAATGCCTAAAATGCTTCTTTCCACTAAATAATATAAATTGCTATTCTTGACTCAGCTTATTAAACAGTCCTTACTGAATCCCAGAATTATGCAATGACATGATCCTAAAATCATGACAATCCACATCATAAGCCCCTAAAGCTCTAAAGTTTTATACTTCGAGATTTCAACTTTCTTATGTGTGTGACCCTTAGGCTCTATATTGTGTTGGTAGTGAAATAGTATCATGATTGACTACTAATCAATCCTTTTACTATTCATAGACAAAGATTGATCTCTAGCAAGACATCATGACCACCCAACAGACAGAGACTCGGCGAAGAATGCTACCTCTCAATGTTATGATTACTATGCAATCAATCCTCTCATCATCTGTTATCTCATTAAGACTAAGGTATAGAAATACACTACAACATTATGCATTTCTAACCATGGCGTTCATTGTAGCTAAAAATATGAATTTGTATAGCTAAATAGTTTAGCTACAAATGCAATGTTTTATAGCTTGTTGTAGCTAGAAGTGGCGTAGCTAAAAGTTAGCCATGTAACTTTTTGCTTGCGTAGCTAACAATTTATATTTTTTGCTATGAATGAAATTAATATGTAACTAAAAACTTAAATGTTTTTGCCATAACAATAGTAAGCTTATAGCAAAAGTTTTGCCTTTATAGCCGTGGAGAATAGTCTTGTATAGCTATGTTTGCATTTTAGCTACACAAATATAAATTTGTTACTAAAACTTGAAAAATTTTGCTACAAAAATAATATCCATAGCAAATATATTGACATTTTAGCTACGTAACCACTAAATTCGTAACTAAATAAAAAGATTATTTGCTACAGACATATAGAAGTCATATCTATATATGAAAAGATATTGCTATAGACATAGTGTGTTAATAGCTAAATATTGAAATTACTTGTTATGAATACTTTTAATTTATAGCTAAATATTATTATTATTTGCAATGGAACAAATAATTTATATCAAGAATTTATAATTTATCGCTTTGTTTAAAATTAATTGTAACAAATATTACTATAATTAACAAATTTAATAATAATTACAAATTTATAGCAAATTTTTATATTAAATAGATAATACGACATCATAAGAAAAATTCTAATATAAACAATAAAACATGAATAAAGTCATTTTCAACCAAATAATTGTCTACTCATAAAATCCTTCATCCTAGTAATTTAAAATGTTATCAACTAATTTTTGTTACAAAATATGAATGCTTCAATGTCATTACTACCAACACCAAAACTTCTCTTATTAACCTCAGTGTAGTTCCTAACCACCAAACTGAGACCACCACTACTGCTGTTTCATTTGTATGTATAACAGCCACATCATCCTATTGCTTCTTTAACAATTTCTCTGTCTCATCATTTCTCAGGAACTGAACTTTCTTCCTCTTATCCCCCTTGAGCACCCCTCTACTCTTAAGCTTATTCCAGCACCATCCTTTCTTGGAAGGTTCCAGTAAGACGATTTTAGGAATCTCAACAGGTGATGATGAGAGTCTACTATAAAGTAGTAGTTCATGACCGACTTCCTCGGGTTCCATCACATGCTTTTCGTCCAGTGAAGGCATCTTCGCCTTGAGCTCTTTTTCAATCTTGTTGTTAATCGAGTGTGTGATTGTGTATGCGCTAAGAGAGTAATAAGATAAATGTGCTTCGTATCAATACAAACTGGGATAATTATTAAGTACTTGTCTACCCAAACCAAGCATTTTGCGACGTCGTTTTAGTTTACCTACAAAACAGTAATATTAATTAATAATTATTTAAAATACTAATAAAAATGAATATTCGGTTTGACTGAGTGCAGAGAATAAAAGTGGATTGCAAATTACATAATAATTATGTTTAATGATACATCATCTAAGACTAACAAAAAGTCATACTTCTTGTGAACTTTCACAAGTTCAACCATTGGTGCAAAGTCTCCATCCATACACTATCAAGATTTTCAGCAGTAAAAACATTAAAAAAATAAATAAATAACACAACATATCATGTCAAACTAAAAATATATAGTGTCAACCTTAGATATCCTTGATATCTTGTTATTCGGTTACTTGACCAATGATCAGAATAACAAATTGGATTGAACAATAACTCAATCCCGCTATGGCCATAGATTTATTATTGTTGCCAATTACCAAACTGCGTAGTGAGATAACTTCTCTTGTACCTAGAAGTGATGAATCATTTGTTAATCCACCATCTATTGATACACTTTTCAATGCAGCCAACCATTACCATTCTGATAGTCTTGAATAGAATTATGTTGAGCTAGTGTCAAACTACACCAATTAATGTACAAGACGCTCCGATGATCTCAAGTCTAAGGATCACATGCACCATCATCCGTTAGAGGATTTATTCCAAAGACATTGAGATTACCATCTATGTGGAATCCTCTAGTGGGTTAGTATGGTAAACTTGCCTACAACAAGCACTCATGTGTTGCACTAGGTTGTCATCAAACAACCTTGACAAGTGAAATCAGTCACTGTCTTTTAAAAGGGTCTTTCAACACTATCATAGTCTTACCGTATTATATGTGCCCTTAATCAAAA
This sequence comes from Pistacia vera, assembly GCF_008641045.1. NCBI lineage: Eukaryota > Viridiplantae > Streptophyta > Magnoliopsida > Sapindales > Anacardiaceae > Pistacia > Pistacia vera. The sequence goes on from NW_022196634.1 coordinate 1,376,742, forward strand.
TAATACTGGAGCTATAAACATTTCTAGAATGGCCACCATATGTGATCATAGGGTTCTCACTATCGAGATTTAAAATACTTGATACCCTTGTCACGGTTCCACCATCCTAAGAACATATATGAAGACATACAATTATAAATTACATGATATAGAAGAAAATGTCTTTTATTGATAAATAGACATGATTTACAAAAAGTCAATATTACAATAATTAATTGGCTCTAGGGCACCTACTTTAACAGGTGGAACGACCGTTCACGCAAATGGGATGCTTGTCCAATCTAGTTTTTCTAGAAAATAATCTCTAGTCAGGTCGCTCAATTTTGGAACTACACCGTTCCCCATGCCCATTCACAATTTGTCCAAAATGAAGCACAAATCCTTTTGAAGAAAACTCAAGTCAGAATTGGAATGACCAATCTGCACGACCATCCTAGCTAGTCATCCTAAACATGTCAAGTCTAATTCAAAAAGGTTAACACACATTAGTGATCTGAACATCATTTGTGATGTAAGAAGGAATGACTAAGATGCACGACCATTCATTCAGCCCATTCCATAAGAATGACGTTGTTCCATCAAGTCGTTCACAACTCTGGAATCTTGACACTTTTGCAACCTGAAGAGGAACATGATGCATGCTTTCATAAACATGCATATGTAGCAAGTGCACTAGTTAGTCACAAAAAGTATAAAGTGATAAGTAGAGTATCGTTCCCATTAGGATAGTGTTACTAGGTAATGATTTCTCTAGTTTAAGTCCTAATTGAAGCAACAATAAATTGGATTGATGGCAAATTAACAAACTAAATACAAATTAACAAAATATTAATGAATGATAATAAAATTAAAGCAAAACCCAACAACTTAACTAATTAAACAATGCTAAAAAATGCGAGGGTGTTGATTTCACCTAGATACGCTAACACAAATCGTAAAATCTATTACCCAAGTTCTAATTACTTGATTGAAAATCGAATTCCCTAAGTTGTTTGGTACTCCTTCTCAGGCTATACCACCCACCTATTCCTATTAACCTTCCGAACCCAATAATTTAAGTTTAATAGTTCAAGTCTCTTAAGCTGTGTGGAATTCTATCTAGATTTCATAGATCGCGTTTATTTATCTCTAGCTTTCGCTCAATCTATGGTATTTATCTCTAACTTTCGCTCAATCTATGGTATTTATCTCAAGAGGCACATATCACAAATCACTTCTCAGTCTCATTGTGAACAACACACATTTGAATGGTGATCAAGTATTCAAAATTCATTAAGCAAAGAGATAAACACTCAATCATGAAATTAAAACTCAAAGTAAGTCAATTCATATAAAATTGAATAATTGTATCAAGTTTACATCAAACCCTAGCTAAACAACTCAGTTCATACTAAAAAACAAAATAAAATAACAAAAACAAACTGAATCAAGGTTTATCATTGAAAAACAAGCAAAAGATGGAGAAATCTTCTCTAATTTGAAGCCCAAATCTCCAATAATCTTCTCCTTCCAAGAGCTGCCTCCCAAATGATGAACCAAGACCCTTTTCCCTTCCCTTTTCATGCCAATTTATACCTGTTTGACTTAAGGATGAAGCCCTAGTAAGCTAAAACGCGTTGCTTTATTTTTTTTCGCATCTGACACAGTTTCACCGCGGTGAAGATTTTTCCTTGCCGCGGTGAAGATCTTTCAGGCCAAATTTGAGCATGATAACATCTGAATCTAGAAAAGTGGTAAAGTGATTAATTGTTTACCTTTAAATTATATTTCTACTAGTTTCAAAATCAGCCCAATCCGAGGTCAACAGCTCAAGTTATGGCCAAAATCCTGAAGCACGTCCTAAGACGTTTTTCTTCAGTTCCCAACATACTGTTCACTATTTCAAGCAAAGTTTTCACCCTCTTCCAGTAAGAATTAGGAAACACCCAAAACATAAAAGTTGTAGCTCTGCTTCTCAGCTTTCCAAAGATTCTAAATTCAAGTCATTCCAAGTTTCCAAACTCAAGTTACGTAATTTACGCTCAAAACTGTCATTTATGCTCAAAATCATTGTTTAGGCCTACAAAGAAAAATTAATAGAATTAGGTAGCAATTATGGCCAAAATTGTATAAGAAGTATCCTAAATCCTATCAAAATTCAATGCAAAATTGTTAGGGCCAAAAATCGTCTTGGGCTTGATAAGACCCAATAACGAAATAAACATGTCACGGCCCAAGGCCTCAACCCAATCCCGATTAGGCTTACGCTTAAAATCACCTTGTAAACTACTCACTCTATGAGTTGGGCTATCCTATAAGTTAAGCTAAAGTGGGTTTCAACCCATTAGCCTGCAACAGTCCATAAATAGGAAATCAGAATCCCATTCTATTTCCTCTTCTACCAAGATTTCAAATCTTACTCAAACTATCAAACTTAATCTGATAAAGTCAAGAAATCATATCTCTTTCATGATAGGGATTATCTCCCAAAATAAGACTTAGTGTCCTACTAGGATTCCAACCCCTTGGTTTCACTATAAAAACAAAAGCTTGCCCTCTCATTAGGCATGCTATCTCCCATAGTCAATCTACACTACTCAAAACCATTTATTTGCTCCTAAAGTTCTTGCTCCCGAGAACCCGACACCTCCGCCGTAGTCCTAGCTTCCGACAAGACTCCTGGTAATTCTTCATCTTCTTAATTCTTATCAAATAATATCTTTCAGCCTTGTTGACTTGAGCATCGGAGTGCCTACGAAAAACACCACCTCGGTGTTTTCTAGAAGCTTCACGCTTGTCCTTTCATGTGTACAAATCTAGCGGATTGTCAGTGACCTCAACCTCACGAGATTAGACCCTATTTTCATGACAGTAGATTTTTTGCATCTACAGTTTGGCGCCCACCATGGGGCCCTGACAATCATCTGCCAACGACGACTTATAACATGGGAGGCGACATGGAACTCCTTTTGATTGACAATGTTAATCAGAAAATCCCATCACGATAAGAATTTTTTTTTCTTCGTTTGTTTTATCTATTCACATGCCATATTATATCTATTCGGCATATATAATTTATTTTATATTATATCCATTCAGCGGGTAGTTAAAGACCTTGAAGCTCATATTATTGTTCTAAATTAATAATAGAATAATAATGTGTTAGAGTTTAAAGTGGTGTTCCTTAACCAGTTGATTCATTGACTTTGCTTCAACAATCTCTCTTCTCTAATCCTCTGTTCAGATAAGGCAATAGCTTTTATCTCTAACCTCTTTACAAGTGCCTTTTCACTTCAATCATCAAACCACCAGGTGGTCTACCACCGTCATCAGAGCTTTGCAATTACCCGCCATAAAACCAGTCAATTTGTTCATTCAAGAAGATACCGCAATACGCCAATATCTCTAGGACCTCCGCTCCATTGGAAGGTAACTCAAACTCGACCAACCTTGATCCCATCTCAATTCAACTTCGAGGAGATTTGCCACCACTTTGAAACCCAAAACCCGTCCACCTGTTCTCCTAAAATTGCCCTAACAGCTTCTCCAATTACACAGTTGAATCCTAAAAACAAAGCAGTAATCCTCTCAAAACACCCAAAGTCATCTACTAAACACAAAGAGAAACCGCCCAAACAAAACCTGCTTAAGTGACGCCACCCCACTCTCGCCTAATCTCCTTGCTCCACCATATTCCAAAACTCCAAACTCAAACAATCGCCCCTTCCCAACCAATACATATCAACTCAAACCACCTTCACATCACAATCTCCAGCACACCTGTCACAAAAGGCCTCACGCTCCCCACTGTTTGCAAACTATCCATTCCTCACTGCAACTTAGCACCACTAAACAACATGAGTAGTCCACTCAATGATATTTGGGTCTGCACATACAATATCAACGTGCCCAATCGGGTCAGCCCAAAAATAAATCACGTGCCCACTCAACTTCAATTGGTTCAGCTCCCACATAGAAAGCAACACCCCTCTCTCCACTCAGTCCAACAAGCATGGGTGGCAACACTCGAAGGGGAAAGGTATGTGTCATTATCTCCTTTTAACTAACACTCTATTTGGTTAAATCTTTCTCTATTCAGCCCATTACTTAAATACATGCAGCCCATTTTTCCATTTAGCTCACTCTTCATTCAGTCCATAACACATGCACATCATGCATATTGACTCTCCATTCGACACTTTGCTTAAAACATGCACGCCATGCATGTCACTGCTCCAGCTTTAATCAAATGTTTTCAACTACAAAGTCGGTCACGTCGACTGGGCCACATAACCCTCAAAGGTTTTAAACTACAAAGTCAGTCACGTCGATAGGGTCTTGATACTTAGTATCTATAATTTTTTCAACTACAATTGGTTTACATCGACTCGGCCACAAGGCCCAATACATTGATTTTCAACTACAAGTCGGTCACGCTGACTCGACCACAAGCTCCATACAATCTCCACTTGGCATACACCTTCGATCGGCCCAGATCGATTCATAAGTTACACCTTCGACGATCCAAACTATTCATAAGTTTACACATTCGATCGGCCCAGACCGATTCATAAGTTTACATCTTCAATTGGCCCAGACCGATTCATAAGTTACACCTTCGATCGGCCCAAACCGATTCATAATTTACATCTTCGATCAGCCCATACCGATTCATAAGTTTACACCTTCGATCAGCTCAAATCGATTCATAAGTCTACACCTTTGATTGGCTCATAAGTCTACACCTTCGATCAGCCTTGACCGATTCATAAGTTACACCTTCGATCAGCCCTGACTGATTCATAAGTCCACACCTTCGATTGGTCCATACCGATTCATAAGTTTACACCTTCGAACGGCCTAGACCGATTCATAAGTTTACACCTTCGATTGGCCCAAACCGATTCATAAGTTTACACCTTCGATCGGCCTAGACCGATTCATAAGTCTACACCTTCGATCGGTCCAGATCGATTCATAAGTTTACACCTGCGATCGGCCCAGACTAATTCATAAGTTACACATTCGATTGGCCCAGACTGATTCATAAGTTACACCTTCGATCGGCCCATACCGATTCATAAGTTTACACCTTCGATCGGCCCAGACCGATTCATAAGTTTACACATTTGATTCGGCCTAGACGGATTCATAAGTTTACACATTTGATCAGCCCATACCGATTTGTAAGTTTACACCTTTGAACGGCCCAGACTGATTCATAAGTTTACACACCGATTCATAAGTTTACACCTTCGATTGGCCCAAATCGATTCATAAGTTTACACCTTCGATTGGCCCAGACCGATTCATAAGTTACACCTTCGATCTGCCCAGACCGATTCATAAGTTTACACTTTCGATCAGCCCAGACCGATTCATAAGTTTACAGCTTCGATCAGTCCAGACCGATTCATAAGTATACACCTTCGATCGACCCAGACCGATTTACAGATTTACACATTCAATCGGCCCAGATCGATTGAAGGACTTGCACCTCAAATCTACAAGTCATCAACCCAATCCATACAATGATCCATTCGACCTAACGAGCTACTATCACTAATCCACTCAGTCTACACTCATTCGATTAAATCAACTCTCTAAGCTAAATACTCTTTAACTTAGAGAGTGGGGGGCTAACTATTAGGGCCAAAAATCGTCTTGGGCTTGACAAGGCCCAATAACGAAATAAACATGTCACAGCCCAAGGCCTTAACTCAATCCCGATTGGGCCTACGCTTACAATCACCTTGTGAACTACTCACTCTATGAGTTGGGTTATCCCATAAGTTAAGATAAACTGGGTTTCAACCCATTAGCCTGCAACAGTCCATAAATAGGAAATCAGAATCTCATTCTATTTCCTCTTCTACCAAGATTTCAAATCTTACTCAAACTATCAAACTTAATCTGATAAAGTCAAGAAATCATATCTCTTTCATGATAGGGATTATCTCCCAAAATAAGACTTAGTGTCCTACTAGGATTCTAACCCCTTGGGTTCACTATAAAAGCAAAAGCTTGCCCTCTCATTAGGCATGCTATCTCCCATAGTCAATCTACACTACTCAAAACCATTTATTTGCTCCTAAAGTTCTTGCTCCCGAGAACCCGACACCTCCGCCGTAGTCCTAGCTTCCGACAAGACTCCTGGTAATTCTTCATCTCCTTAATTCTTATCAAATAATCTCTTTCAACCTTGTTGACTTGAGCATCGGAGTGCTTACGGCAAGCACCACCCCTGTGTTTTTTGGAAGTTTCACGATTGTCCTTTCATGTGTACAGGTCTAGCGGATTGTCAGTGGTCTCAACCTCACGGGATCAGACCCTATTTTCATGATGATAGATTTTTTGCATCTACAAAAATCATAGGGAAAAATAGGATTATTAGAGCACCCGTTCCAAGCTGAAGTCAAGATTTTGGACCCTAGAATTTTCGAGCTCAAGTCAAGGTTGATAGATCTTCAAGTAAATCAAGAACGGCCTTGACGAATGCCTGTTCCTAGTTGTCTTCAAGCCATTCCAGGAAGGAGCAACACCATTGCATAAAGTCGTTCAAGGTTCTAGAATTTGTGGACTTTAAGAGATCTAGAATGGAACAACAACTTGTGATAGGGTAACGCCCATTCGCGATAGGGTAACAACCATTCCATTTAAGGGACCGACCATTCCAAACCCTAGAATTCAAATTAAAGTGATCGTTATTGTCAGGAACATCCGTTCCCAATATTGGAATGACCATTCCTCTAGATTATGTAACTTTTCAGAAGTGCATTAAATGCAACAACAGCTCTAATCTTTCAAGGGTTGGTGAAGACTTTAAAAGGACGAGTTATTGCAAGAATTAAAGAGAGAGAACCTAGCATCATCCAACATTCAATCTTGCAAACCCTAGAGCTCAAAATCAATATCTCATTTTGTACTAAACTAACATCTTTAGAGATAACACTTGAATCCATTATGTATTAGCCTAGCTTAGAGGCAATCATTCACAAAACCTTTATCTAATATCCTTAGGTGAAATCCTATAAATCTAAAGGCGAAAACATGTGAAAACTATTGTACTAGTGTAAAGGCGAAATCCGATTCTAGTGAAACCTTAAGGAAGTTACCTTTTAGAAGTGGATATAGGAGGCTTGTGGATATAGCTTCGGACCACTATAAATCTCTGAACATTTTTCTTTTCTCTATCATTTATTGCTTAGAGTAATGCTACAGTTACCAACGGGTGTGCATCGAATTTGTGCACCGAATGACATGGCAAAATCTTGACCGTTGATTCATTATAAGTTAATATTAATCAACTGTTAGGATTTTGTCACGTCATTCGGTGTACAATTTTGGTGTACACTTTTGGATAACTCTATCCTTTTCCTATTGCTTATCTTTGAGGTTACTTATAGTTCTTGTTGTTGGGGTTTTATTATTATACATTTTAATCTCCTATTCACCTCCCCTCTGGGAGTATTTGCCATATTTGGATTTTACTTGTTCGATCAATGTGATATTAGTGTTCCCGAGCCACGAAAAGAACCCTAGAGGTATGACTAGTGGAATCTGTCATCTTCACCATTGATGGGTATTTCCAAAGGGTGGGCTGATTTTTTGTAAATCCATGTGAGCTAAGCAATTCATGCTCATGTCTTTTCCAAAGAATAGCACAAATCTCAGAGCCAGTGTCCACTGAATTGAAGCAAGAACATGTGTGGGTTTTCCAGAACTTAATGCATGGGTCACTCCCACCTCCACTAGAGGCTAATAAATTCCGCTGGAATGGACACCAAGCTGTGGCTTTTACTGTAGCCGTATGGTCTTCTAGTTTGTGAAGCCACTGGTTTGGGGAATATGTAGAGGCCATGGAACTCTCCCATATGTAAAGGATATTATCGTTTCCCCTACTTGCTAACTACCAGCCTGAAGGTGGCCATTTGAGCCCACGACCTCTTGTCGGTGTCCCCTATAGGTATCAATGATGTGTTCTCTGACACAAAAATAATAATTAATTAAAAAACCATACATACAAAAAAAAGTATGTAACAGTTCCAAGCCAGTGAATTAACTCGTAATCTATGACCACCTCTCAATGTTGTTGGCTACAAAAAAGAAAGAAAAATAAATACAAAGAAAATCAATGAAACAATTAAATTAAAAGACGTTATTGGCAAATTCGAAACCAAAATATACTAGTTCAAGAACAACAAAAAACAAATAGAACAAATCACAAGCCAGTCTATTGAAACCAGAATCTCGTTTCTGGACATGTGAAATATTCGAGCCAATGGCTAAGTGTTGCCCTTCAGGAGCCCAACTAATGCTTGTAACTGGCCCATCTTCATCATCAATGGTAACAAGTTATGAAGTGGAACTATTTGAAGTATCCCAGAGATACACTTTGTTGGTCAGAGCAATAGCCAAGTTCATGAATTTTTTAAACAAGAAAAAAAAAACACCTTCAATTAAAATTCTGGTTTTCTAGAGAAAGAGATTGTTTCTCTGCTAGTTGTAGCTGACATGCTTTATATTTATAATGCCAACAATCTAATAATTCGTTATTAAATAAATTAATTAAAATTGGCTGGTTGTTGAGAACTTATAGTGGAGTAATTAATTGTCAGTTATTGGGCAATTAAGTGTAGTAATTAATACAAATTCAAACTAGAAGTTATAAAATTATAACAATGTATTATACAATTAAGAAGAAGTAAATGCGATTAATGTTGAAATTTTTTAATAGATTTCATTATAATTAATAATTAATAGCACAACATTTAATTGGTAGGTTCCGTTATATTGAAACTTTTCCATAATATCTAACATACAAATTGTTGGTGGGGTTACTATGTCAAGGGCAAAACAGTCTAACTACATATAGGTCCAAGCGGCCCCAATAATAAATTGCACTAGGTATTGACCCAAATGAGGCCCATGGCAAGCCTGAGGGATGATGGATCCAACCTGTATCCATCATGTGGTCCTATGAAGTGAGCTTGTAGGTGCCCTCCAATGCAGCCATGTCAATGAGCTGAGATTAGCCGAGGAGGGTTAGCCCAAACCATGACTTCCTAGCCATAGGAAAGAGTATTTGCCCAATCTCATTGCATGCAAAGTTGACGGTTAGGATATTAAGGATAGAGGCGCCCTCAAACTTTGTTAAGCTTTAGACAATGCATTTATTGCTTGTAGAAAAGTTTAGTAACTAAGATGGGGTTGACAAGCTAAGGTGTTGCATGAGTGTCACCTACGCAAAGTCATAAGGCATGCAACAAGTATGCCTACATGAGTGCCACGTTGCATAGCCCAATGTGAGTATAAACTAAAGCCTTTTGGTTAGTGAAGGAAAAAATAGAGAAACAAAGTAAAACAAAACATAAAACGAGATAAAAATACAAGTAAAAGGGTTCATTACATGCATTAACGAGTTCTTATTGCAAATAAAAATTCTCTTTTCTATGAATCCAAGAAATCTCTAATTAGAATTTACTTCCCTGTTTTTCCATTACTCAGCTCTCTCAAAAATACCAACAAACAACTCTATTAAGTCTATCCTTGTACAAAATATTGAATGCATTCAACAAGCCTTTAACAAGCCTAATAGGCCTGCGTGTGCTGGTCAAAATTATGGTATTACCCTCCTATGACTTGGTTGGTTGCAAGACCCTAAATACGACATGTTTGACATGAGTGCCAGAGGGTTAATGCTAATTGCACAACCATTGGGCCCTTTTGACCTATTTTTTGTGTTCGTAGGAAGAGATATTACCCATGACGTTGGCAAGAATGCTTCTAGGACTACAATTCCAAGCATGAAGACCATAGGCCCAAGTTTGCGAGTTTTTAGCATCAATAGTTTAGCGCTAGAAGGAAAGCTAGATAATTCTGCTAGTGGTTTCTTACTTGAAATTAATGACTAATCAAACAGATGAAAGGCATGATCACATGGAGAAAGTCAAGATTGAAGATGTAAACATAGAAGAGAAGATTTGACGTTCTACTTAGTTTGAAGAAAGGTCACTTATGCTATTGCAACCATTTCTTTCTATCTGATTTTTTGGTTGCCTTTACCTAATTTCCTTTGGCTAGGTAATCATTCTATTGTAATCATTTATTTTTCTTTTCATTTCATTTCTTTCTTTTTCAGGATAAAAAATATTTGACACATTTTGTGGCCAGGTGATTATCTATTGCAACCATTTATTACTTGAATAACATTTGAGATTGATAAATGTTCATTAATATCTTGTAATTTTGGTGACTGTTTAATGAACAAGTGACTCATGGATCTATTGAGATTGTGGAGCCAAATTCAATCCAAATTAGAGTTGGATTAGGGCATGGGTTTTCCTAATTTGTGTTTAAGTATAATTGTTTTCTTTTAGGAATACAATTAGGAATATGATTATAATTGTATTAGGAATTAAAATATAATTCCTATTAGGATGTGGGTTTGAGTCCTATTAGGAATAGTATCTCATGTATTACCTATAAAAAGGGGTTAAGTGCTAGAGTTATACAACACAAATTGAATAGAAGGCAAAGCCACAATCAGAGTGAGAGCCACCAAATGGGGTTTAGTGAGTGAACCCATTTGTTAGGCTTGAGAGATTCTTGTAATTTTTCTTCTTCTTCATAGTGAAATTCTGCAACAACAAAGTGGACGTAGCTCTCATACGGAGATTGAACCACTATAAATCTTGTGTGTGTGATTATTTTGTGTCATTTGTTTGCATTATTTTTCGCTTTCAAGGATTTAGGATTTACTAGTACTAAATTAAATCCCCACAACAACTGGTATCAGAGTAAGGTTCAAGGAAGAAAGCAATGGTTGGAGAAGAAAGAGGATATGCGCTTGGGATCAACAAGTTTGATGGAACATATTACGCGTTTTGGAATATGTAGATTGAAGATCATCTATATGGCAGAAAATTACATCTACCTCTCTTAGGAGAAAAACCCGAAAAGATGTCAGATGAAGATTGGGCACTCCTTGATAGACAAGTATTATAAGTCATTTGATTGACATTGACCAAGAACGTGGCAAGTAACGTGGCGAAAGAGACAACCACAACAGGATTGATGAAGATCTTATCTGATATATATGAGAAGCCTTCTGCGAATAGCAAGGTATATCTTATGAAAAAATTGTTTAATCTTAAGATGAGAGAAGATGCTTCCGTGATAGAGCATATGAATGATTTTAATATAATCATTAATCAATTGTCATCTATAAAAATATATTTTGATGAAGAAGTCTGTGCCCTAATTCTTATGGGCTCCCTACCAAATAATTGGGAGCCTATGAGAGCAGCAATTAGTAATTAAACAGGTAGTGCGAAATTAAAACTCATGGATGTCAGAGATAAAATTCTCGCTAAGAAGGTTCGCATGAAAGATTCGGGTGATAACGTTGAATGCTTTGAATGTTGAAACAAGAGATAGGGCCTACGATAGGAATTCAAACCGAGGCAGAGGAAAATCAAAACCAAGGAACGGAAGAAGCAAGTCCAAGTTTGGGAAAAAAATAGAGTGCTAGAATTGTGGCAATAAATGCCACATACAGAGGAATTTCAAAGCACAAAAGAAAGAGGTGAACAACAATGATGATGTCGCTAATGCTATAACTAAAGAGGTATAAGATGGTTTACTTTCATTTGCTGATAATTCTATTGACTTTTGGGTTTTAGATTCAGGAGCTTCATTCCATACCACTACATACCGTTAAATTCTAGAAAATTATGTGATTGAAAATCATGGAAAGGTATACCTAGCAGATGGAGAACCTTTGGATATTGTAGGTATGGGTGATGTCAAGTTGAAGATGACAAACGGATTTGTGTGGAAAATCCAAAAAGTAAGGCATGGACCAAAATTGATGCGCAATCTAATATCAGTTGGGCAATTTGACGATGAAGGGCATAGTGTGTCATTTCTAGGCGGTGTATGGAAAGCTACTAAAGGAGCCATGGTGGTTGCTCGTGGAAATAAAACTAGAACTTTTTACACAACTTCTAGTTGCAGAGATTCAGTTGCATTCGTAGATGCTAGTGTTACCTCGAGTTTGTGACATTGTAAACTTGGGCATATGAGCGTGAAAGGAATGAAGGAGCTTTAATCAAAGGGAAGATTACTAAAGTTGAAGTTGATTGATCACAATTTGTGTGAAGGTTGCATCATTGGCAAACAAAGAAGAGTAGGTTTTTCCAAAGTAGCAAGGGAACCAAAGGCAAAGAAGTTGGAGTTAGTTCATACAAATGTGTAGGGACCCACTCCTGTGTCATCCCTTGGAGGCTCAAAGTACTATGTGACGTTCATTGATGATGCAAGCAAAAAGGCATGGGTTTATTTTTTGAAAAATAAATTTGATGTTTTTGATACTTTTAAAAAGTGGAGAGCCATGGTTGCAAATGAGACAAATTTAAGGGTAAAGTGCTTGCGATCCGATAATGGGGGAGAGTACATTGATTAAGGGTTCAAAAAATATTGTGCCAATAATGGGATTAAGATAGAGAAGACCATTCCTGCAACTCCTCAACATAATGGTGTTGTTGAAAGATAGAACATAACCATAAATGAGCGTGCAAGAAGCATGAGATTACATGTTGGACTACCACATACATTTTGGGCTGAGGCAATTACAACTGCAGCCTACTTGTTTTACAGAGGACCCTCTGTACCACTAAATTACAAGATCCCATAAGAAGTTTGGAGTGGCAAAGAGGTAAATTATTCTTTCTTAAGAGTGTTTGGTTGTTTAGCATATGTTCACATTGACTCCACTCTTAGAAGTAAGCTTGATGCTAAATCTAACAAATGTTTTTTCATTGGTTATGGTGACGCTGAGTTTGGTTATCGTTTCTGGGATGACCAAAACCGCAAAATTATAAGGAGCAGAGACGTCATATTCAATGAAGAAGTGATGTACAAGGATAGGCTCAACATGAAGTTAGAAAATCCAAGCACTGAAGTGAAGAAGCAAGAGGTAGTTCCTTTGAAAGACTTCCCAATGAATGGCATGCAAGAAAATGACCAAGAAGATCAAGATAATATAACTCATGAAGTTGAACCACAAACTCCCGTATTCGAACCTAGAAGATCTTTTAGGACTATAAGACCACCACAGAAGTACTCCCATTCTTTGCACTATATTTTACTAACTGATGGTGGTGAACCAGAGTGTTACGAGGAAGCAATGTAAGTTGATGACTCAATCAAGTAGGAGCTAGCTATGAAGGATGAGATAGACTCACTATTAACAAATCAAACCTAACAATTGACCGAGCTGCCACAAGGGAATAAGGTATTGCAAAACCAGTGGGTTTATTGGGTGAAAGATGAACATGATGGTAGCAACCGATATAAAGCAAGACTGGTCGTGAAAGGATTTCAGTAGAAAAAAGGCACTGACTATACTGAAATTTTCTCTCCAATTGTCAAGTTAACTACAATAAGAACAGTACTTGGGTTAGCGGCAAAAGATAATCTTCATCTTGAGCAGTTAGATGTTAAGACAACGTTTCTTCATGGAGAACTAGATGAATAAATTTATATGTAGCAACCACAGGGTTTTAAAGTACAAGGAAATGAGAGAATGATGTGCAAACTTCAAAAGAGCCTATATGGGCTAAAAGAGGCACATAGACAGTGGTACAAGAAGTTTGATGGGTTTATGTGTCGTAACGGTTTCCTCAAATGCCAAGTAGACCATTGCTATTATTTCAAGAAACTTGGTAACTCCTATATCATCCTATTATTATATGTAGATAACATGTTGATTGCAGGCGCTTGTAAACAAGAAATAGACAAGCAATTGTCAAAGGAGTTTGTTATGAAGGATTTGGGAGCTGCAAAACAAAGCCTTGGTATGAGGATTACTAGAGATAGAGCCAAAGGTTTCTTGAAGTTGTCACAAGAAGTGTATGTGAAGAAAGTACTCAATAGGTTCAACATGGATGGAGCAAAGCCTATAAGTACTCCTTTGGTAGTCACTTTAAACTATACAAAGATCAGTCACCTACAATAGAGCATGAGCGAGACTACATGGCTAAGGTACCCTATGCATCTGTTAGCAAACGGTCCCATATACGCAGCGGAAACAAAACAAATACAATATAGAGATCATTTACATGAGCCAAGATCAAGGGTATAATTTTGCAATTCATATTAAAATAAAATCTGCAGAAAATAAATCTGAGTTTAAAGAAAACAAACGCACGTTGGAGGCTCCTCCAAATTTGTCAACGAATGTTTTGCTACCGATCCAAGTGTAGGATCGAACCCACGTAGTCCACACAAAGACAATCTCAAAAGAACCAAAGAGGGATTTGCTAGATCCTCTTTGGCTTCAAGATTAAGAAGAAAGCAAATCAATTGAATTGATTTTAGGCCAAAAGGTGTTGCTGCCGTGGCAGTGTTTATCAAAGGGGTTGTTGTGTGTGTTTTTTCTTTTAAAAGAGAAATCAAAATTCCTTAAAACAATTAACACACACTTTTCTTTTTATAGTAAATTAAGTTGCCCTAATCCCATATGGAATAGGCTTGGGCTTCAACCCAAATGCCCCATGTTGCCAAACACTCCCAATTTGATATTTTATTTTTTTTCATCATTATCTCAATTAAAATCAATTAATATATATTTAAATATATATTAATATTTAACAATAATGATAATATATATAAATATGTGCGAATACACATTTAAACGTAATTTCACTTATTTAATTTTTCTAACAAATTAAATAAAGGCTACGACCTCAGCAAATTTAATTGCACTGTGAAATTACCAAAATACCTTTTCATCTTAAAAGACGAAAATGCCCTTCTTTCTTTTAGGATCTTAAATTATCTTATATATGTGTGACCCATAGGCTCCTCATCATATCGACAGTGTATAGTATCATGATTAACACCAATTAATCGTCTCACTAATACACAGACCAAGATCGGCCCCTAGCAAGGCATCATGGCCACCCAATAGATTCGGATTCAGCAAAGTAGCTACCTGTCAACGATATGGTTACCGTGCAATTCGACCCTTTTATCATTCGTTATCTCGACGAGATGAGGGCATAAAAATAGTGTCAACCTTCGGTTACTCTCGATATTATGTATTCAGTTTCTGGACCAATGACCTGTATTATAAACTGGATAGAGCAACAACTCAATCCCACTGTGGCCACAGTTTTAACGTCATTGCCATATACTGAATTGCGCTGTGAGATAACTTCTCCCATACTCGGAAGTGATGAATCCTCTGTCAATCCACCATAGTCTTGATACACTCCTCGATGCAGCCAATCACCACCGTATTGACAGCTCTGAAAAGAACTGCGTTAGGCTAGTGTCTAACTGCACCAATCAGTGCACAAGGCGCTTTGGTGATCTCAAATCTAAGGATCACATACGTCACCATTCGTTAGAGGATTTGTTCCATAGACACTAGGGTTACCATCCATATGGAATCCTCTGGTAGGTCAGTCCAGTGAACTTGTTGCGCCTACAGCAAGCACCTATGTGTTGCATCAAGTTGTCACCAAACAACCTTGACAAGTGAGATCAGTCACTGCCTTTCAGCAGGGTCGTTCAACACTATGATAGCCTTACTGTATTATATGTGCCCTTACTTTAGAATAATACTGGGGCTACAGACGTTTCTAGAATGGCCATCATATGTGCTCATAGGGTTCTCACTATCCAGATTTGAAGCACTTGATACCCTCGTCACGGTTCTACCATTCTAAGGACATATATCAATACATATTGCAATAATGATGATTTACGCGATATAGAATAAAATACCTTTTATTATTGATTAATGAACATTATTACAAAGAGTCAATTCCACAATAATTGATTGGCTCTAGGGCACCTACTCCAACAATATCAACGATTGATAGTCTTATGTATGCCATGGTGTGTACAAGGCTAGACATAGCACATGCAATGGGAGTTGTGAGTAGGTACATGAGCAATCCATGAAAGCAACATTGAGAAGCAGTAAAGTGGATTATCAAATATTTGAAAGGTACTAAAGATTCAACATTATGCTTTAGGAAGCCAGACTTGAGCTATAAAGTTATGTGGATGCTGATATGGCTGGTGATATCGATAGCCGTAAGAGTACCACAGTTTATGTCCTTAAGTTAGGTGGTACAACAGTCAGTTGGGTTTCAAAGTTACAGAAGATTGTTGTTCTTTCTACAGAGGCAAAGTATTTGCTATGACAGAAGCTAGTAAGGAGTTAATATAGTTACAACAATTCCTAGAAGAATTGGGTCAGAATTATGAAAAGAGCGATTTGTATTGTGATAGTTAAAGTGCAATTCACCTGGCAAAGAACCTAGTCTACCATGCTAGGACAAAACACATAGAAGTTCATTACCATTTCATACGCTTAGCTTTGGAAAATGGAGTTATAGCACTCGAGAAGATTCAAGGGAGTAAAAATCCAGTTGATATGTTGACAAAGGTGGTTACACTTGAGAAACTGAAGTTGTGTACAACTTCAGTTGGACTTCTCGCTTGAAGAAAGAGAAGTTGATGCAACTGCTGATGGAAGTGAAGAATTGAAGACATGTTGAATTAGTCTCCAAGTGGGAGATTGTTGAGATTGTGGAGCCAAATTCAATCCAAACTAAAGTTAAATTAGCATATAGGTTTTCCTAATTTGTGTTTAAGTAGAATTGTTTCCTTTTAGAAATATAATTGGGAATAAGATTATAATTGTATTAGGAATTAAAATATAATTCCTATTAGGATAAGGGTTTGAGTCCTATTAGGAATAGTATCTCATGTATTACCTATAAAAAAGGGTCAAGTGCTAGAGTTATACAACACAAATTGAATAGAAGGCAAAGCCACAATCAAAATGAGAGCCACAAAATAGAGTTTAGTGAGTGAGCCAATTTGTGAGGCTTGACGTATTCTTCTAATTTTTCTTCTTCTTCTTCATAGTGAAATTCTGCAACGGTAAAGTGGACGTAGCTCTCATACGGAGAGTGAACCATTATAAATCTTGTGTTTGTGTGTGTGGTTATTTTGTGTCATTTGTTCACATTATTTTTTGCTTTCAGGGATTTAGGATTTACTAGTATTCAATCAAATCCCCCCAACAGGATCATGGTGTAATGTTAACTTTGTTTAAGAAAATACTATAGTTGTAGGCTAATAACAAGTGTCAAATCTTAAAATTGACAGATATTGAGTCTTGCCAAAATGTTTGCAAGCTAATTTTGATTAGACAATCTGAAGCTTGCATCCCTTTTACAAGATATGATACAAGTTTTGATATATGAAAATGATCACATCCTTTTGGATCTTCCCAAGTTTTTTCACATAGTTATATAGAAGTGGGACACATGTATTATTACCCATGCCTATTTCTTAGTATATACAAATTAGTTTTGTAAAGGCATAATTTTATCATGATAGAATTGTCTATGAACCCAAGTTTGATTGTTCAAAACTGAAATACTCAAGGTAACAAATTT
The DNA here is from genome assembly GCF_008641045.1 of Pistacia vera. Classification (NCBI taxonomy): domain Eukaryota; kingdom Viridiplantae; phylum Streptophyta; class Magnoliopsida; order Sapindales; family Anacardiaceae; genus Pistacia; species Pistacia vera. The sequence goes on from NW_022196634.1 coordinate 1,394,207, forward strand.
ATGATAGGATTATGAAATAATGAATGAAATTGGCGTTGCTGTTATTGATAAAACATTTCTATTTTTAGCTCTAGACTATTAGTAACACTTCATTTTTTGCTAGACTATCACCTGGCTTTGCATATATGTGATATTCAGAATAAGAGAAGAAACTAAACACAACTAATACTTGGAGCTTTGGATATTTTCAAGCTCCTTGGCAATTTGAAGAGCATGTAACTAGAGAAATAATACAAACATATCAATTATATTGTCTAATATAAAGTCACTTGTATACGTTGTATTGGATAGTGTTATGGCTTGCTAATGTAATATCGAAATTTCATGCTATCAATCTCATATTCTGATGGCTTTTGAAAATAGTGGAAAAGACAACTAAAAAACAAATCATGCCAAAATAAACTTTTTTGAATGAGGCCCATAATGCACCTGAGCTTGTCCCTTTAGCTCATTTCATTTTGTCATTATATATTTCAAGATCAAAATTTCCCTCTAAAAAACCCTAACACTAAACCTCTTGTTATAAATCCAACCTAAATCAATCTACTCATCAACAACAATCTAAACACACAATCAATCGCAAAAACAAACCATAACAGCAAGAATTTTACGGTGGTTCAACTTCTTTAAGAGATAGCTTATATCCACGTTGAGCTTCACAATTGAGGGGCTCTCTGCACTAATTTATCCCTTGTTCAATTTACACATACAACACTCAACTCCTCTCTACAGATCTCACAACACTCTCACCACTCTCGTGATACACAATTGTAGACTAATCACAAGGAAATACTCAACCTGGCACTTCCTAACCCAAGAGTAAACAAACCCCCAATATGTGATCACTTGATCACAATCCAGAATAAAACAATCAAGAAAAAATTTCAGATGCAAGAATAAATAACACTAACAGAGCAAAAATTTGCACAATATGAGAGAGAAAGAAATTCTATTGCTTTTTTTTTTTTTAGTTGCCACGTGAGAGAGGGCTGCTTTTATATGGGTGTCACAATGGGAGCCGTTGGATCACTCTTTGAATCAATAGTCAATAAGGTGCAAGCAAAAACGGCAATGTTTTGACTTCACCTTTAACAATCTCCACCTTGAAGTCAGTCTTCAGCAGTAACACATCAACCCATTCTAGTGCAAAGAACCTTCCTATAACAACTTCTTAGCTCTATCAACCCTTTCATCCAATGTGTAGCAAATTCAAGCAGTGTTTGAATTTTGCTGTAGTAACCACTTTTGTTTCCATGTCTGCAAGGTTGTCTTCAGTTGAAATCTTCCTCAATTCTATCATGCCCTTTGCAATTAAGTCTCCAATGAAATGGAACCTAACATCAACATGTTTGGTTCTCTGATGGTATACCAGAGTTTTGCTTAAGTGTATGGCATTCTGACTATCTGAATAAATGACTGCCATACTATAACGCCCCACTTAAGGTACATACTTGAGATTTGTTGTATTACTTAAAGGTTCACTGTTTCAGTTTCAATTGAGTTTGTATGTTGTTATGGTTGGTTGGTTGGCCTTTATATTACATGGTATGTTGAATTGGTTGAGTGTTTGCCTTGAAATTGGTTGAGACTTGAGGAATTTTGGAAGAACAGTCTTCGTCGAGGCGAAGAATAGTCTTCGCCGCGGCGACGTTAGCTTTGTAATGGCGGTGTTGGTTCTGTAAGTTTTCGTCGGGGCGACGGAAAATCTTCGCCGCGGCAATGGGACGGCAGAAAAGTTTCTTGAGTTTTCTAGAGAATTCTTCATAGGGGTGAAAATGACCTTTCTACCCCTAATTAGCAGGAAAAGTGTGGAGTAAAATGTAAGGAAATTTAGTAGAGAATGTGTTGGTAATAGGGGTGTATTTGCAAATAATCCAAGGATATTGATGGAATTTCCAAGGAAGAGCAAGGGCAAAATGAGAAATGATGATTATAATATGAGCTAAAAAGGGTTAAGTGTAGAGAACCCTTCATTTCACCCATTTCCACCGACATACCCATTCTCTCATTTCTCTCAATTCTCCATTCAATCTTCCAAGATTTCTAAGGAGTTTTAGGGAGCTTTTGGGAAATTTTTAGTAGAGATTTCATCTAAAACATCATAAGGTAAGGAATCTTGCTTTAGATATAGATTTGCTTATTCTTGTATCTTGAAGTCTGATGGTTTTATGGTTTAAAGGTGTAGAGAAGGGACAAGGTACTAAAGAAGAGTAGTAGTGGAATCTCTCCATTAAAAGTAAGTAAATCCTAACTAAGTTGAGATTTTTGAGAATTTAATTGAGTAGAGATTGTGTATGTATATGTATGTTTTATATTTGTTGGGATGAGATGAGATGAGATTAGTAGTTATGTATGAGTCTTGAATATGTTTGGATATGAGAAGTGTTGAACTTCTATGATGTGGAGTTGGGTTGATAGGAGATGGAGAGAGTTTTGAGCAAAACTTATGAAAGTGTGTTTATTTGACAGGAATCTAGAGATTATGAGGGAGTGTTCTCCCATTGTTTGGATGATTAAAGAAAGGAGAGTGATTATAGTTAGAGTAGAGTTTTATATGCACATGAGTTGTATAATGAAATGCCTAAGAGAAGTATGAGAATGAATTATGAACCCTAATTCTTGCAACATTGCATATTGGCATTTTCTTAGTGCATTAATGAGCATGAATCATTCTTATGCATTAACTATGCATTATAGAAAGAGTAGGAAAAGAGTAGAGAACTCTATGAATAGACTACTCTAAGAGTTAAGCTACACTATGAGTAGTAGGTTGAGAAAGAGATGAGTATTAGCTTGAGAAAGAGGATAGAGTAGGTTGTGCGATGGGGAACCCGTGAGTAATGGGTAGAGTATTCCCGCATTGAGAGAGTGGCACGAGTATGAGAAAGAAAAGTGGTGTAGCCTGTGAGAGTGCATGCGGATGAGGCTATACCCGAGAGTACCCGAGAGAGAGATTATACACTCACATGGCCAAGGGTTCTGAATCCATGCATAACAAAGTCCGATCGGTTAAGGATGAGTAGAAGTCACGGAGAGCGGGAGTGAGCCCCGGCCATGCCCCTGGTAAGATGGGGCCGTGATTTACTAAAGAGAGTTAATAGAAAAGAGTTCTAAGAAAGATAAACAGAGAGAAACACAAAAGAGAAAGTGAATGAGAAGTTGTAAGGAAAGAAATTAGAGAGAGAGTTACGGGGTTAGACAAGTAGAGGATTTACTTACTGAGCATTGTTTTAGTGCTCACCCTGTTGTTTTCCTATGTTTTGCAGGATCTAGGTGAGGACATGGTTGGATGGACGTCGACACGCGAGGGGAAGCGGTTACACTGTCCACCATGTTTTTGATAACTTTTGTACATGATATAATTTTGTGTAAAAAATGTATATGTTTAATAAAAAGAAAATTTTGGGCCCAATTCTTTATACTATTTTATATGTATTTTATTATGTATATTATATGAGTATTTGAGTAGAAAGTGGCTATTACACATACTGTCCAGTAGACTTGCCTCCGTCAAAATCCCTTGCAGCCATAGAACTTCCTTGAACACATCCGTCACAGCCATATATTTTGCCTTTGTGGTTGACAAAGCTACTAATGGTTGCAGTTGTGACTTCCAACTGACACAATTACCTCCCAAGGTAAAATAGTAAGAAGTTGTAGACTTTCTTGTGTCTCTATCCCCGCAAAATCAGAATCTACAAAGCCAACTAGATCAAGAGCAGAGTTTATTTTACAATAATTCAATCCCACATGCAAAGAGCCATTAATATATCTAAGTAGCCATTTCATTGCATTCCAATGTTCCATTCCAGGATTAGCCATAAACCGACTAAGTAATGAAATAGTAAAGAAAAATCTGGTCTTGTGCTTATCATAGCATACATTATAGACCCTATTGTGTTAGATTAGGGCACATTTTCCATTTTAATTAACTTAGTGTCAGATTTGGGACTTTGCAACTTGCTAAGGGTGAAATGACTTGCAAGTGGTGGGTTTACTAGTTTAGAATTTGAAATTCCAAATTTCAAGACTAGTTTTTGTAGGTAAGAACATTGCTGGATCCTTAATTCACGGTTTTTTCTATTCATTTCAATAACCATTCCTAGGATCTTCTTAGCATACCCTAAATTTTTCATAGCAAATTCTGAATTTAGCTTTGATTTCAACTCAATTATCTTTGATACAAATTTACTTATTAAAAGCATATCATCTACATATAGCAGCAGGTATATAAGCATTTTATCAATAAAGGCAAAGTAAAAACATCTATCATATTTGCTCCTAGAGAACCCAATACTCAAAACAAAGGAGTCAAACCTCTTATACTACTGCTTAGGTGATTGTTTGAGGCCATACAATGACTTATACAGCATACAAACATGATGAGGCAATTCTTTATCTATGAAACCAGTGGATTGTCTCATGAATATTTTTTCTTCTAACTCACCATGTAAGAATTCAGTTTTCACATCTAGTTGTTCTAACTCTATTTCTTGGTGAGCTACTATGAATAACATTATCCTAATGGTTTTAAACATGACAAGGGGCGAAAAAAATCTCATTGAAATCTATCCCATTCCGTTTATGTATACTCCTTAGCAACTAAACGGGTCTTATATCCTAAAGGTTCAAAAGGAGTCATACCTTCTTTCACTTTGAAGAGCCATTTGTGCTCTACTCATTTGTGATCTTTGGGTTTGGGGACCAAAGACCACATGCCATTCACCTTTAAAAATTCCATTTCCCCATTCATTGTTGCCAGCTACTTTTCTTTCTATTTGGACCTTATTGCCTCTTCATAAGTCTCTGGTTCTATCCTTTATACTTCCGTACCTACAAAAGGAATAGTGTAAATTAAATATGCATAAGAGTACCTAGCAGGTAGCTTTACCTCTCTCCTTGTCATGTCCCTTGCCAATTGATATGGGGACAAGTCTTCTAGTTAGGGTTCTTTACCTTCCCTTTCTTTTTCTTCAGCTACTTAATCAGGTTGAATAGGCTAGGTAGGTTTTGCAGTAGCTTGATCAGGTTCTTCATCACGATGGAGCAACTCAAGGTAATGTCCTGATGACTCCACCTCAATCTATGCAGTCTTTGGTTGAGTGGGATGTTGACTGATATTGTTCAATGTACTAGCATCAGTATTAGTGGATTTGCAAGGAAATACCACTTCATTAAACACCACGTCCTTGCTCACAATTACTTTTACTCCTGAGGATTCTCTATCCCATAGCCATTTGTCCCCTTTTGGTATCCTAGGAAGACACACCTAATTGATCTAGGTTCTAACTTCCCTTCAACTATGTGTGCATATGCTACACACCCAAAAATTCTTAAATAGTCCAAGTTTGGCTTCCTTTCTAACCATTTCCCCTTAGAACACATGAACTCTATGGCACTAGATAGGCTTCTATTTACTATGTAAGCTACTGTGGCTAAAGCTTCTCCCCAAAATGTTTTTGGTAAGCCTGAAGTGAACAAAAGGCACCTCAGTTTTTCTAGTAAAGTTATATTCATCCTCTCAGCAACTCCATTTTGCTGAGGGGTTTTTCTTATAGTTCTATGCCACAAAATACCCTGATCAGTGCAGAATTTATCAAATTCAGTGTTATAGAATTCCAGGCCATTGTAATCCTAAGGGCTTTGACCTTCATATCTGTTTAGTTTTCTACAAACAATTTCCAACTCTTGAACTTAACTAAGGCCTCATCCTTGGTTCTAAGTAGGTAAATCCAAACCTTTCTACTATAATCATCTAGCCCCATGTGATTTGACCTTTTCTTGTCCCCACAAATCATTGTGTAGGTATTCTAAACAGTTGGTAGCTAGGTTAGTTCCTTTTGTGAAACTCACCTTATGTTGTTTACCAGGAACACAGTTTTCACAAAAGTCAAGGTTGGTTATGTTATATTTATGAAACAGCCCCTGTTGATAAAGGATGTCCATTCCCTTTTAGCTCATGTGGCCCATCCTTAGATGCCACTTTTCAGTTACATTAGGTTTTGTAGAGACAAGTGCAGTGTTAGGGTTCTCAGTGCAGTGTTGTCCACATAGTATATACAGGTCATTCCTCTATATACCCTTTAAGACTATATTGTTATTTTTATAAACATTCAAACAACCATTTTCAACCCTATAACAACAACTAGATTCATTTAGGGTACCTAGGGAGATGAGGTTTTGTTTGAGTTCAGGGATGTATCCAACCTTAGTTAGCATTACCAACCTACCATCATTCAATTTTAGAGTTATACTGCCCACCCCCTGAACTATACATGAATTATTATTCCCCATATATATTGTTTCATGTTAATCCATTTTAAAATTTTGAAACCACTCTTTATTAGGGCTCATATGGAATGAACATCCTGAGTCTAAAACCCACTCATGAACCTGATTAGTCTTGGATACAATGAGATCTTCAATTTTATTTATGTTGCCATTATTAGAAGCTAGGTTACTTTCAATGTTTACTTGCTTCTGTTTTCTAATCCAGTCATAACAGTTCTTCTTTAGGTGTCTTGGCTTGTTATAGTGAAAACACTTCCTAGTTTCAGACTTGTTCTTATTAAAACCCTTCATTTTCTTTCTATTTTTAGCATTAGTATTTTTGGAACACTACTTCCTGACTGACCTGAGTCTGATCTACCTTTCACAAATAGATTACTCCTATTACGTATTTAAACATTCAATTCTAACTCTCTAGCTTTTAACCCAACAATGATTAAATCAAGACTGGGAACAGTTCCATTATATTGTAAGGCATTCTTAACTTCCTAGTAATCCTCAGTTAAAGAATTAAGCAAAATCATGGCCAGACTAGTATCCCCTAATTCTTGGTCAGTCCCTTTTCAATATTATGGTCATTTTTAAAAATTCATCCAGGTTATCCTATATTAACTTAGAACTTTCCATTTTATATGCAAATAAAGCACCCTTTAAGAAAGCTAAGTTTGGAGCAGACTGTAAAGCATAGAGAGATTCTAATTTACCACATAACGTCATTGGTCTATTCATACCATCTACCTTTCTGAGGATGTAATCTGACAGGTTTATCACAATGAGGTTGTGAGCTTCCTCATCAACCTTTGCCTTTTTCTTCAGCTTCTCTTCTAGCCACTTCATTGCATCCTTCTCTAATGCAATAACAACCTTATTATGTGAGAGCAACACCTTTATTTTCTTCTTCCAACTGTTGAAGTCTATTTTCCCATCATATTGGGTAATCTCCATGCATGTCGTAGTCATGGAGAAATTTTGTTTAGTCATGGAGAAATTTTGTTTGGTACTGGTTTTGAAAGATTTCAAGAAACCCTAGTGTTCTACCCAAGATTGTTTGATATTCTAACAATTGACTACCTGGCTAGGATCCTTAACTGATCTAGAGTAGCAAAATTGTAACAGATCAAGAAAGCCCCAAATTTGACAAACCCTAAGAATTCAAGAACCACTTTGATTGCTAATCCCTAGAGATTGAAAACACCCTAGATTATTAGGAAACGATGGATCAAGAACTCTTTAACAATTGTCAAACTTTGGACTAAAGAAATCTTTCAAGATTGTGAAACCTAAACTTTCAAGATTTGACAAAATCAACTATTCAGCTCTAATACCGCTGTTATAAATCCAACCTAAATCAATATAATTATCAACAGCAATCTAAACACACAATCAATCACAAAAACAAACCACAACAACAAGAATTTTACCATGGTTCAACTATCCTTTAAGGGATAGCTTACATCCACGTTGAGCACCACAATTGAGGGGCTCTCTGCACTAATTTATCATTTGTTCAGTTTACACATACAACACTTAACTCCTCTCTATAGATCTAACAACACTCTCACCACTCTCTTAATACACAATGTAGACTAATTACAAGGAAATACTCAATCTGGCACTTCCTAACCCGAGAGCACACAAAACCCCTAATATGTGATCACTTAATCACAACCCAGAGGGAGTAATCAAGACCACACACATACGTACCTCAGAACAACCAACATACATTTTTACTATGCCATTATGTAGTCGACAACATTCATATTTACTTGGCAAGCTTGGAGTTTTCGGCATCTACAAACCACCGGCTTAAAGGGGAGAGGTGAAATATGGAAAGCTAATATTGTGACATTACAAATGGAATGCTGGAATACAGCCTTGATTACAAATTATTACATCCCGATTTCATGTAATCTCATCTTTATGATGAGATATTGTGTTTCCATGTTTACATTATATGTTTGTGTATAAATACAACACTTGTAAAGCATACAAAATACATAATACAGAAGGATTCAATTGAATCACTCTCTTCTCTCTTCTTTAAGCATACTCTTGGCAACATATTGCATCTCTCTCTGATTAGTTTCTTACACATGTGAATCATGCCCAAAAAAAAAAAAAAATTGAATGAGGCCAATGCACCCGAACTTGTCCCTTTTGCTCATATCATCTTGTTAATACATAATTCATGATCAAAATTTCCCTTTAAAAACCTTAACCCTAAACCTCTCAATTGTAGAAAATTCTCAGATCCATTCTCGAAAACAACTGTAAAGAGATTGTTGATTGATTAATGACATTTTTACATTCAAGATACAGGAGATGAACAACATTCCTTTTTTAAATTTTTTCTTGTTACACGATACAACAAGAAAATGAGGTGGACTAGTGACGAAGAATGTACAAAATATGTGAGTGGAAACATCTAGGCAATGTGTATACATAATAGTTTTTTATATACAAATAAAATTTATGTCAATTTAAAATCATTTCACAACTATTTATTTACTTGATCTAATTAAAATTGGATTTTCATATGACAGGAAGATTTGAAAACTTTGGTTGAAGAACGTATATGAGATAAGCCATTGATGATAAGTGCTTGCAAATGCACTTTTACTTGGTGATTTATCGGTATTATTTGTGGGAAATTAGGTTCAAGTTGTGTGTTTTGGCTTAATTATTTTATATGATCACGGGTATGTTTTGTGTGTTTCTTCTATTATTTTTAGATGTCTTTAGCTATTTTTAGGAAGAAAAAAAAGGGGGGGAAGAAGAGAGAGAGAAGCTTGGCCGCAATTTTGGAAGACAAATTAAAGCAGTCATTCGCGAAGCTTTGGATCATCAATTAGAGAAAAATTCTTTTATCTTTTTCTTGAACTTATGTCTATTATTTTTATAATGGTTGTTTCTTTTAATTCAATTATGAACTAAATAATATTTTCTAATTATGAATATGTGTTGATGGATTGTTGTTAATTTTTGTTAAGCATATATTGTCTAAGTTTTATTATGGTTCTTAATGTTTCAATTCTTTTAAGCCTGAGAGACGATTGATTTAATGAACTAGGTTGAGATCGAGAGAAGAAATCTTCTTGGTCTAATGTATTAAAACCATAGATTGAGCGAACATTAGAGATGAGTTATCGCGATCTGTGAGGCTTTGGTAAACTCCATAGAACGTAATGATCTTTTAAGACTTAAATCCAATTTAGAGATATCTTGGGTTGATAATAAAGGGTTAATCTGGTAATTATTCAAGAGAAAGTTATTGGAATTTTAATGAGTTTAACCTTTAGAAAAAAACTTAATGATATTAGTAATAATTGTCAATGCATAGGAGTAAATTGATGTAAAATTTATGTCCTAGGTTTAATCATATTGCTTCACAACCAAACTACTATTTAAAAGTTTGCTCTTGTTTAGTTTTTAATTTGTTTTAATTTCAGTTAATTCATTCTTTAAAGTTCCGATAATCAAATAGTAATAAAATATGTTAATTTGGTACTTGGTGATTGTAATTATCTTGGGATTCGATATTAGTTACTCATTTTTTATTACTTTCATGATTTCGTACGCTTGCGAGAGTCATGATCAATTGACTGCCTAGGAAATGTTGGAGAGGGTTTCTAGAATGCACAGTAGTTATATGGTTGGTCTAGGTATTTGACTTAAGTCAACGAGGAACGACACCGAGAGTTTGGTGAATTCGTCATTGCGTGAGGAGGTTGTATCACAGCGAGACGAGATACAATCAAAACGTGAGCTCATATAATCGATGAGGCAAGACTTTGCTTCAATGTCTACAACAGTTTAGCTCCAGGTATTTGACAAATATTGGTGGAAGCAACATTGTTCACGGTAACTGATTCTCAACTACTAATCGTAGTAGGTAGGTCTAGTTGGATGTTTTGTATAAATATGATAGTACTCTCTATTTTGCTTTAACTGTGAACTTGCAAGTTGGATTTTAGAATATGTTAAACTTGTTTTGCTTGCAAGTTGGATTTTAGAATATGTTAAACTTGTTTTGCTTGCAAGTTGGATTTGAGTAGACGGTAAACTTATTATGTGATGGGTAACTATAATTCACGGTGTCGATACATGGTTGTAGGGGCTTACACCGATGCATGTAGTGTCAAAATAAACCCCTTTGTTTTGTCGCTACATATAGGAAACATAGTGCAAAATCAAGGCAACACCGTAATAGGTTGACTAGAAGTAGTAAAATTGACGCTAATCGCACCGTTTTGTTCCCTTCTGTTTCACCACAAAACTCAAACAACCTATTATGGCGTCGTTTGTGTCAAACCATTGCATTGTAGTACAACACAAATGGAAATAAGAACACCCGAAAATCTGATGTAAAACGCGTGAGAGAAGAAGATAGAGTTGTGTGCATTTTCTCAGATCTGCTGCCTTTATACTTTGACTTAATGGACTGATAATAGCCGTCAGATCTGAATGGAATCGATGGCTGAGGATTGTCACTTGAGCTAACACCAAGACATCAGCGTTTCACTTCAGGCGCAAGACGACACCATTAAAGATTCACTCAAAAATACTTTGATTTCATGTAATCTCATCTTTATGATGAGATATTGTGTTTCCATGTTTACATTATATGTTTGTGTATAAATACAACACTTGTGAAGCATACAAAGTACATAATACGAAAGGATTCAATTGAATACTCTCTTCTCTCTTCCTTAGGCATTCTCTTGGCAACATATTGCCCCTCTTTGCCTCTCTCTCTGATCAATTTCTTACATGGTATCAAAGCACTTCTTTTAGTCTCGCTTCCACCCAATGCAATCTTCTCCAACCTTAGTTTTGTAAACTTGTAAAATAAAGCACTCAAATTAGCTTCTTTTTCTCAAAAGTAAACTATTGCTTTACCTTTTTCATGGAAACAACCAAAACACCACCAGCCCCAAATCACAGCCAAAGCAACACACAAATTACTAGCCAAATCGAGTCCACAAGCAATACTGATGGGCTTACACAATCAAACCCAACCAACCAACAAACCATTGAATCCAGCCCAAACATAACAAACCAGCAAAACCAAACCACTAGGCCAAACCCAAAAACTGGTTCACACGGCCCAATCCCTTTTGGGTTTATGGGTCAACATCTAAACCCGTCAGGTTTGAATACCAATCCGACAGGCCCAAATCCTTACCCGTTTCTACAATTCATTTAACCTACCATCAAACGCCCAAAACCAAAAGATCCCCTCTATTCTCCGACATCGATAGCTCTAAACTTGTACTTGTCAAACAACCTCTCACTGGCACAAACAATTACGCAACCTGGGCTTGCAATTTCTGGCAAGCCTTAATCACTGAAGATAAAAAAAAAAGGTTCATCGATGGAACCTTTCACCCACCAGATGACCCACAACTCCTTAAACATTAGATTCGATGTAATACACTTGTCCGGGCATGGGTAAGCAACTCCTTGACCTAGGAGATTATTGTCGGACTTTCTCAACCATAAAAAGCCCAAGAAATGTGGGCGAATATTAAGGAGATGTATGGGCAACTCGACCTCGCCAAGTTATTCACCCTTCGGCAGAAACTTACCAAAATCAAACAAGGTAACGTCTTGGTTGGTACATAATTCAATCGCTTATACACGATTTGGAATGAATTGGATGCTATAGAAAAACCATTTGAAGGGTCGCTAGCAACACTCCATCAATTTCAACGTGCCAAAGATCAGGATAGACTCATACACCTCCTGATGGGTTTAAATGAATCATTCATCCCATTTTGATCCCAAATGCTAGTGACATCGCCAACACCCTCCCTTCGTCAAACATATCAGTTGGCAGTGCAGGACAAAAGTCAACATACCACCTCTCAAGAAAATCTCTAATTAGTCAACTTTACTACTTTTTTCGTCGACCGAGGGAAACATGATGGTGGGAGGTGTGAGAGAGATAGGTTGAATCAAAATGGGTTAGTAAGGGTAGATGGTTTTTCGTGAGATGGGGGAAATGGGTTTATGCGGCTAGGGTTCTCTAAAGGGCAAAGGATGAATTCATATGAAGGAGGAAAAGGGATGAACGGTCAGGATTAAAACTCCTTATCCAACGATCAAAGTTCTTTTTCCCTAGTTAATGCATCTAATGGGCCATTTTTTAATCCATCAAATGGGCCATATCCAACCACTGGCCAAAATAGTTATGGATCATCAAAATCTAGCAAAGGGAAATTATTTTGTGATTATTGTAGAAGGAAAAAACACGATCACGACCACTGTTGGAAAATTTATGGGCGCCCACCTAATCAGAAATCTAGAAATGCAACTGCCAACCAATTCATTACAAATGAACATTCAGGAAACGTGATTTCCGCACCCATGACCAATCCTGACCAATACCAACAACTCATCTAGATGCTGAATCACATTCCCCAAGCAAATACGACATCCTATGCAGGTACATCTTTTTGTTTAAGAACCCTAAAAATCTGATGTAAAACGCGTAAGAGAAGAACATAAAGTTGCTGTGCATTTTCTCAGATCTGCTACCTTTTATACTTTGACTTAATGGACTGATAATAGTTATCAGATCTGAATGGAATCAATGGCTGAGGATTGTCACTTGAGCTAACACCAAGACGACAGCGTTTCACTTCAGGCACAAGACGACACCGTTAAAGATTCACTCAACAATATTGCAGTTTAAAACAGAATTCAAACCTGTCAATCAACACTCACAAACACAATCACAAGACTTAATCTACCAAGAACACAATCAAGAACACAATATTTTTACCGTTGTTCGCTTATTCCAATGGAATAAACTACATCCACGTTGAGCTCCAAACAAATTGGGACTCATTGCACTATAAGGATCAAAGTATTACAAGTGCAACTCAATCACAACCCAAATCGCTCAACTATTACACTGATACAACAATCACTCTAACTTCCTTGTAATCACAATAAGTTAACCAGAAAAACCAAAAGCCTATCCCAGAAAAATCACCCTATAATTTCTGCTAACAAGATTCTCAAGAATCTAAAACCTGATTACAATATTTGAAAGAGTAGAAAATAAGAACCCCGAAAATCTGATGTAAAACGCGTGAGAGAAGAAGATAGAGTTGCTGTGCATTTTCTCAGATCTGCTGCCTTTTATACTTTGACTTAATGGACTGATAATAGCCGTCAGATCTGAATGGAATCGATGGCTGAGGATTGTCACTTGAGCTAACACCAAGACATCAGCGTTTCACTTCAGGCGCAAGACGACACCATTAAAGATTCACTCAACACATACTTTATTACTTTCATGATTTCGTACGCTTGTGGAAGTCATGGTAAATTGACTGCCTAGGAAATGTTGGAGAGGGTTCTAGAATGCACAGTGGTTATATGGTTGGTCTAGGTATTTTACTTAAGTCAACGAGGAACGACACCGAGAGTTTGGTGAATTCGTCATTGCATGAGGAGGTTGTATCACAGCGAGATGAGATACAATCAAAACGTGAACTCGTATAATCGATGAGGCAAGACTTTGCTTCAATGTCTACAACAATTTAACTCTAGGTATTTGACAAATATTGGTGGAAGCAACATTGTTGACGGTAACTGATTCGCAACTACTAATCGTAGTAGGTAGGTCTAGTTGGATGTTTTGTATAAATATGATAGTACTCTCTATTTTGCTTTAACTGTGAACTTGCAAGTTGGATTTGAGAATATGTTAAACTTGTTTTGCTTGCAAGTTGGATTTGAGTAGACGGTAAACTTATTATGTAATGGGTAACTGTAATTCACGGTGTCGATACATGGTTGTAGGGGCTTACACCGATGCATGTAGTGTCAAAATAAACCCCTTTGTTTTGTCGCTACATATAGGAAACATAGTGCAAAATCAAGACAACACCGTAATAGGTTGACTAGAAGTAGTAAAAATGACGCTAATCGCACCGTTTTGTTCCCTTCTGTTTCACCACAAAACTCAAACAACCTATTATGGCGTCGTTTGTGTCAAACCATTGCATTGTAGTACAACACAAATGGCGTTGGTTAACTATATATCTACAATGAGATAGACATGTCAGCAGTTGAGATCAAATATATGAGATATATAGTCAATATAAATGTTCCCAGAATGTTGGCACCAAATTCAGCTTCCTTTGACAGCTACCCTGCACCTGAAGAAAGGTAAGCCTTTTAAAAAAGATATAGCTAATTAAATCCAAGAAATTAACCAGATGACTTCATCGAAGCCCAAGGAACCAGTTGACCAATAGATAATGTTAAATAATTATGTCAATATCAATAGTGTCCTTCAATTATTATTTTTCTTACATTAATAATATTCTTTGTTTGATTGATTGTACCATGTGGTCATTAAATAATAGTGAAATCCCATCATCTATATCTTATGATGATGTGAATGCATAACTTTTTCGCCCTTTTTGGACCAGAAAGAAACATACATGAAATTTACTATCTTTCATTTACTTAGATTTCAAGCTAGTTACAGGTAACTGTTACATTGAGTGATTTTGTTACCATTTCAATTTCTTCGCTAAATGGAAGTTTATTCTCATAGACTCATTTTTTTTTTTTTTTTTAATTTGTTCTTGTACTTAAGCATTGCTTAGTTTTATTTTCTACAGCTGTATGTTTGACTATAAAGTCTATCATCTGCAGTGTACTCCTGGCCATATTTATAAATTCGTAGTTATATATAAGTAGATAGGAAGATTCATTGCTTTAATTCCCTTCGCTTCATGAAACGTACATTAATCAGTTTGAGATTTGATTAACCTTAAATGTTGAAATCTTATCTCATCTACATTGTTAACTGTAGAACGACTATATATATATATATATATATATGAGTTTATTTCAAAATAGCTACCACGAAATTAACACGTAAAGGTAAAGTTGATTGCTACAGTTTTGCTTCTTAATAAGTAAACCCTACAAGGACAGTTATATATATATATATATATATATATAACTGTTCATTTAAAAATAGCTACCACGAAATTAACACATAAAGGTAAAGTTGATTGCTACAGTTTTGCTTCTTAATAAGTAAACCCTACAAGGACAGTTAATTAACTTTAATACAGAGTTTTCCTTGGATCAAAACCTTTTTCAATTATATCAACTGGATCAGTCATAGCTTCTACGAATGAAAAAGAAAAGTGTATTTTCTATCATTTTATGGAGATCATCTTATTTATGACATAAATATTCTTACTAAAAATACAATCAATTTGTTGTTCGGTTAATTAAAAGTGGTTTTACATCTATATATTTAATTATAATATTTGATTGAATTAAATAAACAATTAGAATAAATTAACAAGATAAACAATTATAAGATTATTGTTTCAGTAGTTTAAAATAAACCTTCTCATTTATATAAAAATTCTATGATGATACGGCGATAAATATGTGTTAATCATGGGATAACCATAACATATACTAAAGTAACTTTGTTTAATGCTGATAAACACTAGTATAATAGTATCCCGTACGTATAACGTATGGTAGAAATGGGCATTATTTGAATATTTTCGGCAGTGATCTTTAAGAATAAAATGCTAATAATTTACGCAGTGTGTAGATTGTCAATAGTAGCAGAAATAATATTAATGAAGTGTACAATTTGATCCATTAAAGAAGTTTGAAAAAGATTTATGGGGATTTGCAATGGCAGGGCAGAGATGTTTGAAAATCTAAGAGCAAACCAAGACATAAACATGGAAACTCGAAGTGGTGTTTTATTATTCACAAAGGAAGCACACTCGTGCTGTCTTGGAAACATAACAAATAAGAGAGATAAAAAAACAGCGGCATGGGATTTCTGGTCAACAGAAAAGGGCTTTCTGCAACATGTTCGATTTTGTTCCCAATTATTTTAATAAGATATCCATTTAGGATTTATTTATATGTAATGTAATCTTTGTATAGCAGCAATATTAGAAAAAGTTGCATATTCAGATGCTTATAGTGCTTCCCCCACTTCATGTACTGAAAATATGCTAACATGTTTGCATGCCGAAATGCTACTTGTTTTCTGAGCACAAGAAATTGTTAAAAGCAAAGGTTAAAACCCTAGGAGCTTTGAACTTGGTGAGGATATTTTCACAAATAGAGACGGGATGATAATCCATAAACATTTCACTCTATTTGTCTGTCTTTTAACAACCATAAGTTTTTTAATTACTTCTAATATGAAGATGAATTTAAAAAAAAAAAGAAGCTTGTAATTTTTGACCACCTGACTTGTCTGGAAATTTGAGCCACTGGCACAACTTGGAACTATGCACTTAGCACTTTAGAAAGGACTTAAACTTTATCAATTACCAACTGAGAAGAAAGAGCTCAAAGTTTACTGGACATGAACATGTGCAATCCTTAGCATATTTACATCCTTATTTGAAATTTAAATGATAATCTCTGTGATGAATATTTCAAAATATGGAGGCTTGCTCATGTTCCCGCTGATAACTAACGGGCGTTTGGGTGGACACCTAAACTTTATTCCATAGTCCAAAATACCCTCATTTTGTCTCGTTTATTTTAATCAATTTTTCTCACTCCATTTATTAAAAGTTGATCTATGACTTCTATCCTCTCTCCTCATTGATCAGAATCAATTTATTACAACCACTCGCACCTTATTAATTAAAAAGTCAAAAGAATATTTCATTTCTCTCACCTTATTTTTCATTCCAGATCAAAATAATTAATGTTAATTTACGAAGAACTAATATCATACTCTCTTTTTTTCCTCCAGTCCAGTTCATTAATTAAAAAAAATTAGAGTAAAGATGGGTTTACAAAACCATTCTTATAAATTTTCTCCCTATCTTATAAATTTCTTCTTATAATTATAACGTGTCTATTTATCATTGATAATCTCATAATTAGATAAATAAGATTTATAAGCTAATTATCAATTATCTTATTGAAGTTGTAAGAAAAGATTTATAAAATTATATTGCAAAATATAGTATTTAAAAAAAAATTATCCCTTCTCGTCGTTTATTTTTTATTTATTTAAAAGAAAACACATGTAAAATCAAGAGTTATATTTTTCATTTAAAGAAAAAAATCCCAGAAAAAACTCTCAACTTTCCGCACAAACTTATACCAACTATTAAAACATCATCAATCTCAATCATCCAGAGAAAAGAAGAAAATCCGAAAACCATGAAAACCCGTATCCTTCAAAGCTACCAGCCTACCACAACCACAACCATCACCAAATCGGCAACCGTTCACCGCATTACCACACCAGCGCAACCAAGAACACATTCACCGATGGTGGCATGGCTATGGAGAGACCGAAAATTATGGGGAAGGAGAGATGAAAAGAGATGGAGCCATGGAGAGAGAGAAAAGAGGGATAAATTAATTGACTTGGGAATTCGTGTTTTTTTTTTTTTCCAGGAGATGGCAGGAGAGAGTGAGTGCTTCTTTAATAATAGAAAAGTTCAATGACAAAATTGCCCTTATATCTGTTAAAGTTAACTAACATCTATTACATCTATGGACTTAAGTGTTTGTTAAAATTCGCCAGGATGAGTATGTTACTCTTGGCAAACCTCAAGGGGGAAAGTGTCTTTTAACTCCAAAATATGAAAATTGTCCTATATAATGTAGAGATTAAAGATAAGCTGACAGCCTGACACACCTACATTTCTCACTAATTACAGTTGACCATTAGTTAGCTTGCATGTAAGTGTATATATATATATATATATGTGTGTGTGTGAGAGAGAGAGAGAGAGAGAGAGAGAGAGAGAGAATTTTATTATTAGATGAATATTTAACTAATACAATGAGTTATCTTTATTGGAATTAAAGCTTTCATCGACGTAGATCCAATGTCAAAAAACACATTTATTCGAATTACCGACGCGAAATCCCACCGCCTTTGATCTCCTAGGATAAGGGCGTGAAACACAGCCCGAACAACATATATGGGTACATCAAAAATCCCCAAAATATGTTTAGCGAAGGAAATAATATAGAATTTAGAATATAAATTGATGGCATTATATCATAATGTCTTACAGGATGTCATAACTACCAAGAAATTACTTTTGTTCCTTTTCTGCTTTTAAGGAAAAGGAGAAAGGGAAACTTGGTGCCATAGCTTTAATTTGTCATCTATCATCTATGCAATCCAGATTACATTTATGGTGCATCCCTTCTTTTCTATGGCCAGAATTACGAGAGAGTAAATGAGTAATGGTGCAGCAAAATGTCCCCCCATCAAAAAAAATATATAAATTATTCATTTCCCCCTTGCAATTTGCCCATCTCATCTCCTAAAAACCAAGTGACAACTACAGGTCCCATCCTCAATATTACAAAGACATTAAATCTCTCTATATATTCTCTCTTCAATGGGTACTATCTATCAATGCTCTCCTCAGCTTTTTGCGGCGATATGTTAGCCAATATTTATGCCTTTTTGTACTTGTCTTATCGAGTTCCTGTTCTTCCTTCTGCTTCTTCGTCTACCTCCAATTCTTTTGGAATAAATGCATGTTACTGAATTCCCTACACCCGTTTCATACCTAAATTTAATGCATGTACATTCATCTCAACGTTATTGTTGAAAATTATTCAATTTTCAAGTACTTGTCACAACGACAAAAATTTTACTATGAAATAATTTGAAATACCTTTGTCGTTTGAATAGGATCACAATTACTCGTAAATCACACACTCTATAGCAACTACTGAAAATTTAAATAGTTTTTAAGTGTAGAGGTCCTTATGAATGAGGTGAGATTAGATAAGGATACATGGTTTCATAAATTCTGATTATTTGCCAAAAAAAAAAAAAAAAAAAAAAAATTAGATGACTTGATAAAAGCATTTATATCACATGTATCATATAGAAACAATTTTTTATACTCAATACCGAAATTTACAAGCTGTTAGTCTGCAGATGGAAAATTTCAAGATTTCTTCACCAAAAATATGTAATCAAAGCAAATCACACGAGAATATGTGATTCCTTCCACTGTTTATGTTTATACAATACAACACCTAAATTTTGACTTAAGAATGAGATCAAGAAATGAATGAAAATAGAAGTATTGAAATCTTCTTTGTCATGAACTTAATGGATTTAAAACAAAATATGATATATGAAATTGCAAAAGCATCTTTAAGTTTAAATGTTGTTTGTTATAAACTTAATAAATTTAATTAAAACTAAGAGGAAGAACAAATGAAAAGCAACCACAATCGATCAAGAACACGAAATAGTTTATGGGTAATTCATCAAAATTGGATTAATTCATGAAGACACATGAGACATCCCACATCGCCTAGGGAACCATTGGCCTGAAAATAAAACCATGAGGGGTTGGGCTTCAGAGTTGGATCACTCAGGCTACAAAGCAGACAATATCTTGACTATGTTTGACCAATAATGGGCTAGGGTGTTACAGTTGCTATCAGAGTCAATCCCAACTGAAAGTGTGTAGATACTCAAAAGATCTCACCTGGCTCAAGAGGGATCGCAATGAGGATGCTGGATCTTAAAGGGGAGACTGAGACATCCCACATCGCTTGGAAAGAAGAGGTCTGAGTTGGTTAAATACCAGGAGAACCCCCAATAGTCAAGTCGTGTTTTGGGCTTGAGCAAGGGTTTTTGGGTCTAAAAACAAATTTGTAAGAGGTTGGGTTTTAGAGTCGGACCACTAGCCCCCTGTGGGCCAGGGTGTTACAACACGAGTTTCACAAGACAAGAGAAAAGTACCACATACGAATTCAATACTTTAACCTTTCATTGATTGAGTTTTAATTCCTTACCACCTAGATTTTAATCCTTCACCTCACATTCACTCTATTGTATCTAGAGCTTGTCTATTTATAAATTAAATATACAAGACTATGTGTAACCTAACACTTTTATGCAGTTATTAAATGTTTTTGGATCTCATTTATAGTGGCTAGCGTACAATTTGCAACAAATTTAGGTTTATAACTGGAAACATTCATATTGAAAATGCTTCAAAAGCTCAAAAGTGAGCGAGTTCTTTATTATTTAGTTCTATGAGGACTCCCAATGATAATGTGGAGATGCATTATTAAATAAAAAGCTTTCCACTTAAATAAAATAAGGAGTGTAACTTATTTACTGTTAGATTTACTGGTGATACTTTTAATGCGAATGCAGCTGTCGTTGTTGACGACCACTGTGCATATGACAATGTAAAACAGTGAGAAATCTGAAAGACAGATTAGAAATCTCCCTCCAATTTTTAAGTTCACGCAATGACATGTATGTATGTTCACTACTGTTCCAAATCATAGCTGTATATCCATCATATATTTATTACTCAGGTATTCAGAATTTAATCAATTTATATGAAAATTGTTAGTAAAGAACACGCAAAGTCAAGAACTGACACAGACTTGGGTAATTAGCTTCCAACTAAATGCACTCCCTCAACCTTCCCACCTAAATATTGATCACACTTATCCCATCTCTTTCAAACATTACATATAAAACAAAAGATATATAGATGTGTCGTTTATTTATTTTATTTTTTTTTTGGTTCAATTCAGTCAACAAAAATTTCCAGTGCCAAGTAAATATAGTCCTGTAGAAGTAGACCCGAGCCTGACATGAAAAGAAATCATCTAGCGCCTCTATTCTTCATTTTCTTGAGGGAGAGAGAAAATTAAACAGTGACAAGAAATATCAGTGGCCGCATTTGGGACAAAAACGTAATGTCCCTTAGTTTAGTATAGTGAAAAATAAAATGTCTCTCTGTACGTAGAACTCTTTTGGCTTGTAGAACACTCTTCTCTCTTTTCATCTCATTTTCCTTCTCTCTTTTTCTTTCAGTTGTTAATTAATTAGCAATCATAAACGCACCTTTGTCAAATTAAAGTGCCTTAAATTTACAATTGGACTGTATTATTATCTGGTTCAGCTTCAGCTAATTAATTTGTGTTGTATTTTGAGTCAAATTTAAATTGAAAGATCTTGACCCTAATACATGTTAGCTTAATAGCTTAGGTATGTTGATAAGTCTTCAGTAGTCTATTTATTAAGTTGGTAAAAAGTCAATATTTGAGGGTTCGTTGCCAAATTATAAGGAGCTGTCTTCTGGTGATTACATTTAAAATCAAATCTCCAACTATCACATCTTTAGAATTTTACGAGTGTTTAGAAGGTAAAATCTTCCAGCTCAGCAAATTAATAATTGAAAGGTCAAATTTATTAGTATTTTTATTTTAAAGGATTAAATAGCTGTTGAATTACTGAATACCCAAATTTAGGTTGCTTTATTAAATATCAAAAGTGACTTATATTTTAAGTTTACAAACTTAATTTATTCTGTTGAAGAGGTCATGTTCTATTTTATATTTATTAGTAGATTTCAAATGGCATATATTATTGCTTAAAAATTTGCCCTTTACTGATTTTGTACATAAAATTCTATTTACATATTTTTATATAACTCCATGTAAAGAAAAATTATAAATACAACATTTAAATGGGTACAATAGGTAGCTGCTAAAAGCATATATGCAAAGCATATGTTAAAATATTTATATTATATATTGACTGTCAATTTTTTAACATGTATATGTAAAGCACATTTTAGAGGAACTATCTATACAACAATATTTTATACGAAATTGATCTTAAACAATCGATTGACAAGATTAAAACTTAGCGACAATCTTTTATTTTCATACCATCTATAATCATAATATAATTCTATAAATTGGTCAAAAATATTGAAGTGAAATAAAAATTAACAAGAGTGTGACATCCATTATATTTTTAATTAATAAAAAGGTCTGCCAAGATCTTAGAAATATATAAAAACTACTCTTCTTAAGAATTTCATTAATTTTCTCTCTAATTTTATACTGTGGAATGGAAGCTGACCTGTGTGCGGGTACCAATGAAATTGTTGGGCTACACAGAAACCACTTGTTTCCAGTATCCTTGGTTAAGCCTTCCACACGTTTTTTTAATTTTCAAAATTAAAGAAATTACATTATTAATTAGTATGTCACATTTGTTGGGATGAGAGCCACTGTTCAATTTATAATAACGAATAACGATTGTATATGACAAATTTTATACACTAGTTTTCACTTCCTTGTCACGATAACTTACCCTCTTTAATTTATTTAATGCAAACATTTTTTTCTTTTGTTGTTTAAATATAACTATCAAGTTTTAAAAGTCTATGACATGATAAATAATATTCCTCTAAATGTATGTGCCCATTAATTAATTTGCAATGAACATGTGATTTATATACAGTTTTTCTTAACTAATTCACCCTTTTCTTTGTTCAAATTTGTCTGCGTCTTATTTAATAAAAGAGAGAAGGGAAACGTTTGGATTTTTCTCTAAACAAACAAAATAATAATGTGGGGGGACAAATGCTATATAATTAAAAGTGAGAGTGCATTTTAGTAAATATGCAAAACACCTTTCAATGTTTACCCTAATAAAGTTTGAAATACGGTGGAAAAGAATTTAACATATACATATAAAACGACCATTAACGGTATTTTACTTTAGATTCTATTGATATTATAATTTTACAGTAAGATCTTAAAAAATATAAAAATAAAATAAGATTCTTGTAATATAATCAAAATAATAATAAGCTTTTCTTTTTCTCTTGTTGCCTTTACTTCCTTTTAATCTCTTTTGAGCACTGTAATCACTCTCCACCATCCACACCCTTCAGTCATCTTGTACTCTCTCTGTCTTTCTCTCTCTCTTTCTTTCTCTATAAAAACGATCCCATCAACCCAAACTGTTCTCCTCACACATCTCTTAACCATGGCTGACCCTTACTCTAATTTCTTCTCTGGTTTCATCAAGTTCAATAACCCACTTCATCATCATAACCAGCAGCCACCTCCACCACCGCCGTATACTCATACCTTCTACACTAACTTTAACCAAAACCATATTCCTTATTTTCAATACCAAACCCCACCTCCATCTCCTCCGCTCAGAGAAGCCCTACCTCTTTTAAGCTTGACCCCAACAAGGAACGAAAAAGAAGAAGAGGAGGAGGAGGAGGAAGAGGAAGATGATCTTCATCTTCATCATCGTCATGAACATTCTTGCACTGCCATGGATTTGGATAAAAACAAAGGGAAATTGGAGGAGAGCTTGTTTTTTAGTAGTTCTAGTACTAGTGGTGCTACTGCGCAAACTCTTGAAGATGAAACTGTGACTGTTGCACTACACATAGGTTTACCAAGCCCTAGCGCGGCCGAAATGGCGACTGTTTTATCTTCTTCCCCGGAGATCACCGATAAAGATGGAGATGGTGATGATTCTGGGTACCCAATCACCAGACTCAACAAGGGTCAGTATTGGATCCCTACTCCCTCTCAGATTCTGATTGGCCCTACTCAGTTTTCTTGCCCTGTTTGTTGCAAGACTTTCAACCGATATAATAACATGCAGGTAAGTTTCTTTCCTTGAATTTTGAACCCCCTCCTTCATTTCTTCTCTCTTTTATGCTTTTGTTCTTTTTATGAAATTTAGTCTATAGAAATTAAATGCTGAATATATAGAAACCCCTATTTCTTTATTTTTAAAAGAATTTCTAGCCTGATTTGAAACATTAATGGATTTTTTCTAGTTTGCTCTTTAAATGTTTGTAAATTCTTTTTGCATGGTATATGGATTTGGTGGTTTGTATATATCAAGCTTTCCTTTCCTGATCCAACTGAGAGAGAGATTATTACCTTAACCTTTTGTTTGATTGAACAACACAGACAATGTTCCTTATGCCTTTAGTACTTTGAAGTCTGTGCGATCCACAGATTGGCAGGCGTGTGTACAACTGAAAATTTTATAGTTTGTTTCAGGGATTCAGACGATCTTAATGAAGGAATACCAATATATGATATCAGTGTGGACCTTCAGTTTGGAACAAAACAGTTTTAATATACAGCCATGAAACCCTCACACGTTGTAGTATATCACCTCTCTCTATCTTCTGAGCCACAAAAGCTTTTGTTATACAACTTGTTTTTCTTTACTTAATATCTTCCCTTCTTTCTTTTGTGGACCTTAAGGAGACAAACAACTTTGGATTTGCTTCCTTCAATTTAAGGTAGAACAAGGAAAACCTTTTTGTATCTTAATTAATTTCGAGAAAGATTTCTAAGCAAATACATTTCTTACTCTACCCTCTTCCATGACTGATGAAAGCAAGTAATTAATTGATTGCTTTTGGAAAAGCCTTTTTCAAAAATAAATCTTTGAGAAGCCAGAATCTAAATTTTAAGCACCAGAGAAGTTAAGGCTTTATTTATGTTAATTATTAGTTTCAAAGATATATATCACCTATATAACTTGTAAAACATTATAAACACACTTTCCTTTTGATTTTTTTTTTTTTCTCATGGATCAAGTATATTCTGGTACTATGATATAGCATTAAGTCGTAATACTCCCAAAGTTTGTCGGATTTACTGGGATTAGATGTATATAACTTTTGGCTGTTTCGGTTTTGTTGGTTCCTACTGATTCAATGAATGACTAAATTGTTGTAGATGCATATGTGGGGGCATGGATCACAATATAGGAAAGGCCCTGAATCTCTAAGGGGAACTCAACCAACAGGTATGCTAAGACTTCCTTGCTATTGTTGTGCACCAGGGTGCAGGAACAACATTGATCATCCAAGAGCGAAGCCGCTTAAAGATTTTAGAACCCTGCAAACACATTACAAGAGGAAGCATGGTATTAAGCCTTTCATGTGCAGAAAATGTGGAAAGGCATTTGCTGTGAGGGGAGATTGGAGGACTCATGAGAAGAATTGTGGAAAACTCTGGTATTGCATTTGTGGGTCTGATTTCAAGCACAAGAGATCTCTTAAAGACCATATAAAGGCTTTTGGAAATGGCCATGCAGCTTATGGGATTGATGGTTTTGAAGAAGAAGATGAACCGGCATCTGAAGTAGAACAAGATAATGAGTCCACGCAGTGAAATGGATATATCAACTGAGTATTATATATATTAGTTTACGATCTTCTGTTGGGATTGATATTCCCAGGCTTTCCAAGTAAGAAAACATAGGCATCAATTTAATTGCTTGGAGAGTTAACTTTTTTCTTCTGGTATCTTTTTTGAATTCTGGCCTATCTAAGAATTGTAGGATACTCATTAAACACATCCATGTTAGGCTAAGTTCATGTAAATTCCTTTTCTTTCTAATTAAGTTCTTTATTTTCTCCGTGAACTGATGAGTGCTTACTTTGCTGAACCAGTTGGTGATCATGATCAGTACAGAAATCGGGAACTTCAACATGTATGCAAATAATTTAATTAATATTCGACAAGAAAACCTAAATTATTAATTAGATTTTTCTTTCTTCAGTTCTTGTATTTAGAACTATTGAAATTACGAATATTGAAGGAAGTAGAAACAAAAGAGGCGCAGAAGGAATATTTGTTAGAGTGAATTTATTATTGTTCCTTCTCAACACAATAATAAGAGTGGCTGAAAAAATGGAGAGCTAGCACAGAAGGTTTTTTGGAATAAAATCAATCACAAACTCTTCTTGACTGTTTAGGGAAATGATACATGCATGGATAATATATTGTATATGTATAATTGAGGGGTTTTTGGTTAGCCTTTCAGCTTTAATAATTCATTTCTTTTGAGATCCTCATGTGAGTCTTCACCAATCCTCATATGGGTAGTGAGGATGAATATAAAGCAATCTACTCACTGGATAACAAGACAGGTGAGAGTATATTTTGTTCCAAATGTAGTTGAGGGAGGCTTTTCATCCTGCAGATACATCAGCTTTTTATGATGCCGCTTTTGCTTTGGTTAGTGGAGAGATAGATGTGTTTGTTGATGGATGGAACATATACCATTTAAGATTCACTATTACTTGGAAAATTCAAAGCAAATGATTAGCTTTAAGAGAGAGAGAAAATATTATAATACCGAAGATTGAAAAGAGGACCTGCAAGAGCAATTAAAAGAGTTGAAGGATTGGAACAGAAATTAAATTAATGATCTCAATCTCATCTCATTTGCAGGATTAGAGAGTTATAGAGAGAGAGTTATAGAGAGAGAGAGAGAGAGAGAGAGAGAGAGAGAGAGGATGAGCATGGGCAAAGGACAGGCTAAAAACTACAACAGTGTGGAGCCCAAGTTGTGCTGGTTGGACAAAAATACAACATATACTGATGCCTCCTACAGTGGATACACACCTCTTCTGCTAGATGAACTGTAGACTGACGNGAAAGCAAGTAATTAATTGATTGCTTTTGGAAAAGCCTTTTTCAAAAATAAATCTTTGAGAAGCCAGAATCTAAATTTTAAGCACCAGAGAAGTTAAGGCTTTATTTATGTTAATTATTAGTTTCAAAGATATATATCACCTATATAACTTGTAAAACATTATAAACACACTTTCCTTTTGATTTTTTTTTTTTCCTCATGGATCAAGTATATTCTGGTACTATGATATAGCATTAAGTTGTAATACTCCCAAAGTTTGTCGGATTTACTGGGATTAGATGTATATAACTTTTGGCTGTTTCGGTTTTGTTGGTTCCTACTGATTCAATGAATGACTAAATTGTTGTAGATGCATATGTGGGGGCATGGATCACAATATAGGAAAGGCCCTGAATCTCTAAGGGGAACTCAACCAACAGGTATGCTAAGACTTCCTTGCTATTGTTGTGCACCAGGGTGCAGGAACAACATTGATCATCCAAGAGCGAAGCCGCTTAAAGATTTTAGAACCCTGCAAACACATTACAAGAGGAAGCATGGTATTAAGCCTTTCATGTGCAGAAAATGTGGAAAGGCATTTGCTGTGAGGGGAGATTGGAGGACTCATGAGAAGAATTGTGGAAAACTCTGGTATTGCATTTGTGGGTCTGATTTCAAGCACAAGAGATCTCTTAAAGACCATATAAAGGCTTTTGGAAATGGCCATGCAGCTTATGGGATTGATGGTTTTGAAGAAGAAGATGAACCGGCATCTGAAGTAGAACAAGATAATGAGTCCACGCAGTGAAATGGATATATCAACTGAGTATTATATATATTAGTTTACGATCTTCTGTTGGGATTGATATTCCCAGGCTTTCCAAGTAAGAAAACATAGGCATCAATTTAATTGCTTGGAGAGTTAACTTTTTTCTTCTGGTATCTTTTTTGAATTCTGGCCTATCTAAGAATTGTAGGATACTCATTAAACACATCCATGTTAGGCTAAGTTCATGTAAATTCCTTTTCTTTCTAATTAAGTTCTTTATTTTCTCCGTGAACTGATGAGTGCTTACTTTGCTGAACCAGTTGGTGATCATGATCAGTACAGAAATCGGGAACTTCAACATGTATGCAAATAATTTAATTAATATTCGACAAGAAAACCTAAATTATTAATTAGATTTTTCTTTCTTCAGTTCTTGTATTTAGAACTATTGAAATTACGAATATTGAAGGAAGTAGAAACAAAAGAGGCGCAGAAGGAATATTTGTTAGAGTGAATTTATTATTGTTCCTTCTCAACACAATAATAAGAGTGGCTGAAAAAATGGAGAGCTAGCACAGAAGGTTTTTTGGAATAAAATCAATCACAAACTCTTCTTGACTGTTTAGGGAAATGATACATGCATGGATAATATATTGTATATGTATAATTGAGGGGTTTTTGGTTAGCCTTTCAGCTTTAATAATTCATTTCTTTTGAGATCCTCATGTGAGTCTTCACCAATCCTCATATGGGTAGTGAGGATGAATATAAAGCAATCTACTCACTGGATAACAAGACAGGTGAGAGTATATTTTGTTCCAAATGTAGTTGAGGGAGGCTTTTCATCCTGCAGATACATCAGCTTTTTATGATGCCGCTTTTGCTTTGGTTAGTGGAGAGATAGATGTGTTTGTTGATGGATGGAACATATACCATTTAAGATTCACTATTACTTGGAAAATTCAAAGCAAATGATTAGCTTTAAGAGAGAGAGAAAATATTATAATACCGAAGATTGAAAAGAGGACCTGCAAGAGCAATTAAAAGAGTTGAAGGATTGGAACAGAAATTAAATTAATGATCTCAATCTCATCTCATTTGCAGGATTAGAGAGTTATAGAGAGAGAGTTATAGAGAGAGAGAGAGAGAGAGAGAGAGAGAGAGGATGAGCATGGGCAAAGGACAGGCTAAAAACTACAACAGTGTGGAGCCCAAGTTGTGCTGGTTGGACAAAAATACAACATATACTGATGCCTCCTACAGTGGATACACACCTCTTCTGCTAGATGAACTGTAGACTGAAGGGACACTTCATTGAGTCTTTTGACGACCTCTCTCTGTCATACACACAAGACCTTTGAAATTTAGCCTGCAATTGCAGTTCGACAGTGAAGATATATGTGTGCAACAGTGCAAGTGTTAAACATTAATGACAATGGGGAATACTAAGAGAAAAGGCAGACAAATTCTGTGAATTTTCCTTCTTTCTTTCTCTTGAGTCGCTTGTCTTGACAACTATTATATATCTCGAGTATATAATTAACCCATCGGACCATTCACAAAGTTAACTGGGTACTGTCAGTTGATAGCATGTGGGGTTACTAATTTCTTTCTATACTGTTCTGCAATACAATCCAGATCAACCAGCAGTAACAACTAAGAAATCAGAACTGCAGTATTTATTAACAATCAATATCTTACTCCTTTGTTAGGGAGAGAGATCAACCCTACCAGAACTCACCCTTTGGGGCCACTCTTCTCTCCATTAAACAAAAATACTTCTTTCTCTACAAAGAATAAAGATACAATCAATCTCCCTTTTGCTCTTTGGTTGTTTTATAGCATGGACACTTTCTTCAAATACAATATATATAAATTTTGATACATTAGGGTATAATAAATTAGCGCAATTATAATTTGTACGTTGGAGGTCATGCATGTAGAACTCAATGAAACTCTGAATCTAATTAACCTGCAACGTCTTGGCATTTGAGCTGAATTGAAGAGATTAATTATTAAAAATTGAAATATAAGGAGAGACACACATGCAGCTTAACAGATCATTATTCTTTTCCTGTCTAACAGTTGAAAACAGACCTTCCCCGTTTAAAATCCCAAGACCCTTTACTTTTTTTATTTTTTTCTTTTATCATGATCAAGATTATTATTTAAACTAATTGATATTCTATATATAATTTCATTATACTTTTTTCCATGATCTTGTCAAGGAGACCAAGCATCCTACATTAGTATGCAGTTTTATATTTCCCTTGTATTCATATTCCAACACAGAGGGGACAGCTTTGTCTCCCTTCGCTCGAATCTCTAACTTAATTTAGTTAATGTTTTTTATTTATGATTTTTTTTTTTTTTCTAGCTTTCAATTTCTCCCCTCAAGATCGAGTAATTTCAACGCAGTTATATGAAAACAAATTTCATGTAGCATAGCATTGAATCATTGATGTGTTTGTAATATTGTGCCTACAAATTAAAGCTTCAACAATCTTTTACTATGGCGAGTGTGCCTACAAATGATAAATTCTGTGATAATAATTATAAGAAAGGACAAAATCATGAACTCGTATGTATATATCACAGAATTTTTTTCACTTTTCTGCAATGAAAAATAAGGGAGAATGGAAATATATACAAAATCAAAGTAGTACTTGACAATAAAAACTGAGCCATATATCAAAGATCACAGATTCACAGTGGCATATTAAAAGGTGATGCATGTCATGATATAAAGCTACTCTAGGGCAGCCAAGTTAATGAATTACACTTTGATTTTCAGTGAAATGATGACTATGGCCTCCCTCACGTATACCCACAAAAAAATAATATAAGGATCACCTATAACTATAAAAACGCCAATTTCTGTTAACTTTGATCCTCAAAGTATAAGAGACAACTTTGTTTGAGAGGTCCCAATGAACAAAAGGAAAAGTAGAGAAAGGTAAAAATAATCTTGACCCATAATTACGTACCTTTGAAAAGAAATATCATGTACATATATTATTATTATGATATATATATAAACAAGAGAAAACAAAAATTCTTCTTTTGGACTATAATTAGAGAGATCTCTTTTTCCCATGGTTATTATCAGTGTCAATATGCTTTCTTTCATCCAGTATTTTTCTTCTGCTAAAGTTACCTTGCTTTAATTTGGTGCATGGAGATTCTCCAAGTTGTGGCAATGGGGTATCTAAATTTGTATTGAGAATAATATTATACCAAAACTTCAAAGAGAAGAAATAGAGAACATATGTAACACATACACAACCTTGAGGTTGAAGAAGGAAGAGAGAGAGATATAAAGAGAGGGCATATCTAGGCTTTTCTCTCTGCTCTAAGTCAGGAAAAAAGTTGTTATTGACGTTCATGCCAATCAAATCAAATAGGCATAATCTAATTTTAATTTATTTTTATTTTTATTTTAAAGGAACCATTTGACAATCATGTCTACCAGTTGCAAAGAGAAGATCCTATATATATATATATAATTAGAGTTGAACAACTAAAGCAAAAGATCGTAAACCCATATACAAGAACACTCATTAGAAGTAAACCCATATACAAGAACACTCATTAGAAGTAAACCCACACGGGAAAACCCTCGAAAAGCAGTTCAGAGGATTATGGAGATTCGATCCTTTCCTTTGCAATTTCAACTTGGTAACAGAATAACAAGATCAATTAATAGCTAAACCTATATAGCTATCCACTTTATGTTTATTTAGTATCATTTTAAAAATATCCCGATAGCCCACAGTTTTTTCTGTCCCGTAAAGCATGGGGTTTTGATTTAATAATGTGATTTTAACTTTATAAAGAATAAAAGCTAACATATGGATGGTATATTACATAAGCTTCCACTAACGCCATTTCCACTTTCTCAATTTTAGGATATCGATTTGATTTCTTCGATGCACAGTCACAGTGTGTCAATTCTATAGTATATTTTTCCATGAAAGATTATGAAGTGATAGTACTATACATTTGATGAAGACTTGACTCTTTATTTCTATCATTATTTGACTTCAAAAAATAAAGCAAATTGAACTGCTTTAAAAAAACTACTTTTTTCTGGAAAACGTTTCCATTATACGATTGCTATGCATGATTTATTATAATGCTTTTACATGTTATGATCTTAAAAAATGTGGAGGTATCAATAAAATATCATAACTAGAAATAATTATTAAGGGTAAAGTTAATTTTTTTTTTAAATTTATTATGAGAGAGGCGTAGCTATAGAGCTCCAAATCAATTTAACTTTTGTTCAAAATCTCTGATGGGAAATATTGACCAAGTAATCACATGGCTTGGATCGATTCTATTGGTATGAATTGTCACCATTAGATTACGGATTGTAGGACCCATTCAAGATTGATTTATTGAAGTATATAAATCTTTTTTAAAAAAAAAAAAAAATTAATGAAAAAAAATTAAATAAAACAGAAGAGCTTTTTCTTTCTTTCAAAAAGAGCACTTTCACCTGCTTCCCAGAAGGATCCTATCCTTGGAACTAATACGTATGCAAAAAGTAGAAAAGGAAAGGTGAACAAGAAATTAAAGTCCTATTTTTTTTCTTTTTTGCATTTATCATTTAACTTTCTCATCGATTAATTATAATTAAATTAGCAAAAAAGGAAAAGGAAATAGATATACGTGGAACTCTTATAACCCGGAAAAGGGAGAAAAACAATCTTTTGTAGAATATTTTATTTTGTATAACTTGAATTTTAAAATAGCAATAATCATTAAATTTACTTCTACTGTGATTAAATGTCAAAAAGAAGAAAAGAACTTTCTTTTATTTACTTAATAATAGAAATTGCAAATGATTACAAATTAATTAATTTCCATTGTTTAAGAGAAAGATTCAGTATTCTATATCCATATAATATAAGGACCTAAATACATATTAATGTGGAGGAAGAACCGAGAGAAGAAAATATAAGCAAAATTGTAGCTAGAAAGCAATTTTTTTTTTTTATCTTATATCATTGTACATTCTGTTTTCTACACAAACATAAAGCCTTAAATAAATAAATAACAATCTAAATAGAACAAGACAAATTTATCAAACATAGATTAACAACCTAACCGTGATAGGAAATTTAATTACATATAAAATAAAGAATAATACTACACATACATTATTTTCATACAACATTTCACAATAACATTATGTGGCAAAATATGATGGTGGTAAGTTAATTTTAACTTTAAATTAGCCAATCATATCTTGTCTTATAATGTTGTATGAGAAATGATATATGTGTAGTATTACTCTGAAATAAAATCTGGAAAAAAAAAAAAAAAAAACTTAGAAATCTACTTCCTAATACTGGGATAAATAATAATAATATTAATAAGTAGAAAATCCTTAATACAAACTAATCATGCAAATAAATATACTGTAATAGGATTGGGTAACAAAATATTAAAAATAATTGAAACAAATTAAATGGATGATGACTAAGCATAAAAGGTTTCTATTTCAGCATGTGGGAATTAGTTGTATCATTAATTGTATATGCAATATACTCTAAAACACCCACGTAGAGAAATTCGATAGTATCACAAAATTATGAGGTAAAAAAAAAAAAAAAAAAAAAAAAACATTGCACAATTTAATATCCTCAAAAAGGCACGATGCTCGAAACTTATTATCAAAATCTTGAAGTCAAATAATATGATATGTAACTCTAAAGCCCTAAAATCAATGATATCCTATAAGTGATTAACAAAATTCCTTACATTTCAATAGACTTTGTGACATGTTCATAAAATTTCACAAAATTTAATCTGTTGTGAACTAATTTAATTTGATTCAACTATTATATTATAAGTTTATAAATACATATCTTTAATTTTTAATAGAAATCGTATTTTTCATTGTAAGAGTAATACTCTGTTCGTTGTACTAATTGTTCCTTTGAATAAGCTTTCAAATATTCAAACTCAAACTCATGAGAAAACTTCAACCGGGGATGAGCCAAATTGCCCAAAATCTTCATCTTGGAAAGTTTCTCACTTCAGCAACAGACATGATAAAAATGTACTTAAACATAATTGCATACACTATCAAATGAAACTGTAAATTCTCAAATAGACATATCATTTATCGCGTTAACTCTTCATTTACACATCAATCACTTATGGAAAATTTGGGATATCATATCAAAGGATAGTATTATTCATATAATTATGTCCATATTTACCAACCACAAAGAGCATGTATCAAATTTTATTCACTAATTTCACAAATTGAAAATTCACTCCACCTACAACTTGAAATTCACTCCCACTATAAAATCTTGAAGTATCAACCTCAAAAATAACAACTTGAGGCTCTTATCAAAGTTGATAAAATGGCACAAGCACATCAAATATCAAAATTAATAATAAATGAATAAATCATTAATCATACAAATAATTATATATATATATATATATATTATATATAATATATATATATATATATATAGAAGCATAATTGAGAGACTTTAAGGAAATATTAATATTTCGAAGTTAAGGAAGTTTTAATTACCATACTTTGGTGATTGAAGTTTCTTGAGGTAAGTAAGCCAAATTTTTTTAAAAGAATCACAATAAGCAATATATATATTATTTTTTTTTTTTTAAGTAAACTTTCATTAGAAAAGAGGAAAATAATGTACAAAAGGTCTATAAAAGATGGCCAGTCTACCTTAGGACAAACCCTGAATTAGGAACCAAAAAAAAAAAAAAAAAAAAAAAAAATCCCTATACAAGACTATATATTTTATTTTGATATATTTAGCAAAATATTTTCGTACAAGTAATCTATTTTTTTTTTTGCTGAATTATGAATTAATGTGTTTTGTGTATAATAATATGATTAATCGATCAATGCTTGTGGCTTTGGTTATGGACATAATTTTTGTTTATGTATTTTGATATGAATATAATCAAATTTTTGTTTTATGTTCTACATGTTTATGTTCATATTCCTCTTTGCTATGGAAAATCCACTAAGCTATGTGTTAAGTCAAATAATTTTTTTTTTTTTTTTTCAAGGATATTGTGATAAGTAGATGTTTTGAAAGAAAACATTATTATAAGAGTATTTATGTTCATATTAATTATGAAAAACTCTAATTTAAATACTAAGTTAACGCTCTCTCTAAATTAATAAGTAGATAGTGGGTTTGACATACGTTTCCAAGTTAACTAGGATAATTAAAATTTGAAGTGTTCCATTTAAATACAGTTAATAGATGTTTAAGTAATCCATTATAACTCCTTAATAAAGAAGATAACATCTAAAAGAATATTTATGGTAAAGGCCTTGTTTTCTAGAACAAGCAAATTCTCTTGTTTATGTAAATATTCTAACAATTAAAATTCTCTTATTAATAAAATATTCATCAAAGAGATAAGGAGAGATATCCAATGAAGGAATCCAATTACATTTAGAATCTTAACATAATCTTTTTGTAGATTATCTTTAACTTTCTATTCTCTATCCTTTGTTGTACATGGATTTCATCAAGAGAAGCAAACCTACCAAAGCAAGGTACAAAGATATATGTCAAGCTAAAACAGTAAAATAAAATTTACAACTCTTAAACACTCTATTATAAAATGATCTTCAACAAGTATATGATTTGAGTGTCGGAGTACCTTGGATTACAATGGAAGGCAAAGTCACTATAAACCAAAGAAAGGAAAAGGAAGTTATTTTTACTCAAAGAAGAAAATTTTGCATCTACATATTTATTAATATTTTACATGTTATGAAATAATATTTAAAGTTAGTTCATAGTTATTGGTATACCTATGTAATTAAGGGCAATCTTAACCGAATATGTTGTGAAAATTGTTTACTTGAAGTGGGTGATTAGTTTGATTGAAGAAGATCATAGAGGACTCCCTTTCTCATTCAGAAGCATCCCTTAAAATAAGGAAAATGAGTCCTACAAATGGTCGTAAAAAAGACAGAATAATGGCAATGCATGACCCCAACAGTGATGGGATGACCCTACGCCACCTGACTTTGTCTAAATCAATACATATATATATTTGGAAAGAATTACACTATATTCACAAAAATATACCATCAAATCAATAATTTAATTTCTTGGTTTTGTACGTTGTTAGATCTAATTAGATAAATTCAAAGTGGGACAATTTCAAATTGTCTTCATCATTAATGCTTAGCCATTCATGGGGTGTAAGTAGATCCAAGATAAGGGTATTTGTATATATTTATAATGCAATTAAGTAAATTAATTCTCTTTCTAATTAGTGGACCGATCCTTTAGCTTTTCGGATCTGCAATTTTTTTCTTCTGTATTTCGTTTAACATACTCATCCACGTTTAAATTCTTTTACCTCTGAATCAGAAAGTTCATACGGAAATCATTATTAGTTTCCACCTATTTTGTACTTAAATTTACTAGCAAATTATCATTTCAAATTGATGCCTGCAGGCCGATGAGAATAGATCTACTGAAAAGTATATTCACTTTTACTTTTGTTTGTGTGATTTTAAAACTAATGAATTATAATTTAATATATACATATCATGTAAATAATAAACAAAAAGCAATTCCTACCCTAGCAACCATGTCCTGCAAAATTAATTGTATGTTATTTCATTATAGCTACTCATCATGATCTTCCCTTGGGCTCAAACCATAAAAAAAAATAATAATAATAAAATAAAAAATAAATAAATAAATAATAATGAAGAATTTTTTGAAGCCCACATAAATTAAACACATCTGGCATTTACCCATAACTATATGTTTATTTTCTATGAATAGTGTCAACATTTTGGGACCTTACATGCCAAGATTTGACTTAAACCTAAAGGGATGGTTAGAAATGTCTCATTCTAGCTACATGGAAAACCTTTCATGTGGGCTTTCTCTATCTATATTTTCAACTAAGAATCTTATCGTACCAAATTATTTGTCACCTCTTTTTTAATTTGATTTGCTACTACCACGACAAACTCTTCAACTTAATATCTTCATTTTATTTGCTTAGTGGGAAATTAGTTATGCTTTTCCTTTCATTATTTACAAGGATTAATCACTTTTCTAGATCTAATGAAAATATTTGAGGCCGCTATCTTTCATATATTAAAATAAATGTTCCTACTTATATATTTTACAATACAATATGATATGATACATATGGATAATGGATTGCATTGATTTCAAAAGGTATTAAATATGCAACACAATATGACATAACATATGAACCACCACTGGATAACCGATGATAAAAGAGCAAAATGAAGTTTCATAAGTTTTTGAGTTCGAGTATCCCCAGACACTAATAGGGTTGGCTACTAAGATTCTTATCCGACCAACTGTTCCAAAGTTTTAGAGGATTAGTTGATGTGTGCGTAAGCTGATCCGAACACTCTCGATGGTAAAAAAAAAAAAAAATATGACATAACATGCGATGGACCAACACTATTTTTGTGACTTGAACAATGATGGAAAGATATGACACAACTCATTTTCCACCTCTAAATCCATGCAATATATGTATACTAGTGCTTAAACCTTAAGATTTGAAAATTTAGCGAGGAATAAAATTAAAAATAAGTGATTCCCAGCTTTATAATATTCAGAGCATGACAACTTTCTCATGATTTTCACAACTCTACTAGCCCATACTTTATGAAAAAAGGATAGGTATAAATCTAAATCTAAATCCAGTTGATCACATTATTCCTCACTGTCTGTCAGAGTGTTGTTGGGGCATTTTCAGGTAGGCTTTTTTTCGGTGACCATTCATTCTCAATCTCATCAGCTTTGCCTTTGATTTATTTTATGTTTGCTGTATCTAACAACTAGTACAACTTCCTCTTCCCAATAAAGCTTTTTTTTTGTTTTCCCTCTGCATTTGCATATGCATCACCTTGTAAATGGTTTCTTTCTATGAAAGATGAAATGGGACACTTGAGATTGAATTCCCATTTTTATCCTTGTAAAATGTAGTCAATTAAGCATATGTTTCATAAGGGTAACATAGTCTTTTCATAGTAAGGGTGCCCTGTAAATAAAAATGAAGAAATGGGCAAATCCCAAAATTGAATAAAACCTTTTTGGGTTTGATTTGAGTGGATGAAATGATGAAGAAGCAGTGGTGTTGGGTCTTTTGCTTTAAGTGAAGATATTTTTATGTCCTCTTTCCCAATCCCATAACTCTTTCCTTCAATATAGCTTTGGGAAATCCAATCAAAACCAATCTTTTTTTATATATCAAGAAGACATTATACATTACTAGATATATAGCTTTAATTACTTCCAATAAATCTCTTTCACAAATTTATATATGTTCTTTACATGACATGTTTGGAATTATGATTCTTTATACATAAAAATAAAAATAAAAATAATGTGGGAAATTACTGAGTCTTTCTTTCTTTCTTTCAATCACAATCTAACTGCATCCACTCAATGTGTGTCTTGAAAATTTGAGTATTAAATTGTTGCCTTAAATGGGCACTCAATTGGGTATGTTCTTCTTGTAACATTCTTTTCAATGCTCTCCATAACCTCTCATTTAAGTTTTTGTACCCAAGCCCACATGGAATTTGGACAACTTCTCAATTCTCATACTTAAATAATAATAATAATAAAAATTAATAACATATATCATGTTGAATTAATGTTTTTTTTTTCACCCATAATCTACAAAAAAAAAAAAAAAAATTTAAATTAACTACATTTATAGACAAGAAATAAATAATAATGGGTATTTCTAAATGTGAAGATTGTTGTAGCTAGATTAAAAATTGTAGCCCAATCCAAAAGATGTGGGCTTCCTGAACCCAAATTTAAGGCCCTTTGG
The DNA here is from genome assembly GCF_008641045.1 of Pistacia vera. Taxonomy (NCBI): domain Eukaryota; kingdom Viridiplantae; phylum Streptophyta; class Magnoliopsida; order Sapindales; family Anacardiaceae; genus Pistacia; species Pistacia vera. Next base: position 1,432,393 of record NW_022196634.1, read on the forward strand.
TCACCTATGAAAACAACATTTCTTAATATACCCCATCTAAAGCTTTTGAGAAAAGTTTAACTTCTAATGACACCCATTTAATTTCAAATAAGAATCTATTCACTAAAACCTTTTTTACCATACATTTACATCCCATAAAATTTATTCATGAATTCTTAAATCCAATATTGAAATTTAGATGCTTCTTCTATTTGAGTTATGTTACTTTCTCCATTAACATAAAACTGTTTTATACTTTTCAAAGGCATTAATGTATTTGAAACATGAAGGTGTAAAAGGAGTGGGTTTAATTTATGCATTTGGTCTTTTAAGATGGAAATATGAACACCATGGACTCAAGGCCCTAAAGTTATGAAACCAAATGGTTGTCCATTTCATGAACAATAGTTCAAATTCTGTCTTGTAGATGAAGCCTTTAAAACCATTTTACAAGCATTGACAACAAAGGAATTGGACGATATCGAAGCTGAAAAAGGGCATGAGGCTCAGAATTAGTTACGTATAAAGTCCAGTCAATGACCCCAAGAATATGAAAGCTTCAAAACCAACCTCTAAAAATATTCTCAATTTCATCTTTAGATCAAAACCAATTAAATTTTTATTATGACATTGAGATAATGACATTGAGCTTGTAGTGTAGTACAGCTGCAGATACTATAAAAGTAAGATACTCCAATACGGCAACGTAATATGTTTCATTACCACACTTCACCAGATTCATTTGGACCCCACAAGATTCCTAACAACAAATAACCGTCAACAATTAAATAAATATTAACCATGAATCTTTCTTCTTCTTAAAACTTAACAAACTCAAACCTTTTACAACAAATCTTGGCATGGCGCCTCTCTGTCCAAACACAATCTCTCCAAAATCACCACAACCCTTTTCAGTTCAGCTCTTTCCTCTTCGAATTTCGTGTTCAAATCACTGTTTAAACAAGAAATGGAGTGTGTCAAACTCAGTGCCTAGTCGTCTTAAAACTGAGTCTAATTATAAGCCCACTCAACATTTGGTTAAATCAATTGTAGAAGGCTTCGTTGGTTTTGCTGCCACTGCCACCGCTTTGGCCTCAGTTTTCTGTGATTCTCCGGGGTTTGCAGAGTCTCTGACGGTTGCTTTTCCTGTTTCCCGCGCTCCTGAGGTGATCGTTTTAATCTTTCTTTTTGGCAGATTTTTTACTGTAATGAGCTTTGCCGGTTTGATTATTTTGGTTTTTAGCTGATTAGTGTATCTAATTATTTAGCTTTCTTTGTTTTTCATCACTAGATTGTGTTTGTTTTTTTACTTCATTATTTTGCTATAGTTGGATTTATTGTATTGTAGTATGCATTGCTGAGTAGATGAGGTTTCTTTGTTAGGTGAATACAGTTCAGAGAACTCTTGTGGAAGCTTGGGGTTTAATTAGAGAAACATTTGTCGACCCAACTTTTAATCATCAAGGTATTTTGGATTATCTCAGTTCTTCGCTTAGCCAATCTTGACTGAGAAAAACAAATGAAAAAATTATTAATAATAATAATATAAAGGGTTTTTATATGTCGATTTACGTTGTGTAATTTTTGTGCAAAAAGATAAACTCGACGATATATTGTTTAAAACTATTGTTTGTGTTTGATAATTGCTACTTCTTTCATCGGTATTGAAGCAACTGTATGGAGAAATAAGATAAGTTTACGATGATTTTTTATTTGCAGATTGGGATTCGAAGTTGCAGCAGACAATGGTGGAAATGTTTCCCTTAAGTTCTGCCGATGCTGCATATAATAAAATCAGTGGAATGCTTTCAACTCTTGGAGATCCATTTACTCGAATTATCAGTCCGAAGGTTTTGCAATATGTTTCCCTTTTTCTGATTATGTAAATACATTCTTAAGACATTTAAGTAATGATATAGCCTCATGAGTTATTGCTCTTTTTCCTAAACTTCTTAATTGTTTGTGTTAGTTTTTAACTTCTTAATATATGGTAGCATCTTTTAGTTTGATAAATCTGTGCATAGAAATGATTAGTGCAATCTTTCTAACAAGGGTTTTACTTTCAGGAATACCAAAATTTTAGAATTGGAAGTGATGGAAATCTGCAAGGAGTTGGTGTCTTCATAAGCATTGAACCACGAACAGGGCACTTGGTTAGTGACACCCAAAATAATCTTTTTAATGTGTTTATCAAACAAGTGACAATGTGAAATTTGATTTAGTTCTTTCTCATACTTAGGATATGTGAGTTGCTTGATCAATTCAGTTTTTAAAATGTTCTTCTTTACTAATCCTATACGACTCCTGGTTGACCACATGAACAATGATGCTTGACAATTATGTAGAGACAAAGTTTTCATGCTTTTCAGTATATAGCGAGAAAACACAATCATAATTTAATTATATCGGATATATTTCTCTTGGATTCTGGTTATTCTACTCACCTTCATCCTGCTAAACAGCTAAAATGTGTCATGTAATTTACTTCTTTGCTCATGATATGTATTTCTTACATTAAATATACTTTTTAGTAATTGCCACATGGGTGTCTAGATGTTTGCTTTGATAGAGAAGAATGTCACATACGTTCATGTGCAGCAGCGTTCTACTTTTTTCTTTCTCAAAATTTCTTTGATTTGCAGGTTGTTTTGTCTTGCTTAGAAGATAGCCCGGCTGCTCGTGCTGGCATACATGAAGGAGATGAGCTGATTGAGATTAATGGTATTCTACTTATTCATCTGTAACTTTTCTCTTCATGCACCTCAAGAATAACTGCTTTTCTGTTTTAGAAAATTGACATCTTGTGTCTATTAGCACCTGATTCTCATTTGTCTACAATCTAATTTTTAAAAATTTTGTCAATTATTGAAACTACAAAGGATATTCATTGCTGCAAAGCATGGCACATTGCATACCAAAAATGCTACACAGTTCTGCTAATACTTGTGCAATTGGCTTAAAAGCTGTTGTTGTTTACTTATTAGAGTACAATACTGGGTCTGTTCATTAGCATTTTGCCAATTTCTGTTTCTTGATCTTATCTTCTGCTGATAAACAGCCCCGAGAAGTGTTCATAATTCTCTCAGGCACAAGGTCTGATTGAATTATAATCTGGAGCTATGATGTATTTACTATTTAATCAGATGTAAAGTAAATATTGTTGGCTATTTATAAAACAGGCCATGGTTTTTCGGCTGCTTTGATAATTTATTTCCATGTTGAACTTGTTCTTGTTTGGTTATTGTTTTATCTTGAATTCCAACACTTCATAGTAACTCAGGAGCTTATCAAATTGGCTTGAATGTTGAAATATCAAGTTCAAATTACAACACTGATAAAATTTGCAATCTTTAAGAAACAAAATTACTTTTCTGGAGAGTTAATATGTCGGCTTACAAAATGAAAGGGATAGTCTATGATGTTATTCTTACTTAGGAACTTATATCAATTATATAATTTGCCTTATTCTAAGTGCTATTTGTGGGACTTCAGGGGAGAGGCTTGATGGTGTTGATAGTGAAGCAGCAGCACTAAAGCTTAGAGGGCGTGCTGGTACATCGGTTACAGTAAAACTTCACAGTGTAATGATTCACCTTAGCTTTTTGTAACATATAATTTGCCTGTTCTGGCCATTTATAGATTCTCACATAGTAGATTGGTCTGACAAGCTCAAAAAGATTTGTTTTTGGTGTTTTCTGACTACACTTTCCTCCTGTAGAGTTTTTTGCATTGCTCTTAACTTGTATATGTTACATTTGTTTCCAGTCTTTTGCCTCAGTATAGTGAAATAGTCCTTTTTAACTTGTGATTTTAGTTCATCAATATGCATTTTGAAGTATCTGAAGTCATCTTTATTGTCCTGTTTATGTGTGCTCTTAAAGGCACCAATATGGAAAGAAACCCTTAGTGAGAGTCTTATAAAAGATAAAAATCTAACTTCTTTACATGATCCAATGTTTTTGTTTAAATGAAAATTCAGCAAGCTTACTGGTAGATTGCGGACAAGAATTAAGACTTAAATGTCTGGAATGACAACTAATTTTGTTTTTAACGAGTCTCCTTAAGTTTAAAGGAGATACAACAAGTTCTTGTTTTGGATATGTGAAGAAAATTTTCTGTTTCCAGAGATTGCAAATTACTTAAAACAAACTAATTAATGCTTTGTTCTCCAGGGAAAAGATTTGGGAAGTGATTCAAGTGTCAGAGAGGTATTATAACCTTCACTGTTTGGAAATTACAATGTGTTGAATTATTATGTGAAGTTGTCGATTTCTATCAGAGTCCAGAAAGGAGCTGTGAAATTTTCTAGATTATTTATTCAAGCAAAAGCACACTTCCAACTACAGCATATTGTCATATTGTACTCTTTAGTAATGTTTTCTTTGATGAACTGACATATAAAAACTAATTCTCTAATTGAAGGTTAACGTACCTCGTGAGTACATTAAGCTTTCCCCAATATCCCTCGCCATCATCCCTCATAGAACCCCGGATGGAAACCTAGAGAAGACTGGTTATGTGAAGCTGTCAGCTTTCTCTCAGGTAGTTTAGTTGTTACTTAAAAACTGTTGAATTGTTTGAATCTAACTTAAAAGATTTCTGGATGTTGAATTACTTGCTACCCTTTGATCTGGAATTCAAAAATTTTTGTGTTCCAATTTCGATAGACTGCAGCTGCTGATATGGAAAATGCAATTCAAGAAATGGAAAATCAAGGAGTACAGTCATACATATTGGATTTGCGGAACAATCCAGTAATTTCCTATACACTTTTCACTTTGGCTGTAGTAAATTTACTTGAACAATTATTTATTTGTCTGATCTTCAACTTTAAATTGTTCATAATGTTTTCTTTCTTCTCTTGAATATTCATGTACCAGGGAGGCCTGGTTAAAGCAGGGCTTGATGTTGCCCAAATATGGTTGGATGGCGATGAGACTCTTGTGAACACAATCGACAGGGACGGCCATATGTCACCTATCAATATGGTCAACGGACATGCAGTAACTCATGATCCACTTGTTGTACTTGTAAGTATTAAGCTAGATATGCAAGTCTTTATTCGACAAAAATAAAACTTAAGAATAGTTATTTCTGTTAAATGAGCTGCACAAATTCAAAGAACTGAAATGGTCAATGTTGTATATGCCTTTTAGCTTGACATCCATGTATTGCAACCCACCTACATCAGGTCTGGACTGAGTTTGGATATTTTATAACCCAAATTGGATTTGAGCCAATATAAAACCACGTATTCCCATTTGTTTTTAACATTTATGACCTCTTTTTTTGCCTCAAAAGCGAAGTTGACTATAATTTATTACTGAAGTAAGACCTGGCTTCAAAATTTTCAATGTGATTCCTGCATTTTCTCAGAAACTTATAGCATAGGTGTTGCATCTACTGCATCAAATATCTGTGCAGAAAATTCAATACTCGAGTCCCAAAGCATTAGACTATTTTCCTAATCCTGCTACATAATTTTCCTTGCCGTTTAACTGAGGCTTTCAATGCTTGAAACAGGTCAATGAGGGAAGTGCAAGTGCAAGTGAGATATTAGCAGGGGCATTGCATGACAATGGCCGAGCTATCCTTGTAGGCCACAAAACCTTTGGCAAGGGAAAAATTCAGGTATGTTGGTTATTAGTGTATTGTCCCTGGCATGGCATTGGTGTCTTTAGTTTCAATGCTTCAAAAATTATGCCTATAAAATTCTAAGTCAAAACAAAAAAACACACACACACACACACACAAAAAAAAAAGAAACTTCTTTCTGCGGTTATCAAACTGCCTATTATTTGATTTGACAGTGAACCACAGAATATGGACACTGCATATGAAGAACTAACAATTTGTCTTCACCCTAATTTCCTTCATCTCTGTGTTATTTCAATAATGAACACTGTTAATTGATTCTTCATTTCAAGACTGCCTTGAAGTAGAATTCTATGGCAGGCCCTTGTGAACTTTTCCCACTACCTCTATCTAGTTTTAACTGATGCTAATTGTTTGAGCTATTCTGAATCATTCTTGCTACAGAGTGTGACAGAGTTGCATGATGGATCAGCTCTGTTTGTAACGGTCGCGAAGTATTTATCGCCTGCTCTTCACGACATAGACCAGGTGGGCATAACACCTGATGTCCAGTGCACAACAGAGATGCTGAACTCACCCAAAGAATCCGTGTTGAAAGACAAGAACTCAGTCTCTTCTCTGGAAGCCGATTCATGCATCATGGTAGCGGAGCATGAGTTGGACATTCAAGAATCCAACGGGACTGCTTCTTGAAGGACAATTATCCAACATTCATTTAACTTATACAAGAATCTAATGTTCAGATTTGAATGGTAAAAATCATTTAACTTTCTGTATCTTGTATATTTGTATATCATCGAAGTTAGAGCAAGCATAGAAAATAAATTGTCAACATATTTCAATATAACAAAACATTTTACACCAATCTCTGTTTTATTAAGATACATTAAATGTAAATTCACAATGAATAACAAAGAGTGAATCTATTCTACACAATAACAAACCCCACTCATATCAAATAAAATCATCCTCTTCATAAACAAAACATTTAGTGGTTCAAGAGAGCGAGAACAGAAAGTATGATGGAGAACCCGGCAACAGAAGTAAAAGCCGACAGAGAGAATGCAGCTCCGGGCTCCGACGAAGGAGTTGTTGATGGCGGAACTGCCCCAGTTTGAGCTGAAACTGAAGCAGCAGAGACCAAGAAGAGAGCCACCATGAAGGTGATCATAACGTTCTTTGAAAAGCTATCAGAGGCCATTGTGATTGAAAGGGATTCAAATAATGAAATAAGTATTTACAGAAGGAGAAATGTAAATGTGGTGAGATACTGAAAGGGGTTTAGGGAGAGTGTTTATATAGAGATCCATTGACAAGTTGGAGCTGAAACTGACAAAGTGGACACCGCAATTCTTGAACAATTCTTTACGTTTTATTCTCAATGTGAAACCTACTATAGTTGTACTGTATTATTCATGTTTGGTAGGATATTATTAGATTTAAATGTTTTTGACCAACTATTTTCTAATTAATATATAAAGGTTCTAAAATATTATAAGATGAAGTGATAAAGGAGCCTTTATCCACCTGAGGTTTTGGTTATTTAAATTATGGACTTGGACAAAGACTTGAACGGACGGGGTAAATGCATTAACTGGGTCATAAGATGAACAAACTTTGAAAATTTATGTTTAATCCATAGTTTAATAATTGGTTGGAATAACCTAGTTTTTTTATGATGGTCAGAAATAATTGGTTGGGTTATCAATTTGGGTAGGTAGTTGATGCATTTTCTGGACAGCTGGGAAAAAAATAAAGTAATAGAGTTTACCAAACTCCTACGGCATTTTCCTTTTATTTTTGCATTTTTTTAAACACGGAGAAATTATCGTAACAAGGAAACTGTGACAGCAATTCTACACTTTTATTATATCTCTCTTTCAATCAATTGCTGTCAATTTAATCATATTTCATATAATTATATCCTTGTCAATAGATATGATATTCAGCCTGTCAAGATTCATCCACCATAGCTACATTCAAGATGGAAATATTATCTTTTTAACCAGTTATCTCAAAATTTCCCTAGTTTTTCTTTTTAATACGTATATTTTAGAGTAATTAAAATTTGGCATAAAAAATGTGTAGAGACCTAACGGAATGATGTAATTGAAATGATCAGATTCACTTTTTAGATGATGCAATTTATTAATGAGTCTCTGTAGTGATCTATTTATCAACCTTTGGTTGATGTTACGTGGTTTGCTACTGCTTATGTCATGTGCTGCAGCTTCTGTTTAGAGATTGTTTGTATAGGCTCGGTTCACTTGTCTGAGATTGTGAGCTGCCCTTCTTGATCAGCTAATTTTCCATTAACCTGAGTCTGAGATTTGTCACAAAAAATGATGCCGTTGGGGTTACCAGTATGTTCTCTCTCCCTTATGCTTAAGTCAATATTAGAAGTTGATAGAAAGTTTCAAGGTAACTGGTATTGAATTTTGGTGAGTTTGTACAAGCCATTGACCATACATAAGAGCCTCTGGGCAGTTAACAATCTATGGTCCAGAAGTTATGGCACGTTGTTATTATAAATATAAGTTGACTTGATCAATTTGCCTCTTGGATTTGAACCACATTATTAGATCATCTTAATTCAAATTTCAAGCCCACTCCCACTTAACTCGGTCTTACTTGAGGACTCTTTTAATTGGGCTTTACGCATTTTAATTTGGAGTTTTGTTAATTAAACCCCACCCAAACTCTATTTGACCCATTTTTTATTTATATGAAATCTCGATATTAATTTTCTTGGCTCCGTTTGGTTCAAAATTTGGGGGTTTTGGGAAAAGTTTTTTGAAAAAAGTTAAAAAAAAGTTGAATTGGGCGGGTATTACGATGTAGGATTTACAAATTGATAAAATACCCCCTATGTTTATTTTTTTACAAAACACCTCTTATAATAAAATATTAAAAGTTAACAAAAGCACCCCCAATCCACCCTCAAATACGGACAGCCGGCCACCACCGCCGGAGGGTGGCCGGAGTCGCCGTAACAAAAACATTAAAAATATTTAGGGGTATTTAATTGAATTAACAAATTTAGGGGGTTTAAAAAATGTTGAATAAAGTTGAATAATATTGTGAGTTTTTGGGTATTTTACTGTTTAACTTTTTTGGGAATACTAAAAGTAGTATTCCCAAAATCCAACCAAACGAAGCCGAGAGTTTTTGGGTATTTTACTGTTTAACTTTTTTGGGAATACTAAGAGTAGTATTCCCAATCTTGAACCAAACGAAGCCCTTGTTTCTCACCATAATTGGGAAGAAGAGAAGTAGGTTAAAAAGATAATTTTGGAATAAATTAAAATTTATTTAAATAATTTTTTTTTAATTCAATTTTGGAGTTTACAAGGAGTTTGAGTGGGGCTTGAATAAAACTACTCTTTATTTATACTCAACAATATTAAAAACAGAAAGATTACATCCAGTTATCCAACATAATTCCAGTCCTCAATAATACAACATTGTCTGTGTTAAACAAACAAAGTTGTTCAGTGCCTGAACAGAGGAAAAACGGATAGAACAAGAGACGGCCCAACAATGGCACCAGAAACCGGGAGAGAGAAGGCGGCTCCAGTGTCCATAGAAGGAGATGGTGCCGGGGCCATCCCGTTACTTTGAGCTGAGACAGTAGCTGCAGCCACTGCCAAAACCAACACCATCATCACGGCCTTTGAGCTGCTAATTTTCTCCATTGCTGAACAAAACAGATTAACAACTATTGTAGTTAAATTAGTAGGTGAAGAATGAGTAATGGGTTTGTTCAATTAATGCCACAGAGGGAAGGTTGATGGAGTATTATATTTAATAGGTGCTTTTGCGCGGCTTATGGTGCCCAATATACTCAAATTAATGTCACACCAAGACAGGAGTACTGTGGTTGTGTTTTGTTTTGTTACTTACAAATTTTGTTGTTTGATTTAAAAAAAAATAATAATACTTACAAATTCATAATGCCATTGCCATTACCCTCAACAATTTCGCATATTAATATTGCTCAATGATTAAAAATAAAGTGAAAAATAAATTAACTTTGTAAACATATTATGTTAAATTAATAGTATTATAAAATTTAATTGGAGCAATTTAGGTAAGTAAATTACACTCTTTCTTTTGGTAACTGATAATTTTATCAAAACTTATCCGAGCAAGCCCCACAAACACCACAACCCTTGAAACCAACAAGGGACTATGTAGCTCAAAAAGAAACAAAAGAGAACTAGAATATACAATCCCTTTACAAAGCAGCACACACCCAGAACAGTTGAATACTACTTTTAAGAGTGATGCTATGGGTACTAACGGATGGATACTAATCTGTGTACTAATTAAAGCATAGTACGGGTACTATGTGTGATTTTAACAAAGGTTAGTACACTGGTTAGTAAAATCCGTTAGTACGCAAAGTATTATTCACTTTTTAAAGTGTATACTATTAATTTTTTTTTTTTTGGTTACTGGGGAAGTCCATGTCAGTTTATGTGTACTTCAACTAGTCTTTTGACCCCGAACAAGGCTTCCGAAAGGAGGCAAGCTCTGCGGTCCGTGACTAACAATATTAATAATCGTTCCTGTGATTTGAACCTGAGACTACAGTAGGAGCAAACCCTTTTGTCCTAATCCTTTACCACTCGGCTAACCTATTGTTGGTTTGTATACTATTAATTCCAATTTAACAAAATGTAAAATTAAAGATACGATAACATTAATCATCAATTAATTCCTTTATGTATGAGAATACCATTAATTAGAATGGAAACACCCTTGAAGCATCAAATCCAGTTTAGATGCTTCGTGGGTTGTGTTTTTAAATAATTCATTTGGGTCTTATGAATTTGACCTATAAAACTTTCGAATTAACATAATTAATAAGGTTAATAATCGCTACTTTAGTCATTTCCCTCATTATTAGCTTCATCTTCTTCAACTTCAGTCCCTCATCTCACCCATTAACACGGCCACCAGTTTACAGGCACATATATTGTACTAATTAATGAGATATGAAATTAAAAAAAATCCCATAATTAAAACCTTATCAAATTAGCATTTCCCTATGATTTGGAGAAAAAACTTTTATAGGCTTTGCAAATCATGGCAAATTAATTAACTCTAAAATATACTTTAAATAAATGAATTCACTGATACATTATTTTATTAATAGTATAAATAATAAATACATCCAAAATTTACCCAACTTCCAATACAATGAATTATCCCCGTCTCTCGCTAATACAAACCATGTGTACACAAGCAAATTTCTTCAGTGCTTCAAGAGAGCAAAAAGGGAGAGAAAAAGGGAGGAGCCAATGATGGCACCGGAAACCGGCAGAGAGAAGGCAGCTCCGGTGTCCAAAGAAGGAGGTGGTGCCGGAGCCAGCTCGCTACTTTGAGCAGAGATAGTGGTTGCGGCCATTGCAAAAGCTGCAAAGACCAACGCCATCATCACGGCGCTTGAGCTTACATTAATAACTTTGGCCATTGCTGAAAAACAAAGAAGTTGTAATTGAAATAAGCAAAGAATGAAAGAGTAATGAGATTGTTGAATGCTTTGAAACGAAAGATGGGAGTATTTATAGGTGTAATTGCGCAGCGTGTGGAGCCCAATACGGTCAACTTTGACAGGCAACTACGGCCGTGGAGATCTTTTGGTCTTTTTATTACATTTCATTTTATTTCAATGGCGTAAATATTATGCAGCATGTGGAGTGGACCAACTCTCACTAGTAATTAAATACTACGCGTAAGCCTATAATTATGATCAATAATTTCTTACTTCCTTAGTATACGAAAACGTCAACTTAATAAGATATTACTATATATAGACTCATTCAACACATAATGCATTATTAACTATTGGTGCATGATGTTAAATTGAAATATCACAATCAACTTTTTTATGTGCTTTATCCCTTCTGTTTTAGAAATTTGATTAATAAGTTATGAGTCAGTTATTATTTAATGTCGTCCAATTAATAAGCTACATAATCTTGTTTTTGTAATTGTCTTTATTGACATTCTCTGTGATTTTCAATGTCTTTAAAATTGTTGTACCTTGATTCTTAAAGTTAAAATAATAAAAGTATTTGATAAACCGTTTTTAAAACTCAGTAAATTTCAAGCTAACCATAAAATAATCAGATTTATGAAACGATTTAAAAAGCTAGTTTTGGTAGTTTTTAAAAATAAAATTATTTCCAAAGTTGATTTTGAATGTATAAATGACAAATATATCCTTATATAAAACTTAAATTACAATCATAAATTTTAAGCTTAACCCAATAAGGAAAAGAGATCCTATCTCTTTCTTAAGAACAACTCCTTTATCTACTAGGATTCGAAGCTCTTGGGTATAAGCAGGGGCAAATTCCTTCATTATTCATTCCGAAATCACTTGCAACACCTAAGCTCTAAAAGTTCATGCTCCTAAGAACTGTCGTATTATTCTGGTACTCTCTCCCCTTAGCCTCTTTCAGCCTCGTTGACTTGAGTGTCAGAGTGTCTACGGCAGGCACCACACCGATATCTATCTAGCCTTCACGTTCCCTTTTTGTGCTCTTTGTACAGGTCTACTAGGTTGTCAATGGCTCACTTCGTACAGGATCAGTCCCTCTCGATTTGACCGTAGATTTTAACATCTATAGTTTGGCACCCACCGTGGGGCCTTGACAATTATTCAATTCAAAACAACTTGATATCCCTATTCTTTTCTCCATTCAGCCATCATGACGGACAATACCGAAACCCCCGCGCCCGATGTCGCGGCTCAAATTGTAGCTCTCATCACACCTGTGCAAGAGAGCAACGAAAAGTACCAGGCCCTGGAAGCTCAAAACGCTGCCATCCGCATGGAGAATCAAGCTCTCCAAGAAAAGGTAACCTAATTCTATTCTTTGGATTGGTCTCTAAATCATCACCATTCATCCTCCTCTCTGCTACCCATTCATCCTCGACAACTGTTCTCCACCCCAGATCATGGACCCTCATGGAACCCCTTATCACAGTACAACTCTAACCACCACAACATCCTTAACCGAGCGGAGCCACATTGTTAGCACCCAACCCATCAGCCTTTCAACCATTGAAACACACACACAAGCTACCCCATTCCAACAACTAAACACCCTTTTAATCCTCCCACAAACATATCCAATGCAGTCACTAGCTGACATCATTAACCAAACTGCCCCGCTTGGCTCCATGATACATGTCAACCTTAATGTCTTCTCTTAATTCCTTAATAACCTATACAACCCAATGCCAACGCCTATTGAACAAACACTAACCAAGCGGCTTGTCGATATGGAAGCCATGATCCAACGCATTGTCAGTGTACCCACACCCTTTAAGAAGAGCCAACCTCAAAGCTATGCTGATTCACCATTCATAGACACTATAGCCATCATGGAGATGTGACAAAAATTCACCTTCCCCAACATGAGGCGCTACGACGAAACCACTTACTTGAATGACCACATAGCATCCTATAAGCAACGCATGTTTGCTACAGCCATACCTTGAGATCTCCGCGAAGCATGCATGTGAAAGAGCTTCAGCTCCGCCTCGTGGGGCCAACACTCCAATGGTACATCAGCCTCCCTAATAGCTCTATCGCATTCTTCACCCAACTCATAAACACCTTCGTGGAACAATTCACCAGCAACAAAAAACTGGAAAAGTTGTCCGGCGACCTATACCGGATCCGCCAACACTACAAAGAACCCCTTCGGGAATATGTGGGACGTTTCAATCGCAAGAAAGTCTTTATCCCTTATTGCAATCAAGAGACAATAGTGGATGCATTCAGGAAGAGACTCCTCCTTGACGATGAGCTATACAAAGAACTCACCAAGTTCAATTGCAGCACTATAGAGGATGTGTTGGCTCGCGCATAGGTAGAATAAGGTGGGAGGAGGATGAGGCCCATCGAGTCAAGGTCAGCAATGCCAATGACCATCACCCTCGCCAACCTGATAGGTGTAATGATTATAGACCAGTCAAACCGTACGGAGTCAAAAGAGGTTCAGTCCAATAGATGCTAATAAGAGAGCTAATCGGCTCGACACATCGACAGAGCCACCATTCAACATAATAGGTATAAGATGCCTGATTACAACTTGAACATTGAGCCTGCATAAGTAATGGTGGTGATGAAAGAGATGGGGAAGGTTGTCAGGTGATCGGCAAAGTTGCCACACTCTAAGGTCAACCGAAATACTACCAAGTAGTATGAATACAACAGAGACCATAAGCATATTGTCGCTGCTTGCATCGCCCTCTGCCTCAAAGTTGTGGAGCTATTGAAGAGAGGTCACCTCCAAGGTTTTCTAACAAACAAAGGAAATGCCACTTTCACAAGTAAGAATTTCCAAGTTACACCACCTACTGACTGGATGTGCAATGTGATCTCTGGAGGGTCAGAGGTAAATGGCATAAGTTACTCCTCAGCCAAACGCCATGCAAGAGCCACAACCTATCCAAAATAACATCCTCTCAGACCATTCATTCAGAGACCAACGAATTTGACTATCGAATTCGTTGATGAAGAAGCAACACTGCTCCTAAACCCCCATCATGAGGCGCTTTTCATCACATTGAAGATTGCAAACATCCTAGTGAAGAGAATCCTCATAGATCCCGACTCCTCTGCGAACATTATGTTCCTTGACACTTTCAAAGTCATGGGATTAGAGGAATTCAGCATAGACCGACGATCCACTCTCCTTGTGGATCTTAGTTTAGAGCAAAAATATACCATGGGGGAGATAGCTCTGCTAGTTTACGTCGATGGTATCAATCTCCACACCACCTTAATGATAGTGGACGCACCTTCATTGTACAATGTGGTATTGGGCCAACCATGGATCCACTGTTACGGTCCATCTCGTCCATCTTCTACCAAACCATCCGATTCCCCACCAAGTGGGGTGTTAAGCAGATAAAAGGAGATCAGAAAACTTCCAGAGATTACTATTAGAACTCCTTCAAGACTAAATAGGGAACCACGTAGCAATTATAGTCCCACGTGATTGGAGGATTCGAACAGGACCATCCAGCAATGGAAGAGCTAGACGAAGTGTAGATACACCCATACCATCTGAATCGTAAAACCCAAATAGGGGCACAACTCTAACTTGGTATCTGAGAGAAGCTAGTGGACTTCCTCAAACAAAACCAAGACTATTTCGCTTGGTCCCACACAGATATGATAGAAATCAGTCCCAAAGCTATCGTCCACCAGTTAAATGCCAACTTGGACCATCCCCCTATGAAATAAAAGAGAAGAAAACTCACCCCTGAGAGGAACAAGGTAATTAATGAAGAGGTAGAAAAGCTACTAGGGAATGGTTTGGTTTGGGAGGTTCATTATCCAGACTAGTTGGCAAATGTGGTGGTTGTCAAAAAGAAGAACGAGAAATGGAGAGCCTGCATCGATTTCACTGACTTGAACAAGGCTCTACCAAAAGACTTCTTCCATCTCCCCCCATATAGATATGTTAGTGGATGGGACCGCAGGGCATGAGCTACTAAGCTTCATGGATGCTTTCTCGGGTTATAATCAGATACTGATGCACCTAGATGACCAGGAAAAGATCGTCTTCATGTTGTGCTTCATGCATTTTGGACATAGAAATGGAGAGAAAATGATGATCGAGATGATGAACAAAAGGTAGAAAACAAACCATTAAAACATTAACATATTAATGTAAGAAAAAAATAGAAAATTACCAACTCCTTTGCTATTCAACACTTGAATCTCCTTTCTTGGAATCTTAGTTCTTCAACTAGGCTTGAATAACTCAAAATGTGATCCACACAAGTCAATGAAAAGAGAGCCGAGAGAGTGAGAGAGAAAATGAGAGAGTGATTTTTGTTTCAGTTCTTTTAATTCTATGAAAATGGTATAACACTTGGTTTATATACATTGTCTTGGAAAGTCCTCAAACAATTTAAAATTAATCTTAGAAAAGAGCATTTATGTCAAGTCCTTGGTTTTATGTTTAATTCATAATTAGCCCAAATTTTAATCCCATTAAATATTCTAACTCTTTAGAATAAAACCAATGCACTTTTATCCCTGTTATTGAATCTGATTCAATAATAATATTTAATAAATCCTTATTACCCTTGGTTAGTGCTAGCTATCCACGGATAATCATTTCTCACCAATACATTAATTTGGATGCAACTGCTTACGTCCGAACATTATTAATCTGCTTAATGATATGTATTACTCTCTCTCTCTCTCTCCTTGAGCTTGGTTTTATGTGTGACTATTTTGATTCACTGTGATCTAGCCGTGGGCCCAATATCAGATTTTGATATGTTTCGTTATAACTCTTTATAATTGAAACTCCCACTGATTATGATAGACGTCTAGTAATGTTTCATAACCCCTAAACCACAATGAAGTATAAACTCCAATGAACCTATTTTGATCATACGTACTGTGTAGTCAAATCCCTCCGTTATCTAATCCCGATTAAGAATGGTTCATGGTATGTTAAAACCTTTAACTTAATCTTTAATCAAATTGTCAATCGATACAATGGAACTCGTCAACATGAAACTACTTTTCATCTAACATTCATTATACTCTGGCCAGAGATTTTCCTTTTCCAATGTTTATTGACATTCATCTGGGAACTCGAGATTTGACTATTTTGAGTTAATGAATCCCATCTTGACCATCATTTGTCCTCGCACATGAATAACATATGACCAAACTCGCTTATTATATAATACATGACTAGTCTCGTGCTTATACACCTTATGAACCATATGCATCCTATGTTGAATCCAACCGTGATGTCCTAAGTCTAAGGATCAGTGGTACACTAGCACGATCCTACGATGCATCATTGACAACATCCATGTGATTCATCATAATCGGTCGTATTCGATAAACAGTTCACTAACCGTTTATCCATGCTAATGCCTTAGTGACATACCTCTTATAATCACCCACACTAATACCATCACATGATATTCAATGGAGACATTCAACATGCCTACTATGCAAGTCTACCAGGTTGTCAGGGTCTACGGCACCCACCGTGGGGCCTTAACAATTATTCGATTCAAAACAACCTATTATCCCCGTTCTTTTCTCTATTCAACTATCATGACGGACAACACCAAAACCCCTGCGCCCGATGTTACAGCTTAGATTGTAGCTGTCACAACACTAGTGCAACAAAGCAATGAAAAGTGCTAAGCCTTGGAAGCTCAAAACGTTGTCATCTACATGGAGAATCAAGCTCTCCAAGAAAAGGTAACCCAATTCTGTTATTTGGATTGGTCTCTAAATCAGCATCATGCATCCTCCTCTCGGCTACCCATTCATCCTCGACAACTGTTCTCCACCCTAGATCATGGCACCCTCATGGAACCCCCTATCACAGTACAGCTCCAACCACCACAACATCCCTAACTGAGCCAAGCCACATTGGTAACACCCAACCCATCAGCCTCTCAACCATTGAAACACACACACAAGTACCCTATTCCAACAACTAAACACCCATTTTATCCTCCCACAAACATATCCAATGCAGTCACTGGTTGAAATCACCAACCAAACTACCCCGCTCGACTCCACCATACATGTCAACCCTAATGTCTTCCCTCAATTCCTTAATAACCTATACAACCCAATGCCAACCCCCATTGACCAAACACTAACCAAGCGGCTTGTTGATACAGAAGCCATGATCCAATGCATTCCCTGCGTACCCACACCCCTTAAGAAGAGCCAACCCCAAAGCTATGTTGATTCACCATTCATAGACACTATAGTTGTCATGGAGATGCCACGAAAATTCACCTTCCCCAACATGAGGCTCTACGACGAAACCATCGAGTTGAATAACCACATAGCATCCTCTAAGCAATGCATGTTTATTGCAACCATATCCTGAGATCTCTGCGAAGCATGCATGTGTAAGAGCTTCGGCTCTAGCCTCAACACTGCCGATGAGTTAATAGACCAAGCCTGTAAAACCCCATTTCTAATTTAGTTATATCATGAATTTTATTTATTTAGTTACTTCTCTTTCTATTTGATTTTACAGTATTGTTGTAAGAAAGGGTATTTCTGTCAGTTTTTAAAGTTTGCGTTAAGGGGTGAAAACAAAAGAAATAAATTTTGATGGGTTTGCATGTATCAAGAGGGAAAAATCTGGACACTTTTGTAAGGAGAAGCTTATGCGGCGAGGTTAGAATGGAATTAAGAGAATTTGGGGGCAGATTTATAATTTCAAAAAAATTGTTATATATATATATATATATATATATATATATATATATATATATAATAATAATAATAATAATAATAATAATAATAATAATAATAATAATAATAATAAAAACCTAGGCTGTTCACCCAAATGAAGAAGAAGAAGAAGACCCAAACATGAGAGAGAAGGAGATTAAGAAAAGAAGGAAGAAGAGCGGAAAAAGAAGAAGAGAACAGAAGAAAGAGGTGTTTCGGTCTAGAGATCGAGTGAGAGAGGAAGTGTGAAGCACAAATGGAGGATGAGAATCTTGAGATATTGAAGTAGATCCCACCATTTTTTATTTCGGGTGTGGAGGAAGAGAGTGCTTAAGGTTTCCTTTCAAAGTTTCGGTTGAGCTAAAAATAGTGAGTGGCAAAAACTAAAACTTTCTTCAAATTCAAGCTTGCATGTTTTAATTAAGATGATCATTTCAGTGGGTTTGAGAGCTTGTGTTGAACTAGGGTGTTAATCGTTGAGTTTTGCCTTAAAAATATGATGAAATTTACATGCATGAAGTTATGTTGCAGTCAAATGTGTGGAATCAAGGATTGCATGTCATATTCAGTTTATTGGTTTTGATTCATGGAATTTGTCTTTAAATTGAAATGCTTGGGAGTGTTGTTTACATGAGTAGAGACGAGCTGCTGTTGTTTGAGAAAGGTTTTTGGATGCCTTTACCGTAATATAAGTCTTTATGTGATGAACTTTTAATACTTTGTTTGAATTTATAAAATCTGTATGTTGCTGTTGGAAGTGTTCTGAAATTAATCAAGTTGATTAAGAGGTTTTACCAAAATATATTATTAGTTAAATGCGTTGTTGGTGGACTGGCTTTTGAATAGGCTTATAGATGTTGATTTCATGGAAAGTGACGGGTTAAGGTTGCTGGAATTTCGTTTTTTTGAAGGTTAAATAAAAAGGGGTTAAACTGTCAGTTTTGAAACATGTTTTACAGTTTATATTTTCACCTCTGTATTGGTATAAGATATGATGTGTTATTTTTCAAGTGTTATAACTAATTGAATTTTTATTTCTTTTTCTTAAATAAAAAGCATCATTCGATTCATATGAAATAGTATAGCGTTAAAAAGCCACCCGAAAACCAAAATCCTTTTTGTTCAAAGCTTGCGTGTTCCATTTTATTGTAATTTCTATTTCTTGGAAATTGATTGAAATATTGTGACGATTGGTGAAATATGTTTAGAAAAATTGATATATTCATGTTAAAGGAAATGTTACAATTGAGAGCTTGGAAATTGGTTGAACTGCATATGAGTTGAGATTTGTGATGTTGATATGATTTCTTGGTAATAGTATAAATGTGGTGAATTTTTTTTCAGTTTGGAGAGTATGTTTGAAAACTTGCATTTTCCCCCCATTTTTGCATGAGATTTCATATGGTGGACATGATTTTCCTTTTATATGAAATATGGTAAATGTTTAAGGAAAAATGATAGTTTGAGATAGAGATATGAGATAAGAGTGGTTTTCAAATCACCCGACGAAGTACCCATCCCCCAATGACACAGATTTTGGCTCTGCCCAAGCGATGTAGGATTCCGTCGGGTATGACAATTCCAGATTTTGGCTCTGCGCATGCGTATGACAGTTATCAGTGCTCTGCCTAGGCGTTGAGTGGTACGCCAGGTATGATAGTTTCAGAGGCTCTGCCCGCGCGATGATAGATCTTGCCGGGTGTGACAGGTACATCCCTTGCTTTGCTTGCGTGTGGGACGCCCACCAAGTATGACAGATTTTCCCTAGGGTACTAGTTGTGGTGAGAGTTTCTAATACCAAATGTTGAGGTTTTATTCAGAATCAGATACAGTTAAAGTGAGTAAGTTAGAGTACGGTTTATTGAATGCAGGATGGTTAGAAATAAATCACATATTGCATACATGAATGGGGTGGTTGCTTCCATTCCTTATTCATAGAATTATATTGTCTTCAGGATTTGCTTAAGAATTGTTATACGTTATCATTATTTCTTTTTTTTTAAAGAACTTTTACAAACCTCCCCTTTCCCCCACTCACTGAGTATTTTAGCTCTCCCATTTTTAAATGTTTTCCCCCTCACCAGGACCTCCCGAAGATCGTGTTGAGCAGTGAGTCTCTGCTCTGGGTTGTGCCATGCGTCGACATCTTCTTATGTGGGTTTCATATTTATGTCGTATTGTATTTTGGACTTCTGCTTCAGAAACTCATGTTTTCCATCATGTATTTCCTTTTGTTTATGTTTTGAAATGTGTAGTATAAGTGGAAAACATGATACCACAAGTTTCCCTAAATCTTTTCTTTTGCAAAACAAAAGATGGTGTATGTTTTTTAGATGTTGGAAATGGAAATACTATGATGTTATTCAGAAAAAAGTAAGTCTTTTAACAGGTTTCACAGTTTTTCTACATGGCACGTCTCAGGTATCCGAGTCTTGTGGGAGCGCCTGGATCCTACGGGATGAGGCAATTCGAGACGGGTCGTGTCAAAGCCCTCATCCGCAGTGCCGTCTATTGGCAAAAAATGGCTCGACATTACAAAAAGAATGTTCAAGCTAGGGTCTTCAAGGTTGGTGACTATGTCCTACGCCAAGTGTTTCAAAACACAAAAGAGTTAGGAGCTGACAAGCTCGGCCCCACGTGGGAAGGACCCAACAAGATCACCAAAGTTATTGGGAAATTAGCATATCGGCTACAAACACCAGAGGGCAAGAACATTACCAACAGCTAGAACGCAACCCACTTGAAAGTCTATCACTTCTAATGTTATGTGGTTTGCTGCTGCTTATGTCATGTTGATGGTTTTTTTGAGCTGCTACAGCTTCTGTTTTTTGTGGGTTTAGAGATTGTTTGTATAGGCTCGGTTCATTTGTCTGAGATTGTGAGCTGCCCTTCTTGATCAGCCAATTTTCCATTAACCTGAGTCTGAGATTTGTCACAATAAGCTTAACATTATGTAAAAAATGATGCCGTTGGGGTTACCAGTATGGTCTCTCTCCTTTATGCTTAAGTCAATATTAGAAGTTGTTAGAAAGTTTCAAGGTAACTGATATTGAATTTTGGTGAGTTTGTACAAGCCATTGACCATACATAAGAGCCTTGACTCTGGCCTCTGGGCAGTTAACAATCTATGTTCCAGAAGTTATGGCACGTTGTTATTATAATATAAGTTGACTTGATCAACTTGCCTCTTGGATTTGAACCATTGTTAGATCATCAATCCATAATTTGATACTCTTAATTCAAATTTCAAGCCCACTCCCACTTAACTCGGTCTTACTTGAGGACTCTTTTGATTGGGCTTTAGGCATTTTAATTGAGAGTTTTGTTAATTAAACCCCACCCAATCTCTATTTGAGCCTATTTTTAATTTTTTAACTTAATTTTTATGAAATCCCGATATTAATTTTCTTGTTTCTCACCATAATTGGGAAGAAGAGAAGTAGGTTAAAAAGATAATTTTGGAATAAATTAAAACTTATTTAATTTTTTTTTATTCAATTTTGGAGTTTACAAGGAGTTTGAGTGGGGCTTGAATAAAACTATTCTTAATTTATACTCAACAATATTAAAAACAGAAAGATTACATCCAGTTATCCAATATAATCCCAGTCCTCAATAATACAACATTGTCTGTGTTAAATAAACAAAGTTCTGAATAGAGCAAAAAGGGATAGAACAAGAGAGGACCCAACAATGGCACCAGAAACCGGTAGAGAGAAGGCTGCTCCAGTGTCCATAGAAGGGGATGGTGTCGGCGCCATCCCGTTACTTTGAGCTGAGACAGTAGCTGCAGCCCTGCCAAAACCAACACCATCATCACGGCCTTTGTGCTGCTAATTTTCTCCATTTATGAACAAAACAGATTAAAAACTATTGTAATTAAAGTAGTAGGCGAAGAATGAGTGATGGGTTTGTTCAATTAATGCCACGAAGGGAAGGTTGATGGAGTATTATATTTTATAGGTGTTTTTGTTGGGCTTATGGTGCCCAATATACTCAAATTAATGTCACACCAAGACAGTTGTACTGTGGTTGTCTTTTGTTTTGTTACTTATAAATTGTGTAGTTCACAACAGGTCTCCTATGAGTCTCTCTAATTAATTGGAAACTAACCAATTGTGAACTGTCACGTCAGAATGTGAGAGAAAGTTTGTGAAAAAGAGTTGGTGTAGTATTACTCTTATTACTATTAATAATAGATACATTCAATGTTTTGTGGATGTTAAATGTTTTATTATTATTAGATTAAATAGATCAATAGAAACTCTTCACATTCATGATAAGTGATTTATGATTTTACGTTTACATTGATGATAAATTATTCATGATTATATGTTGGCTTTCATTGTTTCTCTCTAATTGAATGTGGAGGGGCACCGAGTGTGAAAGGGCACAAAATTTGAAAGGGTAGATGTATAGTTAATATTGATTATAATTAATATGCATGAATAAATACGAACATTACTGAATTGAGAAGGTGTATTGTTGATTTTCTTGAATTTGAAGAGATACGTTGTATCACTTAAAGCATACGTTTCTTTGAATTATATATATATTAACAGACGGTTACATGATTTATGTGAATAAAGATAGGTATTGAACTTTTAATTGTTATTTCGTAAATGTTTTCTTTGGGTTTGGCTAGTGTATTGTTAAACTTTTTATTTTATTTAAATGTAGGTATATACTTTTAGTCAAATCATAATATTTGTTGTTGTCGTTGTGAATTACGTGCTACCAAAGGTAATGTATTTAGTTACCTATGCCTCTGTAAATGCAGTTTATTATTGCTATTTATGTTTTGTTAGAAATGAAAAATTTTCAAGCATTGATGCAATTTATTGACTAATATGTTATTGTAGTCAGATGTCGAACCATTGTTATTCATTGGAACCATTTTGAGGCAGAAGCCAAACTATATTGTTTTAGTGTAAGAGGGAAGACGTAACTCTATTTACATGTTACAAGAGTCTAGTTGCCGAACAATTATTCATTGTCCTATAGAATTGTGGCAAGTAGCCGAATCATTTGTTTAATTGTAAGAAGAAAAATGCAAATCTTTTGGATTGTACTGTAGAATTACAAGAGACCAGATGTCGAACCATTATTCATTAACAACTGTAGACCCATTACCGAACCATTTATTTTATTATTACACACATTTCGGTTTCCCCTGTTTCTCGGCTTCTACTAAATAGTTAATAGTAAATTGGTCATAACTTGTTCAATAAAAATTCAATTGACAAGCAGTTTGAATCTTTGGAAACTAGACAGACAACACTTTAATTTGATATATTATATGCTAAATTTTGATAACTGTAGACCCATTATCAAAACATTCATTTTATCATCACACACATTTCAGTTTCCTCCGTTTCTACTAAACAGTCAACAGTAAATTGGCAATAACTTGGTCAATAAAAATCCAATTGACAAACGGTTTAAATATTTGGATACTAGACAGATAAATCTTTAATTTGATATATTATACTCTAACTTGGGATAACTTACAGACCGATTTCTGAATGATTCATTTTATCATCACACATATTTTGATTTCCCCCGTTTCTCGGTTTCTGCTGAATGATCAATAGTAAATCTACTATAACTTGCTCAATAAAAATCTAATTGACAAACGGTTTGAATGATTGGAAACTAGACAGACAAGGCTTTGATTTGATATATTATACGCCAAATTTGGATAACTATAGACACACTACCGAACATTTCATTTTATCATCACACACATTTTGGTTACCCTCGTTTTATCATCACACACATATTGGGCTCCCCCGTTTCTGGGTTTCCACTGAACAATCAGTAGTGAATGGAACATAACTTGCTCAATCAAAATCCAATTGATAAATGGTTTGAATATTTGGAAACCAGACAGACAGGGCTTTAATTTGATATATTATGCACTAAATTTGGATAACTATAGACGCACTGTCGAACCATTCATTTTATCATCACACACATTCAGTTTCTGCCGTTTCTCGCTTTCCACTGAATAGTCAGTAGTAAATTGGTCATAACATGTTTAATAAAACTCCAATTGACAAACAGTTTGAATATTTTGAAATTAGACAACCAGGGCTTTAATTTAATATATTAAATGCTGAATTTGAATAACGGTAGACCCACAGCCAAGCCATTCATCTCATTGTCACACATATTTTGGTTTCCTCCGTTTCTCAATTTTCACTGAACAGTCAGTCGTAAATTGACCATAACTTACTCAATAAAAATCCAATTGACGAACAGTTTGAATATTTAGAAACTAACCAGATAGGGTTTTAATTTGATATACTATACGCTAAATTTGGATAACTACAGGCACCATGCCAAACCATTCCTTTTATCATCACATACATTTCAGTTTCCCCTGTTTCTTGGTTTCCACTAAACAAACAGGAGTAAATTAAGCATAACTTGCTCAATAAAAACCTAATTGACAAACGGTTTGAATATTTGGAAACTAGACAAATAGGGCTTCAATTTGATATATTGTACACCGAATTTTGATAACTGTAGACCCGTTGTCAAACCATTCATTTTATCATCACACACATTTTGGTTTCCCCCGTTTCTCGCTTTCCACTTAACAATCAGTAGTAAATTAGCCATAACTTGCTTAGAAAAAATGTAATTGACGAACGGTTTGAATATTTAAAAACTAGATAGTCAGGGCTTTAATTTGATTTATTATATGCTAAATTTAGATAACTATAACTGTTGAATCATTCATTTTATCATCATACACATTTTGGTTTTCCCCATTTCTCAGTTTCCACTGAATAGTTACTAGTAAATTGACCATAACTTGCTCAATAAAAACTTAATTGACGAACGGTTTGAATATTTGGAAACTAGATAAATAGGGCTTTAATTTTATATATTATATGCTAAATTGGATAATGGTAGACCCACAGCCAAACCATTCATCTTATCATCACATACATTTCGGTTTCCCCCATTTCTCAGTTTCCACTGAATAGTCAGTAGTAAATGGACCATAACTTGCTCAATAAAATTCTAATCGATAAATGGTTTGAATATTTGGAAACTAGACAGACAGTGCTTTAATTTAATATATTATTACTAAATTTTGAATAACTATAGACCCATAGCCAAACCATTCATTTTATCATCACACACATTGTGGCTTCCCTGTTTCTCGGTTTCCACTGAACAGTTAGTAGTAATTTGACTATAACTTGCTCAATAAAAATCCAATTGACAAACGGTTTGAATATTTGGAAACTATAGAGATAGTGGTTTAATTTTATATATTATACGCTATATTTGGATAACTATAGACCCACATATGAACCATTTATTTGGTAATCACACACATTTTGGTTTCCCCTTTTTCTTGATTTCCACTGAATAGTCAGTAGTAAATTAACCATAACTTGCTCAATAAAAATCTAATTGATGAACGGTTTAAATATTTAGAAACTAGACATACAAGGCTTAAATTTGATATATTATATGCTAAATTTGGATAACTATAGACACACTATCGAACCATTCAATTTATCATCATACACATTTCGATTTCCCCCGTTTCTTAGTTTCAATTGAATAGTCAATAGTTAATTGACCATAACTTGCTCAATAAAACCCCAATTGATGAATGGTTTGAATACTTGGAAACTAGAGAGACATAGCTCTAATTTGATTTATTATACAATGAATTTAAATAACTGTAGACCTATTGCCAAGCTATTCATTTTATCATCACACACATTTCGGTTTCTCCAGTTTCTCGATTTCCACTTAATAGTCAGTAGTAAATTAACCATAACTTGCTCAATAAAAATCCAATTGACAAACAGTTCAAATATTTAGAAACTAGACAACCAGAGATTTAATTTGATATATGATATGCTCAATTTGGATAACTGTAGACCCATTGCCACACATTCATCTTATCATCACACACATTTCGATTTTCCCCGTTTCTCGGTTTCCACGGAATAGTCAATAGTAAATCTGCTATAACTTGCTAAATAAATATCCAATTAATGAACAATTTGAATATTTGAAAATTAGACAAATAGAGCTTTAATTTAATATATTATATGCTAAATTTGGATAACTATAGACACACTGTCGAACCATTCATTTTAGCATCAGACACATTTCGGTTTCCCCCGTTTCTTGGTTTTCACTAAACAGTCAGTAGTAAATTGACCATAACTTGCACAATAACAACGCAACTGACAAACGGTGTGAATATTTGGAAAATAGACAGACAGGGTTTTAATTTAATATATTATATACTAAATTTGGATAGCTGTAAACCCATAGCCAAACCATTTATTTTATCATCATACACATTTCGGTTTCCCCCGTTTCTTGGTTTCCACTGAATAGTCAGTAGTAAATTGACCATAACTTACTCAATAAATCTCCAATCGATGAATGGTTTGAATATTTGGAAACTAGACCAGTAGGGCTTTAATTTTTATTATTCGCTAAATTTGAATAACTATAGACCCACAACCGAACAATTAATTTTATCATCACACACATTTCAGTTTCTACTAAACAGTAAGTAGTAAATTGACCATAATTTGCTCAATAAAAATCCAATTGATTAGCAGTTTGAATATTTTGAAACTAGATAGACATAGCTTTAATTTGATATAATATATTCTGAATTTGGATAACTGTAGACCCATTATCAAACAATTCATTTTATCATCACATGCATTTTTGTTTCCCCCCTTTCTTGGTTTCCACTGAATAGTCAATAGTAAATTGACCATAATTTGCTCAATAAAAGCCAATTGTTGAACAGTTTGAATATTTGGAAACTGGATAGCCAGGACTTTAATTTGATATATTAGACCCCCTGCAGAACCATTCATTTTATCATCACACACATTTTGGTTTCCCCTGTTTCTTGGTTTCCACTAAACAGTCAATAATAAATAGGCCATAACTTGCTCAATAAAAACAGGGGAAACCAAAATGTGTGTGATGATAAAATGAATGGTTCTGCAGGGGGTGTAATATATCAAATTAAAGCCCTGTCTATCTAGTTTTTAAAAATTCAGTCATCTCATCAATTGGATTTTTATTAAGTTATGGTCAATTTACTACTGACTATTCAGTGGAAACCGAAATGTATATGATGATAAAATGAATGGTTCAACAGTGGGGTTAAAGTTATCAAAATTAAACTATAATATATCAAATTAAAGCCCTATCTTTCTAGTTTCTAAAGATCCAAACCTCTCATCAATTGGATTTTTATTGAGAAAGTTATGGTCAATTTACTACTGATTATTTAGTGAAAACTGAAATGTGTGTGATGATAAAAAGATTTGTTTGACAGTGGGGCTACAGTTATCCAAATTAAGTGTATAATATATCAAATTAAAGCTCTGTCTATCTAGTTTCTAAAGATTCAAACCTCTCACCAATTGGAGTTTCATTGAGCAAGTTATGGTCAATTTATTACTGATTATTCAGTGGAAATCTAAATGTGTATGGTGATAAAATGAATGGTTTACTAAAGCTACATGGTTCAGCATCAAATATCAGTCGATATTTGTTAAATAAATGAAATTAGTTATATTCAATAACAACCTTTTTTCATGATATATGTATGTAACATAAAAAGATATCAACAAAAAGAGATAGAACAATTATAATTAAAATTACATATCAATATTTGTTTCCTTTAAGGATAATAATAATGGTTCAACATATTATAAATGGTTTGTTGAAGCTACATGGTTTGGCAACAAACATCAAATGATATTTGTGATACAAATAAAATTTGTTATGTTCAGCAACAACTTGTTTTCGATATATGTATGTAACATAAAAAAATATCAACAAAAAGAGATAGAACAAATACAACTAAATCTACATATCAATATTTGTTTTCCTTTGTCATCACCAAAATTGAATTGGTTTTATATGTGTGAATTTATAACTAATTGTTCAGTGGAAAACAAGAAACAAGAGAAACCGAAATATGTGTGATGATAAAAAGAATGGTTTAGTAGTGAGGCTAAATTTATCCACATTAAGTGTATAATATATCAAATTAAAGGCCTATCTATCTAGTTTCTAAATATTCAAACATCTCATCAATTGGAGTTTTATTGAGTAAGTTATGGTCAATTTACTACTGATTGTTAAGTGGAAACCGAAATGTATGATGATAAAATGAATGGTTCAGAAGCAAAGCTACAGTTATCCAAATTAAGCGTATAATATACTAAATTAAATCTCTGTTTGTCTAGTTTCTAAAGATTCAAACCTATTATCAATTGGAGTTTTATTGAGCAAGTTATGACCAATTTACTACTGGTTGTTCAATGAAAACCAAAATTTGTGTGATGATAAAAAGAATGGTTCAGAAGTAGGGCTATAGTTATCCAAATTAAGCATAAAATATGTCAAATTAAATCTCTATCTATCTAGTTTTCAAATATTCAAACCGCTCATCAATTGGATTTTTATTGAGCAAGTTATGACTAATTTATTACTGACTATTCAGTGGAAATTGAGAAACAGAGGAAACCAAAAGGTATGAGATGATAAAAGGAATGGTTCGGCAGTGGGCTATAGTTATCCAAATTAAGCGTATAATATATCAATTTAAAGCCTGTTTGTCTAGTTTCTAAAGATTTAAAACTCTTATCAATTGCATTTTTATTGAGCAAGTTATAATCAATTTACTACTAACTATTTAGTGGAAGTTGGAATGTATGTGATGATCAAAGGAATGGTTTGGCAGTGGGGCTACGGTAATCCAAATTAAGCATATAATATATCAAATTAAAGTACTGTCTATCTAGTTTCTAAATATTCAATCGTCTCATCAATTGGATTTTTATGGAGAAAGTTATGGTCAATTTACTACTGACTATTAAGTGGAAACCAAAATGTATGTCATGATAAAAGGAATTGTTCATCAATGGGGCTATAGTTATCCA
This sequence comes from Pistacia vera, assembly GCF_008641045.1. NCBI lineage: Eukaryota > Viridiplantae > Streptophyta > Magnoliopsida > Sapindales > Anacardiaceae > Pistacia > Pistacia vera. The sequence continues at coordinate 1,461,202 of NW_022196634.1, forward strand.
AATTAAGTGTATAATATATCAAATTAAATCTTGCATGTCTAGTTTCTAAAGATTCAAACATCTCATCAATTGGAGTTTTATTGAGTAAGTTATGGTCAATTTACCACTGATTGTTCAGTGAAAATCTGAATGTATGTGATGATAAAATAATGGGTTTACTAAAGCTACATGGTTCAACATCAAACATCATATGATATTTGTTAAATAAATGAAATTAGTTATATTCATCAACAACCTCTTTTCATGATATATATAGGTAACATAAAAAGATATCAACAAAAAGAGATAGAACAATTACAATTAAAACTACATATAAGTGTTTGTTTTCCTTTAAGGATAATAATAATGGTTCGGCATGTTATAAATGATTTACTAAAGCTACATGGTTCGGCAACAAACATTAGATGATATTTGTGATACAAATAAAATTTGTTATATTCAGCAACAATTTGTTCTCGATATATGTATGTAACATAAAAAAAAATACCACAAAAAGAGATAGAACAAATACAATTAAATCTGCATATCAATATTTGTTTTCCTTTGTCATCACTAAAATTGAATTGGTTTTATGTATGTGATGATAAAATGAATGGTTCAGCCACAAGTCTATAGCTATTCAAATTCATCATGTAATATATCAAATTAAAGCTCTATATTTCTAGTTTCCAAAGATTCAAACCGCTCATCAATTGGAATTTTATTGAGTAAGTTATGACCAATTTACTATTGATTGTTCGATAAAAATTGAGAAACATAGGAAACCGAAATGTGTGTAATGATAAAATGAATGGTTTGACAGTGGGGCTAGAGTTATCCAAATTAAGCATATAATATACCAAATTAAATCCCTATATGTCTAGTTTCTAAATATTCAAACCTCTTATCAATTGGAGTTTTATTGAGCAAGTTATGATCAATTTACTACTAACTATTCAGTGGAAACCAAAATGCGTGTGATGATAAAAGGAATGGTTCGGAAGTGGTGCTACAGTTATTTAAATTAAGCTTATAATATACCAAATTAAATCCTTGTATGTCTAGTTTCTAAATATTCAAACATCTTATCAATTAGAGTTTTATTTAGCAAGTTATGGTCAATTTACTACTTACTGTTCAGTGGAAATCAAAATGTGTGTGATGATAAAATGAATGGTTCAGCCGCAGGTCTATAGCTATCCAAATTAATCGTATAATATATCAAATTAAATCTATAGCTATCTAGTTTTTAAAGATTCAAACCTCTCATTAATTGGATTTTTATTGAGTAAGTTATGGTCAATTTACTACTAATTATTTAGTGAAAATTGAGAAACGAGAGAAACTAAAATATGTGTGATGATAAAATGAATGGTTGGTCAGTGGGGCTACAGTTATCCAAATTAAGTGTATTATATACCAAATTAAATCCTTGTATGTCTAGTTTCTAAAGATTCAAACCTCTCATCAATTGGAGTTTTATGAGCAAGTTATGATCAATTTACTATTGATTATTCAGTGGAAACCAAAATGTGTGTGATGATAAAAGGAATGGTTTGGAAGTGGGGTTACAGTTATCCAAATTAATTGTATAATATATCAAATTAAATCTATAGCTATCTAGTTTTCAAATATTCAAACTGCTCATCAATTGAATTTTTATTGAGTAAGTTATGGCTAATTTACTACTGACTGTTCAGTGAAAATTGAGAAATAGAGGAAACCGAAATATGTGTGATGATAAAAGAAATGGTTTGGCAGTAGGGCTATAGTTATCCAAATTAAGCATATAATATATCAATATAAAGCCTTGTCTGTCTAGTTTCTAAAGATATAAACCTCGCATCAATTGGAGTTTTATTGAGCAAGTTATGATCAATTTACTATAGAATGTTCAGTAGAAACAGAAATGTGTGAATGATGAAAGGAATGGTTCAGCAGTAGGGCTACAGTTATCCAAATTAAGCGTATAATATATCAAATTAAAGCATTGTTTGCATAGTTTCTAAAGATTCAATCCTTCCATCAATTGGATTTTTATTAAGCAAGTTATGGTCAATTTACTACTAATTGTTCTATGGAAACTGAAATGTGTGTGATGATAAAATGAATAGTTTACTTAACCCAAATTTAAGGATTTATCATATTAGGACTGATAAGAAATATTTCAAATAATACCTATTAATTGGAAAACGGAATTAGTCAAAATTAATTCATTTAACATATATACTCACATATCAATAGTACATAAACAATTAATCATTCATATAACAAATTAAAATACACGAATATTTTTACAGAAAACATATTCAACACAAATGAACTGCATGTTTCTACTAATATAGAAATGACACATACTCATAATTCGGCTGATAATAAGATCATCCTCGATTTGATCTTAGTAAAGTACATAAACATTTTCTTGAAAACAAACATGACAAAATTTAATCGATCTTTATGTTAAGATTGTTAAGGAACAATTATTTATTTGTATAATAACTGTTACCTAAAAATGAAATCAACAAAAGTTAATTAATCTTTATATTAAAATTGTAAAGGAATACACTTACCGTTCGACAGCACTAACACAATTAATCATTCAAATAGATTGACCGAACAAAAAAAAAAAAAATCATTCAACCAAATAATAACAGTTAAAATAGTTAGGAGATATATGTACAATTTTGTATTAAAATAGTTAGAAGATATACTTACAGTTCAGAAGAACGAATCAAAATAAAAACTCATTTGATAATGTCAATTGGACATCCTTCCTTTATTCCATGTCAATTCATGAATCTTTAACCTATAAACAACAACAAAAATATAAATAAATAAAAAAATCATCGATTAACAAAATCATGAAGAACAAACGTATTATTGACACAAACTAACATGACCTGTAAACAATTAACAAAATACTAGACGTATTGTTGAAACAAACTAACATATTGCGATAATACACAAATGAACATATGCTCCTTTTATAACCCCTTATTTAGACCTTTCGAATGTCAACACAATTAAATACGAATTGAATACGAAGAAAGGTTTGCAATGTCAATACAATGCACATATATAATTATTAATAAACAGGTATGCTTTTACTACCAATGCAATGCACCTATCTAATCCAATCTTTTTGTCTATTTATTTAGACTTTGGAATACCAATATAGCAATTAATAATGTCTACATCATCACCAATAATATTCAACCACATGATAATTACAAATCCAATGTGCCGTTATGGTTAGACCTTGAGAATGTTAATGTAATGCACCGATATAATTAGTATTATTATTAATTATTAATACAACCAATGCAATGCACTTATGTAATCCAATTTTATGTCTATTTATTTATACTTTGGAATACCAATGCAGCAATTAATGTTGTCTACATCATCACCAATAAAATTCAATCATATGGTAATCACAAATACAAGGTGTCATTATGGTTAGACCTTTAGAATGTTAATGCATTGTACTTTTTATTATTATTATTATTACATATTTTATTTTTTAATTAATTAATAATTATATATAGAGCAATAAATATCAATCCAACGTGTCAAGATAGAACAATTTGATTAGTTTGTCAATCCAATGTGTCAAAATGGAGCAATTCTAGAGCTTCCAAAATGTGTCACATGGCAAACAACCCACATGGTTATTCATGGCGAACAACCAACTTGGGTATTAATGAATCTTAGAGCTAACTCATTAAACCACACATCCAACGTGGCAAGAGAAAGCAATTCTAGAGCTCCAAAATAAAGCAATTTTAGAGGGAAAAAAAAAAGTGTCTTACGCTGTCACTCAAATGGGTATGTTTTTACCTTTGGATTTGGAATACCAATATAGCAATTAATATATCTCTACATCATCACCAATAAAATTCAACCACATGACAACCATAAATCCTATATGTCAAAATGAAATAATTCTATAAGTTCTTAAATGTGTCACATGGCGAACAACTCATATGGATATTCAACTATATATATATATATTACAACTTGCAGTTAAATAAAAAAACTTAACAAATTAAATAAATAGTTTAATAATTTATTATATAAAATTAAAAAGATATAACTAGGTGGCAGTTCGAGCCACTAATGAATTATGACATTGTGCGTCAGGAACAGTTACAACTGGTCTAAACACGACAAGTTGGCACTGATCTACAAGAATCTGGTGGAATCAATGAATTCTAAGGCGTCGTTTAGCCACACGAGACAACAAGATATTCAAATGCCTTCTATGACCAAACCCCACCTTGGAAATAATTTGGTTGCTTACTGAGCCATCATATTGCCAATACCATACACCATTTTCTTAAAAGTTGATGTAGGCAACATTTTAGTAAATAATTCTGAAGTTCATGTGTATAAAAGAATTTTGGCAATATATGCTTGGTTCTATTCCTTTTAATGTATACATCTCCTAAGTTGAGCAAAAGCATGCTGCATTATCTTTATATATTACAAAAGGAGTATCTGCAACGGAAAAAAGTTCATAGGTTCCCCAAATATGATGAGTGACATACTGTAACCATATACATTTTCAGTTGGCTTTATGTAGTGCAAAAGTTTTCAGATGATTGATGCTGCAACCAAAGTTTGTTTTGTGGAGCGCCATGATATACACAACTGATTATTCATTCCAAATAAAAAATATCCGGTCTATGAGCACGCTTTATAAGGGTAAAAAAGGTACCTAACATATACATATATAACTAACTTGACATTCTTACTAGGTTTATTTGAATAAAATAATTTCAAATCTTTAATTCCCTTTAGTTAACAAAATATATGTTTTATTCTGTTCCAAAGTTAATTACAATACCCGCTTCATTTATATATATTTATTAAATTAACTTTTTATACTAATTCATCAATACATTATATGTTACTTTATTTTATATACAAAATTTTGAAAAAAAAAATTAATTTTGTTTAATTAAATAGTATCATAAAATTTAATTAGAGCAATCGATTTTAGAATTAATTAACATAGCAAAATATGATTTTAGACTTGCAATCTTCTTAACTCTAAAACATAGTTTAAATAAAGTAAATTCACTGAGACATTACATTGATATTATTTATTATTTCATTGATAATATAAATAATATATACAAAAAGAATACATTTAAAATTCACCCAACTTCCAATACAATGAACAATCCCGATCCCTCAATAATACAAAATATGTGTACACATGCAAATTTCTTCAGTGCTTCAAGAGAGCAAAAAGAGATAGAACAAGAGGGAATCCAATAATGGAACCGGGAACAGGGAGAGAGAAAGCGGCCCCGGTGTCCAAAGATGGAGGCGGTGCCGCAGCCAACTCGCTACTTTGAGCTGAGACAGTGGCTGCAGCCATTGCAAAAGCTGCAAAAACCAACGCCATCATCACGGCCTTTGAGCTGGCAATAACTTCGGTCATTGCTGAAAAACAAAGAAGTTGTAAAAATGTAATTGGAATAAGCAAAGAATGAAAGAGCAAGGAGTTTATTGAATGCTTAAAAACGAAAGATAAAGGAGTATTTATAGGTGAATTTGGAGCCCAATATGATCAACTTTGACAGTAACTACGGTTGTGAAATATTTTGTTGGTCATGGTCGGTGTTGCGTGGCTATTGAACGTGGGACAGTCGAGATCTTTTGGTCCATGTATTTTATTTTATTTCATTAGACAATCCAAAAAACTTATGCTTTGTGGTTGGCATAATATGATGCAGCATGTGGAGCGGACCAACTCTCAATTAATTCTATACTACGCATAAGCCTATTAATTATGATAAATAATTTCACACTACCTTAATTAATACACAAAGAAACGTCAAATTAATAAGATACCAAATCAAACAATATATAATATTACCATATATATTAGACTAATTCAAGACATAATTTCTCCCTATAATATTTCAGATATAATAAATCGTGTTTGATTGATTCCATTTATATTTTTTAATTAAACGACATGTTGTTTTCAAATAAATACAACTCAATTGAATATGCACATGGGTTGGGCAATTTTTTTTTTTTCTTTTTGAGTTTAAATATAATGTTCAATATTTGTTCTTGAATTCAATGTATAGCAGTATTGACTGTTAATTTATGTTTTAATTATTTTAGTTTCATAATTTAGATCAATTTAAAAATAATTATATTTGATAATTGAGTCATACAAGATTATCTTAATAATCAAAAATCATATATCATATGCTGTTAGGAAATTAATTGAATTATAGTTTTGTTTTAAATGGACCAAGTAAAGACTTCCCTCACTAGATCTTCACAATTGTTGTTGAGAATCTTTAGCAATACGAAATGGTATAGTTAATATCTTATTACAAACTCAAATAAAATTAATATTCTACTTAAAAATCACCATTAGCATTGAATATTTTTTATTAATCATTATCTCTCTATATATTTATATATTGTTTAAAGTAAAAATTATTTTGTATATACAATACAGCGGGGAATAAATTAGGTTTGAGTTAAGGATTAGTGGAGTGAGCATATTTTCTCACCGTCTTTCCTTCCGTATATGTGTGATAAATGTTCATTTATGATTTTTTTTTTTTTCAGAAAACAGAGAATTTATGAGTAAGAAATTTTTTATAAAAGATTCTACATCTCTTTTTTCTCTTTATCTTTTCTTTCCTCTCTCATCAATTAAAACTTTATTTCAAATGAATATTTTATTACAAAATCAAACGAAGATTAAAAAAAATATATATTGAAATATTTGAGAAAAACGAAATAAGTGGTAATTTGAAGGTTAATCTATGAGTTGTATAAGTAATCAATTTTGTAATTTTTTTTTTAATGTTTTTTTCTTTGTATTTTCAGACAATGTTTTTTTTTTTCCAATTATTTTTAGTATTACCTTAATTTTCCTTGGACCCGCTCACTCATTCTTCAGAACAACATATACACATCCAGTCCAACCCCAATAGAGACAGATCTTTGCAGACTGGAACTCATGTTAACAAAAAATGCTATATAGAATTTGATCTCACTTAAATACATGGAATTTAAATTAAACGAAGGACATTTATTCATGTCCTGTTTTAGATTTTCACTTAAAAGAAATTCAACACAAAAACATAGATTGAATAGATATATAAGTAAAAAAAATGTCCAATCAGTATATAATATAAATCATCAACATCACTTAACGAAATTCATTTATTATTATTTTTTTTTAAAAGAATATTATTGATGTGATGAATAATAATCAAAGTGACAAGGAATACATCAAATACAATGTCTCAGTCCTCCAATTTTCTTCAGTTATTGATGCACTTAGAGCTTCAAGAGAGAAAGAAGAGATAGAACAAGAGAGAATCCAATAATGGAACCGGAAACCGGGAGAGAGAAGGCAGCTCCAGTGTCGAATGAAGGAGCCGGTGTGGGCGCCATCTCGATACTTTGAGCAGACATGGCAAGAGCTACCAAAACCAACACCGTCATCATCACGGCATTTGAGCTATTAACCTTGGCCATAAACGTTGAATAAAAAAAACTCAGTAATTGCAGTAGCTAGAGGAATGAGTAACGAGTTTGTTGAATGCGTTGAAGCGAAAGTTGATGGCGTATTTATATTATGGGCAAACGACATGCACCCACCCAAGGTTTGACGTAAAGACAATGTGTACCAGATAGTCTGGAAAAGACAAACAAATATTTTCTCATTCTTTGTTAGGGATCTCTGTCTGTCAAGAGGTAACACTGCTTAAAAGACTGAAATGCCCCTAAAAGTTTACCACGGCAATGAATAATTTTTTTTTCTTCTTTGTCGTTCTGGTTTCCATTTCTTCTTCTCCATCGTTCTTTTTCTGCTTCTTATTTTGTCTTCTCCATTGGTCTGTGTTTGATGAAATAGATTGACAAAATTGCTCTTTTTCTTTTTCCTTCTTCTCTGTCATTCTGAAATCTTCATTAATTGATAAGATTTCATTATAAAATCCATTAAAACGCCAACAAACCAAACCCTAAAACTAATCACTGAAACCACGCGGAGTCTAACACCCTGCCACGCCAAATCATCTTCATTGACTTGATGTCGTCACACCTCACCAGACATCGAATCGCCAGCTTCGTGATCCCCTGAATGTTATCTCTTTTTCACTCCTTCTCTTCCTGCCATTTTTGTTTTATTTTTCTGTTTTCGTTTTTTCTTACTCTTTGTTAGGATGTTTGTTGCATTTGGTGAAAGATAGATAGCAGGGGAGAAAGAAGCAGTGTGGTGAGAGACGACGTGGTGAGGGATAAGCAGTGTGGCTTCGCCAAAAAAAGTGTGAGTGACCACACCAAAGAAGAAAGGCAAGACAGATAGGGTTGAAAGAGATTATTCAAGTTAAACCACAGACTTCTCCTCAGCCGTGCATTAATAGGAGAGGCAGTCTAACACTATTATAACACAATCTTTCTTTCTCACCTCATTCTGTATAAAAAATATCTACTCATGGAGGGAGTGGAGGCAATAGATTCATCTTGTCCTTGGCTTGTGAATGGAAGAGAGGCTACAGGGTATCAGAGTTGAAAAAGCACACAAACTGAAATGTCATCCCTTTGGAGAAGAGGAATGTCTATGACCATTTCTTTGCTATACGGTCTAATAACCTACATTCTTCCTCTTAGATGTGTGTGGATCAAGCTTGGAAAGATTGTTAACAAAACATGATTGCCTCATCTCGATGATTGAGTTTACAATAACCATCTACAATGGAGTTGTATGTGTTCTGATTTGGTTTACATCCTTGCTTGATCATGTATTAAACCACATCAATAGCCTCCACAAACAATGAATCAGCTGCATAACTTGAAACAAAGGTATTGTAGGTGATTACATTTGGAATAAGGCTAGAATCTCCCATTTCTAAAAAATATCCGTGAAACCTCTTTCATCCGAACATTTCTACAATAGGCATAAATGATAGTATTATATGATATTATATTAGGTTTCAATCCTTTTTCCAAAATTTCCCTTAACATCTCTTCGGACTTCTCAAATTTGCAGAACGGCTATACATATACATCAAGGTATTGTAGGTTGTCAAGCTAGGAGTGAACCCACTCTCATTCATGAAGTTCAAGATCTCATTTGTTTTGCTTACCATCTGCCTCCTGCCATAAATCGAAATCATGCCATTTAGAGTGGTTATGTCAGGGGAAAATCCTTTTGTCTTCAACTCTAAGAAGGCACGCTCTGTTTATGTAAGGAGGTCACTTTTACTATTCACCAAAACAAGGGTCTTCAAGAGCACAACATGAGGTTCAATCAGACCAAAGAATATCTCTTCTGCAAGAGCAAGCATCCACTCAATCTCGTTGCCATTGGCATAAGCATGAAGCAAAGAACAGTATTTAGCTCATTGGGTTTACACCGTCAGGCAATGTTGGTTTGTGAATGTATTTTCTCATCAAGTTGTCAATGTTGGTTTTCTAACTGAATTACCCAGCGTAGTATAATTTATCAATTTTAAAGCTTGCTGAAGGAACAAGTTAATTCAAAAGGCATCCTTCTATGAATGTTTATTAAACATGCACTATAGTTAAAAATTCTGTTGTTTCAGCTTTATTAGAATGACCATACACTTTGCAGGGTCAAAGCCATTAGCACATCAATTTCATGTTCATAGCTATCCATGAAGATGTAATTAAAAGAGCACTCAGATGGTGTAAATTTAAAATTAAAATTTCTTAATGTACAATCATATGCGCATGCGGAATTCATGTCTTGAAGACAAGCAAGTTAAACTTCTGCAATATTAGTTAATATGATGATGAACCAATTGAAAGCTAACAAAAATAGGGAATTTTCAACTTATTAGAACAAATTATGAAAGATTCAAAGCAATATTAATAGAACTGAAAATTTAACGGCTCATAACTCACCTTTAATTACATAAGTTTACTATATGATAGATTATCCAACATCTTGGTGTACACAAAAGTACTACAATATATTTGCAGAATTAAGTCAGCAAAGATTTGTCCCTGTATTGATAGCAAAAGTTCAAATTGAAGGTATACAAAAAATACAGCACAATTAAAATGTTTAATTTGTGTTTGAAGCAATTAACAAGATGCTTTTATTAGCATTTCCAAAAAGTTGCGTAAGTCTTGAACTGTGGCATAGTGCTATTCAAAAATCTTGAACAACATGGTATTTGTGACTTCGCGAATCTGATGACTGGAAAAGTGTAGATAGACAAAGAGATGCTACACCATAAACAAACAACCATTTCTTATTGCCAAAACCAAATCAAAATGACAAAGAAAATCATCATCAAACACAAACCCACCAATCAAAATCAAATATTGCCAAAACATACTACCCAAAGACAACAAGTGCTACACAAAAAATAGTGTGCCCAATTTTCATACCGCAAGTTAACCTGCTGTTGCAGCAAATAAAAAAAACCACCCATTTGCATAAATGACTTGGTTGACCTATTAAGATGAGTAAGAATAAGGTTAGTGAAAGTAAAAGGTAATAGGCATAAATAACATATGGTTTAAAACAATTTTAAGTACCCGTTGAACTTGAAGCTTGTGACAAGATTGACATCTGAGTTGAAGAAGGCATTGAAGGTGCTGCAAACTGAGCTGCTGAAGAGGGTGCAGTCATTGTGGGCACAAATGTTCGCTACAAAATGAAAAAAAGGAAATCAATACTAGTATGATAATCATTGGAAAAAATTATGATGAAATGGACATTTTACTATTACCTTCTGCTTTTTTCCTTTATTTGCATTTGTTGGAATTTTTTTTTTTTTTTTTTTTTTTTTTTTTTTTTTTGCAAGACCTTTTGTTATGGCCCATGACATTGTAGACACTACATCTAAGGGTAGAAACCCTTTTACTTTTTGGCTCTTCGGTTGGGTCTCTCCTTCTTGACTTGGGAGGTCTACCAGGCTTGGGTTGCTTGGTTGGTGGCCATATTTTTTCATCACTAACCTCTGGCTAGCTAGTCTTGTCAGGGACAGGGTGGATCATGTCTGCATAAGTTTATAGGTACATTGGAATTTTAAGCTTTTGATCAACATGTTCTTCAAAGTTGGAAATGTTTCTATGTAACAAACAACTTATAGCATGAACACAAGGAATACCCAATAGCTGCCACACCCCACAATCACACACTAGTCACCCAAAACTAGCACATGTTTTCGCTCTTCCTTCTTATCAAACACCTCAAACTCATCAGATCCAGGGTACTGGACATTGACATTTCTAGTTGACTCAATCAACTTGTTAATCTATCTGTGAACCACTGGTGGAAGAGGTATAACCCACTATGTATCGGCTTGGAATTTGTATTATAATCGTTTCATCACCCTACATCAATAAAGCTCAAGTAGACTTAGTATGGGAAGTTCTCTATTTTCACCCAACCATGAATTGAACCATTCACTCATGTTATTGGTAATGTAGTCTAACTTCGATGTTGTGTCAAAGGCATGTCTGGACCATTGGTTCGGTTCATTTTCAAGCAACCATTGTATACACCTTCCTCTACATCCTTGACCATACCTATGGCCTCAACAAAATTTATCCTGTTTGCAACCCTACTCACTTGTCAAAACAATTTCCTTAGGTGAACCCTAGGAAAAATCTTTCTAAAGTTAGAGTACACATGCCGAGCACAAAATCAACTCCTTGCATTTGGCCACTCAGCTTGTAATGCATTTAGAATACCTTTCTGCCTATAACTCATGAATGTCTCATGCTCTAAGTTGCCCAAGAAATCATGCAAGAGTCAAAGAAAGAAGTCGCACGAGTCATTATTTTCTACCTCACAAACACATATTGCTAAAGGGAATATCCCATTGCTTGCATCCATCGATACTTTCGATAGAACTACACCACCATATTAACCTTTCAAATGGCAGCCATCAATCCCTATAAAATACCTACACCCTTCCAAAAATCCTCTTTTTTGAGCTGCAAAACTTAGAAAAAAATCTCTTAAATCTAGGACTTTCGGGAATTTCTTCTCTAATCAACCTTAGTTCTATCATCGATCTAAGGTTGGTGACTTGAAGAATGTGCGTGTACTTAAACAACCAAGCAAATGACTTAGCATGCTGTTTTTTTGTCATTCTAGTTGCAATTCTCCTAGCCCTATACAACTTCCATTTATGTATCTCCAAAAAAATGCACTCTTCCTAATTCAGCATCTAAGGGTTTTACACAACAACCCTTATATGACTAAATAAAATCCCCCATCTTCTTGACAATCCATGCGGCTGAGGCATCCGAATTGTTATAAACTCTAAGGCATGTGTGCATATGTTCATATTTCCTAATTTGGTACGACTGCTTGTTAATCATTAAGGATGCATACAGATGGAATGGACAACCCTTTACTTTGCACACTGCTTTGATCCTTCACTTTTGATTATGCACCCTTCTCACTACAAAGCCTCTCTGAATTATGTAGTCCTTTAAAACCATCCTAAAATGCACAATACTTCTAAAAACTTGCCCTACCTCAAAGTAAATTTTCCCATCTACCCCATATTGAAACTCATTTGCCTTCATATTCCTACTCATCCTGCTAACTACATCCTCATCCTCACTAGACCCCAAACCCATGAAATCGTCACTATTTTGATCATTATCAGACAAAATTCCCCCACTTTCAGCCCTTTCATCTCTACTTGCTACATTACCCCTTTCATTATCACCAAACTCACCATCAACATTCCCAACTACACCACCAAACCCACTGCCTATTTCATCTTCCTGATCGGAGGCATCACTCCAATAGAAGTCATCATCACAAAACCCTTCACGATGATTTTCTGTTTCATTGTCATTAGGCTTATTAAGGTTCAATTCAGGCAAAGGTTGCAATGATTTCAAACTCTATACCGAGAAAGCATCAACATACAACCTAATGTCCTTCAACCTCTTCGATCCATATTACTTGAAAAGAAATGCCACATCCTCATCATTTTCTATTAAACATTTCTTCCCTAACCACAGTAGCTTAGCCTCCACCCTAAACTTCTCATTAGGATATAGTTGAACAATTGCATTCTCCTCCGCAACACATGTTTTCATGTCCTTTATTAACACCATGTGGTTAAATTCATCAGGGTTAACATTCCGTGTCTCACAATCAATACCAAACAATTGAAATATCAAATTAAACAGTTGCGGCTTCATCCTGCAAAATGAAAAATTTATATGACAAGATATTCATGCTAGCACTCCTAATATCACATTCAAGCAAACCAGTCCCACCGTTTGGCTGGATTTTTCTTTCATTGTAGTAAACAAGTCTCACTCCACATTATCCATAGTATATATTGTGAAACAACACATCAATCAATCACATAAAACTTAACATTCAAAAAGCCACAAATCTACATGTAATTTAAACCAAAACTCATCTCATGCAATCACCACAAACACTTACTATACAATAATTAACTTACAGGGTCATACAAAATTTCCCCTCAAATGATAATACTTACAACACATAAACAACCTAAAATATCGACATGAAAAGGTTACCAAACTGATGCAAAAAATAGTGTTTTCATCCTAAACTAATTACAATTACAACAAATGCACACTACAAGTAAAGTCAACACCACATGCAAGCATTGTGAAACAACTCATCAATCAAAATCACACAAGCCCTCAGTATTGGACAAAATTACATAAAATGCTCAACATGCACCATATTAACATCAAACTTATAAAAAATTAAAATAGGAAAAAAAAAAAACAAACAAACAAATACAATGATATGAAAAGCTTACAAATAACAATTATCTGATGCAAATGATACCTATAAGAAATTTCTCCAAAATGATAACAATTACAACCGATGGACACTAAATCCAAGTACATGCAAGTATTGTAAACAATCCAATTGTCAAAAAATCACAACACTCAATAAAGTAAAAAAGACTTGAATTTCGATAACTTGAATTTACACTTGGTTATATATTTTTTAAGGGTTTTTCAAATATAAATTAAGCCCTTAGTCCAAGTAGTAACACGAGCATCAAAGTCTGAAAACAATGTCCATGGAAAAGTTTATGTAAAGAAGTAAAGTCTGTTCACCATCCTAAATACAACAAGAGCATTGATTTCAATTACAATCAAACAAATCCCATTAACACCACTTTACATCAAACAAAAGGGCAAAAACAAAGACCAGTCACCAGTTTCCTCTTTTAGTTTTATTTCTTCCTATTGATTTCCGATTTTATTTAGTTTCTAGTCATTGGCTACCTAAAAACTTATTATATTAGATATCGAATAAAAGTAATTGAAGAAACAAATTCTAGAGATCTTTACATGTCCTTCTCTCAGAGTTATCTACAACATTCTGCAATATAAGCAACTTAACAAAAATATCACCTGGCCTTAGAGCTTTGCTTCACTATCCACTTTTGATCTCCACCACTTCCAAATCCTGCGAACCAAACACAAACCAACTTAGTACTACAGTGAAATATAAAAAACCAAGAACAACAACAAGTCTTTCACAGTTACTTTCACTCAGGAAATATTTTGCACAAACCCTTACACGCATACACACTATCAACGACAACCAACAAACCATCATACAACTTTCGATACTCTTCAAAGAAAAAAAAGGTTGATGAATATTTACCTACTCCATTAAACCTTCGCTTTTCGCTGTTTAGTTGTCGATGATTTATCTACCGTCAATCCGTAAACAACCTTACATCATCAAATGTTGTTGTTCCTTATGTCGTACACCAATAATGTTGCTTCTCAATGTTTTTTCCCTTCACTCGTCACAAACAGTTTTCATCACTCCGTCATGGTCGTCGGCTTTAACTCGTCCTCCCCTGTCGCTAGTTCATGTTTCACTGGTTGTTGTCGATGGTTTCATTTAGGTCGTCGTCGATAGTTGCCGTTCGGTTGCTCAAAGCCTCAAACTCTAAACAAAAAACAAAGCCACAACAAACGAAAAGCCAATAGACTTTCGTTTATTCTTCTTCTTTTTTTCTTTTTTTTTTTTTTAAAATTCAATGTCAACTGTTAAGGACACATGTCAAGCCCCCAGTGAATCTTCCAAGAGAAGCTTCTTCCATTAATCGAGAAAGATAATTAAAATTTCAAATTTGATTGCTCTACATACAATTACTATATTACCTTTTAATAAATGGAAATTTATAACAAAAAACGACGGAGAGTACCTGTTTGTCCTTTCCAAACTATTTGGATACCAGATTGTCTTTACTTCAAACCTTGGGTGGGTGTACGTTGTTCAACCTTTATATTATAGGTGTTTTGCACGGCGTGTGGAGCCCAGTCAAGTCAAGTTGGACAGCAAGAATAGTTATTTTATAATTATTATTTTTCTCTTTTGTGTTACAGCTTCTAATAATATTGGTTTTTTAATTAAAAAATGTCCATTTGATAGGTTGGAGTGATGATTTATAAAAAAAAAATTGTATTTTTATCATATTTTTAAATTATTATGTAAATTCTTGTATTAATAATTATGGTTTTACTAATCTTATAAATAAAATGAATTGATAAGAAGTTATGAAAGGGTCTTAAACTATAAGTTTTCTTGATCAATGGTCTGGAGTTGGTTCATTTATGGACGGGTGAGATCCTTTTGGCGTTTTTTATTTTTATTTGTATTTTGTTGATGTCAGTGTAACATGGTCACTTATATTGTAAATGTGGAATGGACCAACTCTCACAACTCTATTCAAACTATTGGGCTAAAAAACACTCACAAATACCTTACTAGAAAAGTCTTAGATAAAATAAATTATTTAATCTTAAAGTTTTGTTTAAGTGCTAATAAACATATATTACCTTAAAAAAATTAGATAAATTCTATGGGAAGGGAAGCAACCTAAATATCATACATTTTATCATGCTATTATGATTCTCCTAAAAACATTATGGTTCTCCTTCTGTAACCAAATGTACTATTTAATTTTTTTCTAAAATTATTACCTCTACGTATAGTTATATAATTACAAAATAAAAATTATATGGTCTGGAGTATGTTGCTTCGTTTATGGGCAGCTGACATCCTTTCGGCGTATTTCTTATTGCTCCCACCTAAAGTTTTCTTTAAAGACAATTCGGTACCCCAAAAGTTTGAAAATGACAATAACCCACCAACTATTAAGTCTGTCAGACAATTTCCCACGTTACTGTTAAAATTTGTTAATAAAATCTGTTTAAAGAAGCATAGGATAGTCATTTTACATACAGCTGAAAATAGTTGGACGATTGCGTTGAATCCAGTTAGATTCTTTGCCAAAATTGACGGAATCCATCACCCTAAGCCTATTTGCACAGCCCTCTTGCCTCATCCTTTTGCCTCATCGATCGTTTTTTGGCCGAATTTGGCATTTTTTTCTTAAAGTCTAGTGACAAACAACGGCATTGGCGCATGTTGGGAATGGAGGTCGCTGACTACGACCTTTTGTCAAGCACGTTGTGTGCGTGCTAGAAAATAATGAAGGAAAGAGCCTTGAGGAGCTACGGCGACCAAAAAACAAAACCTACACAAGCAAACAACACTTCAATAACAAGATTTTCAACAACAAACTCTAAAAGGGCCCAAGATCATCGATAAAGGAGTCGCAGCTTGTTGGGTTGGTTGGGGGATTTTCACAAACAGTTGGAGGGCGGGCAAACACTAAGTGCTAGACAACAAATGGTGAGTGGGGATGAGTGATGGGAGGTTGGGTTTCGTGGAGGGAATGATGGGGATCTGAATGGTGATGGATTGGTGGATTTCCAATGTGAATATCGACCAGAATATGGCTTCAAATATGAACAGTCACGAAGAATAATGGTAGCCACATTTTCGTGATTAATGGGTGCACCAGTGTCGGGATTTGGTGGGTTTAAGTGAGGGAGGGCCAGGAGGGTGGATGGAGGAGGTTTTGGGTCAAAAATGGCAGGAAAGTGGCCAAAACGTCTGTGGCAGAGGTTGTTAATATGCGCTGGTGGCAGAAGTTGCTAATGTGCGTTGCCGAGAAGAAGAAGATGGTTGTTGACATAAAAACTCTTTTACTATTTTTGAATTCACCAAGTTAACAGAAAAAAATTAACTATTGGTGGGTTATTGTCGTTTTCAAACTTTTGGGATACTAAATTGTCTTTAGAGCAAACTTCGGGTGGGAGCATGTCGTTCGGCTTTCTTATTATTATTAACATTTTGTTGATGTCAGTGTAACATACAAAACTTAGAACCAGTGAACACTAGTTTTCTAAATGTGGAATGGACCAACTCTCACAACTCTACTCTGTGCATAAGCCTATTAATATCATATTTTACCTTGTTATCAACAAAACCTGATCTCCTTTAAAACCACCAAAACATGCGAAGTCTCCTTACTTTAAAAAGCCTTTACCTTGTTATTAGCAGGCTTTCTGGTGGATTGCAAAGGAAAACAAAACAATCCATTATCCCGTCATTCCTACTCCTCCAGTCCAATCCATCATGATGGTTCAATCACCTAACCCTCAAAAGACAAGAAAGAATTTCACTTATGACACGGATTTACCTTCTCTTAAGGAAACTGACTCAACAGCCAAAAGTGGCTCCTTCCAAAGCTATACAGCCTGATGGCTTGAGACCAAAACTTTCCCAAGCTGAAGCAATTCTTAATTGGTAGACTGAAAATGCTTTAGTCCAGAATAAAACCATGACCAAAATAGAACAAAAATTAGATCTGCTAACTCATCATGTGGACTTTCAATTCTAGAATCTCTATGTTGATTTCTTGTTTACAAAAACAAATTGATCAGCTCCACCAAGAATTGAACCACATCATCAGGTACTCTCATAGTCATTTAGCTCAATTTATCTAGAAGGATGTAGAAATGAGATTGCTCAAAATCTAAATGGCATCACTTCAATAGGAATATCTTAAGCAAAAACTTAGACAACCACAATCTTTTCCTAAAGTATCTTCAATGACAAATCCTTTTGACTCTTCACCAGTTTGGCTGTAACCTTTACTTTTACCATTTCCAAAGATCAGTCAAACTTTGGTCTCTCCTCAAAGACCTTCTGGTGCAGTTCAAGCTTTTGGAAATATTGAACAACTTTGCAAAGAACGTGATGAAAAGAATAAGCAAGAGTGTGAGCAAAAGAGGCGAGACAAATATTCTGCTAAAGCACCTAAGTCGGCGTGGAAACACCTGATAATATACCTGACTCTTTCTCTTCCAATCATTTAGATCCTCCATCTCCAAAGCCTCATCATCCTTTATCTAAGGATAAGGTTCCGATGCAAATGATGATGATGGAAAACCGCTAGACTTTTGCTAATCCTGTCTATTCAGACAGTCCTCTTTCTTCCAATTATATGAGCTCTTTTCTTAAAGACATGGTAGAAAGACAGTGTATTGCAACCTCTAGTATAACTCAGGCTTCTTCGTCTTCCTTCCAAACAAAATCAAAAGCTGATATGCTTTCTAGTGATGAATTGTTTGACAGTAGCTTTGATTCTGCCAGTGGTACTTCTAATCAACACTTTAATGTTTATCCTCAATTAATGACTCACCAACCCAAACCCTTAAGACAACTTGTTGTCGCAAAAGTTGATGATGATGAAATGCCTGAAGGTAATGATTTCATTCTAGATTCTCCACTTATGTATCGACAACCCCGTCATACTACAGTTGAGCATGATCTCATACAACTTCAGTCAAGCTCCACACTTTTACTATTGATGATCTTCCTCCACATAAATTGAGAAATCTGATGTATGAATTTCAAGCCTGGTTACCAGCTGAGATGGTTAAACCTAATGCTTAAGTTTCCACTGTTCATAACAAGCTTCAACTAAATTTGGTGGAATTCTCCGTGATTGGTGGAATAGTCTTGAGGAATAAAGAAAAATGTTGTTAATCTAAATGCTAGATATTAATCAAGCTCTATATCCCCTCTATGATGAATTTTGCAGATTACCTCGTCTTTATATACTACAAGAAAAATGGCATTCGACATCTATCGAAAATATATGCTAATAGTCAAATTTAGACATTGATTGTGTATCGTGTCTAGAATTCCTTAGTCGCCAGCTAGATGCAAAAACGTTGTCCCAAAAAGCATCCATGACTAAAAACATAGTTAGACGCCAAAATTTTGTCTTTAGCGACCAACAATTTAGTTACTAATTGCCTCGAAAAAGAGTCCCCTGAATTAAACGTCAAATGAATAAGGGTAATTTGGTAAAATTGCATTGCAACTATTGATTGAGTTACATAATGTAGCTTTTAATGACTAAAAAATGGATAGTAATTCCCCAAAAAATAGACACCGAATGCTTAAAGGTAATTTGATAAAAGCATTTCGCAATTAATTTTTTAATTGCAGAATACCTCTTTTAATGACTAAAACTTTAGTGGTAAATGCCAAAAATTTTAATCGGAGAATGTTGAACCGAAATAAGATAATTTCCTTTCTACAACCATTAACTTAGTTGTAGAAAGTGTGTTTTAATGATTAAATTATCTGTGCCGAAAACAACTCAATCTTAGTTACTAAAAGTGTTTGACCCATTTGCTTTCTTTGATTTCGCAACTGATCATTTGATTAGGAAAATGGATTTTTCTACATCTGACATCTAAGTGGTATAGTTGCCCATAGTATATGAGATTTGGAAACTAATTTTTTTTAGTTAATAATATTTGATTAGTCCAAGATTGTTTATTATTTTTGCTACTAAAACTTTAGTGTCAAATAGGATTACATTTAAGAGTAATGTCGCTACTTCTTGTAATTCACCTGGTGAACACATTGAACATCAACAAAATAAGAGACACAATACAAAAATGTGGATCAATAACATCGATTATCTTCATTGGATATAAAGTCAATAGTTCATACATGGATATTTTTTTGCAACATGAGCAATAAAAATCCAGAAATGCACTATCATGTGTGCATAACCAAAAACAAAAGCATGCACCCATTATTTTCATCAATACCATCTAAATATATGCGCAAGCAATCCCAAAAAGTCCAAAAAAAAAGAAAAATTATATCCTACCCCCATATCAAAATATGTACTGCCCACACAATACGAAAACTAACCATCAATGGTAGCATCTCAAACGTTACCAGCGGGTTCTAGACGCAGCTGATGCAGAAGATGATGACTCATTATCAGTTGGAGATAGAGTTGGAAGTGGATTTGGAGTGGTAACAAGTTGTGCACTTGCAGCTGCTGTAGTCATGTGAGTTATCATCTCAAACATTTTTTGATGTTGTTCTTCCAGCAATTTGATTTTATCCTTTAGTTCTTCAAATAGTATGAGTTGCTCCTCCAAATCTTTAAATCTTTTTTTGTTGTGTTGAACTGTGCGCCTTAGCTCTGTTGCATCTGTTGTATCTTGCTACTGAGTCACCGAGAATGCAAAATTTTGGTTGAAGCCGAAAGCTTTACCAAGCACTTCTTCACAGATTTTAGCTTCAGATCTTTCACTTTCCCTCGCATTGGTTTCCTCTTGCATCACAATCACTTTCTCCTGCCATCAATTCATACCATAAGCAATAAGTCCAGCAAGAATTTGGGATTCAATAGATACAATATAATAACATTTAACACCATTTATTGAATGCATATAGTATGAACACCTCATATGCATCTCATCCATTCTCTGCGGTGCAGTCAATAGTTGTGGTTTAACATGGCCAAACTTATAGAATATTATGTAAATATTCAGAGTTTATATGAATTATATGCATAATGTCTCATCATCTTCTTCAACATCAACATCAGTAAGAAATTAAGAAGAAAATCAATCTACTATATTGGATTCACTTTCTACTTCAGATCTCCACCAGTATGCATCTCCACCAATACGCATCTCATCCACCAATATCTCATGAATGAAATTTATAGGTAAATTAATCATGATTCAGCTGAGTTTTATTTCTTCTTTTTTTGGCTATATAGAGAACACTCTAAAACAGACAAAGTTTTCATTTATTTAGCATTGTCAAGTTGCTTTCTAACAATAAAATGTGTTTAGTATTGCCTCAAAATTAGTCTGTGATTTATCCATTATATAGAGAACTATATATCAACATTCATCCCTGCATGTTGCCCAGTGAGTGCTATGATTATATTTCTTTCTACATATCTATAATTTATGTTTGTATCAAAACATTATTTATTAGACAAATAAGCATTGAATTGATGAGTTTCTTGTGCAAGAAATTAAGTAATAATAGATACAATCGTAACTATACAACTCATGCAACATTAATTTGATAATTCATACCTGATGAACTTAGATATAGCTCTCTTACTTGTTCATTAACCCACCCTTTCTCGACGCTCCAACGAGTGTCATGAAACAATCGTATTGAACCGACCAAATCCACACCCAAAACAACCACTAAATCAGGCAAAACCCAAACAAATTTAACATCATTAGCAAAACATATTAAAAATAGAACAATTATTTAAAATAAGAGTCATGAAACAAAGAAAACCCATTAAAGCTTACCTCTGAAAGAGTTGAATCACACTCAAATCAAAACCCAAATCAAAAAGAGATCGAAAGAACAAACCCACAAGGCAGTTTTAAAAAAAAAAAAACCTAGAAGATACACAGAAATAAATGTATAGAAAATAAAATTGAAGATCTAAAGAACAAGAAAGTGAATAAAAACGCAAACCTTAGTGGGACAAATCGATGATATGAACGGGAGATACTTTGGAGAAATCGATGAATATGAACCTTAGTGTAGAAAAGGTTTAGGGCTCATTGTTTTTGGGTAAATTTTTGTGAGTGTTAGATGTTTACGACATAAGCATATCTTTGTTATTGTCTGCAAAATTACAACTATGCCATATTTAAATGCAGCCTTCCAATTTATTTCAAGCGGGAACATGAGCCGCCCAAAATTTGGTTGCATAATTTTCACTATATTTCGCAACTAAATACTTAGTTGCCCAAAAATGATCATTTACAACTAACGAATTAGTCATTCAAAATTCATTTTAGTCACTAAAACAATTATTTTCCTTCATTTAACTAAGTACATTGGGCACCTAAAAAATTCCATTCATTTTGGTGACTAAATACAATTTAGTTGCTATAGATGAGTTTTTGCAACTATTTATAATAAGCACAAAATTATTTGTTGCTAAATATACCATGGGCCTCTTGCAATTCTAGATAAAAGCTAGGATATTTCGGTAATTGTGTTATTCTGTAACTAATCAAATAGTTACAAATTAAACCCTAAATATTTGTGTCGAATTTAGCAATGATAGTGTAGTTACAAAAAATTGTTTCCTGTGACCAAAAATTTAGTTGCAAAATCTATTAATGTAGACGCCAATTATGCTGTTTTCGCAGGAAAAAATTACCACCCAAGAATTGGCAACCACAAAAATTAGTTGTTGATATTATTTTTTGGGCAACAAATCAATTAATTGCAGAATATTGAATTTTGATGCCCAAGGCCGGAATAAATGGGCCCAGAATTTTATTCACCTTTCGCCGATCGATTGCAATTTAGATGCTTTTATGTGGGGTTTCTGCAACTATTTTTGCCCAACTATTATGAAAACTAGGTCAAAGAAGAATATTTCAAGATGCGATGATATTCTCTAAAAAAAAAGATCTTGACAAACATTATAAAGAAATGTTGAAAGGATATAATGTACTTAAAAAGAATGGATGATCCTAATATGAAGCAAGCCTTTTTAGCCTCCATTCCAGAATTTCTAAGTCATAAAGCAACCAAGCTCATGTAATCTCAAAGAAAACACCTTTGTTCCACTTTTCTTGGAGAAATTTATCAGTTTGTCTTGCTCTAGAAAATCTTTGTTCTCAGAAATAATTTTTTGATGACTATCTGAAACGCTCTAAACAAATGACAAAGGTTTGCCACAAACCAGACTTGAAGATCAAGTGCAAATCAGATCACTCATGTTCTTGTCCTACCAAAAAGAAGTTTTATTCTAGACATATTAAGTATTCTCAACCTGATGCTTCTACTAGACGCAAGTCTCGAAGCTTCAAGTTTTGCAAGTTCTTCAAACAAAGAAACGCCAAGGCAAACAATCTAATTGGTGTTACTTGTGCAACTGTCCTAGCCATTTTGCTAAGAATTGTCTGAACAAGCCCATACCATCAACAAAAATGATGCAACAACTTTCTCAACTCATTGATATAGACTTTTCTGATGATGATGTCATGGATGAAGAACCCACTTTAGATACTGTTTTTCAGTTTCTAGCCACTGATATTAATTTCTCTAATTCAAATTATTGTCACTATTGCTACCAGATTCAACAAATTCCACAATCCTTTCCATCATTAACCTTCTCATGTCAAATACTTATAGCAAAAATCCAAATCTTCCCTACTAAATATTCCACTCCTATTTCTATTATAGCATTTTTTGATATTGGTGCTACTCGCACTATTATCAATCCTAAAATCCTCCTATCCTCCCAGTGGAAACCTTATCAAGAAGTTTTCTACATTGCTAATAATGGCACTTTCACTACTCATCTGATCAGCAAACCCATTAAAATTTAAATTTTTCCAAGATGTTTCACTTTTCACAAAGTTCTTGGTTCTAATTTACTTGGCAAAGATATGGTACTAAGTTTTGATATTTATTCCAAACTCAATAAACTTAGAATCCTCCCTGATGGTATTTGGTACAAGATGTTTTTCCAATCTTGGATCACTCAACCTAAATTGTTTTAGATTGAAAGCAATCCCATTGAGCAAATCAAAGTCCAGCTTATTTCTAGATCCTGTGCAGATTCTCATGCAGATTTTCTCACCAAATGTTCCCATCCATTATGGAAGAACTTTGATTTCTTTATTCATCTTCCATTCATCGAAAGTGAAGATATCAATCCCACTAAAGCCAGCCACTCTAGTATGTCACCAGAAAATCGTAGCCTTGCTCAACAAGAATGTACTCAACTTTTATCTCAAGGATTGATTGAACCCACAGATTCTCAATGGGCATGTGAATCATTTTATGTCAATAAACATGTTGAACAAACCAAAGGAAAGCTTAGACTTGTTATCAATTATCAGCCTTTGAATTTCTTTCTCTGCGATGACAAATTTCCTCTGCCTTCCAGATAAATCCTTTTTGCAAATTTACATACTGGAAAGATGTTTTCCAAATTTGATCTCAAAGCAGGGTTTAGGTAACTTGGAATTCATCCTGATGATCGTCATAAGACTGCTTTCTACATTCCTAACCAAATTACCAATGGACAATCATGCCTTTTAGTCTTAAAGTGACTTCTTCTTTGTCTAAAAAGCCATGATGAAGATATTTGCTCCTCTTCTTCATACATGTCTTATCTATATTGATAATATCCTCCTCTTCTCAAAAGATAAAGAGTCTCATCTTCATCTTCTTTGCAAATTTGCTGATATCATACACTCTTATGGTATCATGTTCTCTGAGAAGAAAATCCAGCTAGGTCAGACAAAGATTGATTTTCTTGGTATGGTCAATGTTGATGGCAAGTATGACCTCCAGACTTATATTGCTAATGAGTTACAAAAATTCCCAAGTTTTCTCACCACTTAGAAAGAAATGCAACAATTCTTGGGAATTGCCAATTACATGCGCAGTTTCATCCCCAACATTTCCCAACTTACCTCTCAACTTTTCCAGATACTTAAGAATAATTCTCCTTTATGTTCTGACAGGCAAACCAATGCAGTTAAGGGTCTTAAGCACAAAGCTTTCCTTACATAACTATTGAAGATCCCATCTTATAGGAAACGAATTCTTTAGACAGATGCTAGTGACACCCATTAGGGTGCAGTGCTTTTTAAATAAGATGATGATAAAGTATGACATTTGTGTGGATACCAGAGCGAACAATTCAAATCGCATCAACAACATTATCATTCTACTTTCAAAGAAATATTGGTAGTAAAATATGCTATTGTAAGGTTTGAATTTCATCTTGTTGGACATCATTTCTTTGTTGAAATAGACATGAAATCTTTTGATCAAATACTTCAATTCAACAAGAAAAAGGTTTCACATCAACAATTACTCAAATGGGCAGAATGGTTTAACAAATACTCTTTCATCATCCAACACATCAAAAGCCACACCAATACCATTGCAGATTATTTATCCAGGCCTAAAGCTAAACAAGTTTGTTTCATTAACCCTAGGTCCAAACCACTTCCTTGTTTCATGTATCAACCACTAACCCAGTCCAGTTTTTGTTCATCCTCTTCTTCACCTAACCTTATACCAGACACACCTCCTGAATTCTATAACCTTGTCCGAACTCGTACCATTGATGGAAATGCCACCACCCTCATGTTTTCTTATCAAATCCAATGCATTGAAAAGTATGGACAATCCATGTATGATATATTAGGTGTTAATCTAGATTATCCCTTTTCAAAGATCTTTTGTATACCTCCTGGTCCAAATTTATACTTTTAAAAGAATTATTATGGTTCTTTTGGTATATGTTACACCATTATCACATTGCAGTCCAATTCCCTCTCCATTACATGTTGAAAATGATTTCTCAGTATTAGTCATCTTCAAACTTTGGATTAGACCCTTTGATGACTTTTCCTAAATGGCTCAAAACCTTGGAAAAATGGAAGTCTGTGTTTACTCATCAACTTGCTCGACATCGAGGTCCTATGTCAACCAAAGTGGCATGGTCCATCATGTTTTTTCATAGACACCACTATATCAGATTTGATGGCTTATGCTTCTCACAGCATCAAGTCACATTTCATAGGTCCTATCCATATGATTTGGTCCATATTA
Organism: Pistacia vera; assembly: GCF_008641045.1. NCBI lineage: Eukaryota > Viridiplantae > Streptophyta > Magnoliopsida > Sapindales > Anacardiaceae > Pistacia > Pistacia vera. The sequence goes on from NW_022196634.1 coordinate 1,487,000, forward strand.
TGTTTGATCACCCTCTTGAGATTAGATCTATTCAAAAAATCCTTTTTAAGAAAAATCAGACGATTCCAGATGAGTTATGGCCGTCTTTTCACGATGATTCTCCATGGGAACTCTTTCCTCAAGCCTACACTGAGAAGCTACTCCAAGCTAGACAGACATGCATAAGTTTCATTATTAATGCCACTTCAGATATACAAGACTATCCAGAATTGTGGTATCCACATTCTCAACCAGACATTGATGAAAAAGAAGAGTTTCAGCAGACTCATGACCATTATCTTCATAAATCCAAGCGGTAGCAGTACATGTATGCACCAAGTACCATTGTAAAGTAGCCAGCTCAGTCTCCAGTCATTTCTTTGGATACTTATCCAAATTCATCTTATCGATAAATCGCTACTAATTGGATTTAAGTAATGGGCTATCTCGATTTTTGTGATGAAGACTCGTGGAATGCTACAAATTTGTCAGATGATTAAAACTCTATTGCGGACAAATTTGTTGCAAAATTTAAGAGTACTATGTGTCTTAAAATTAATATCTATGTCCTTAATGTTTATCTGTAAAATATGTGTGGATCATATGGAAGTTTGCCATATCAAGCGTAATAATGTTTTTGTGTAGTCAAAACTGAAAAAAAAAAAAGTCAAAAATGTCAAGCTCTTAGCCATGTGTACTATGTTTTGTTTTTAAATTTCTATCCCCCACGTTGACAATATTTCACATGGATCATGTAAAATGTTTGTACTCGGTAGAAGGTTATTCTCCTTCTATTCCTGTATTTGCCTATAAATAAGAAGCCATTTTTCTCGTTTTGGGAGAAGGCAAAGTTGTGTTTGTAAAATTTCTCTCTATGTTTGTCTGGTACACTTAAGACTCTCTTTTAATCTCAAAGATGCCGTAATATTCTAATAATGGTGAGAATACTAAAAAGACCTCTCATAGTTTGAAAAATTGTCACATCATCCTTTATGTTTCTAATGTGCTTTAAAAAAAAAATTTAGACTTTTCTAGTAAGCTATTTGTGAGCTATTTGTGAGTTTTTTTTTTTTTTGGGGGGGGGTCTTATTAAAGATAAAATGACTTATTTAATCTTTTATAAAATAACAAATCTACTTAAGAGTTGGGAACTTGAGATAAAACAATCAAGGTGGGGGCATAACTAATGGAATTTGATCTCTAACCATACATATTAATTATTATACTCTAATGATTCTCCTTTCTTACAACACAAGTAATTATAAACATCATGCTTCTCCTTCTATAACCAAAACATACTATTTAAAAAATATATATATACTGTATAATTATTATCTCTACGTACAATATTATAAATAAAAATATATTAAATGTATACTATTATAACGAGGAAGTGTAAGTTTTAAGTTGAGTACACACATCTCTTCCAATCCCAATGGAGACAAATCTCTGCAAATTTGAATGGAGGGACATTTTGGCATCCTTAAGCCTTAATGGAATCTGATCTCACTTATATACATTGAATTTGAATTAAACAAAGCATATGAATTTGATCATGTCTTGTTTTAGATCTTCACATTAAAAAAATTGAACTGAAAAACTCATTAAATAAGTTAATTTTTTGACTAATCTAAAGATTATATAACTGTTTGTTGAAAAAGAATCACTCTTATGCCACACCAGTTGATCTATGATATTTTTATAATGTTGAAATGGATTCTGAATTATTTTTGTTCAAAAATATTGATAAAGGTCTGTGTTACAAATCATATATAAATGACTTATTTCTTAATATCAGTTTAAAAAAATGGTTGATTAAGTAAATTTTCCATAATTCCCAAATTAATAAATAAAAAAAGAACCCACATAGAATATTATTAATGTGAATAATAATTTAAGTAACAAAAAATACATCAAATGCAACCTCTCAGTGCCTCAAGAGCGTAAGAAGAGATAGAACAAGAGAGAATCCAATAACAGAACCGGAAATCGGGAGAGAGAAGGCGGCTCTGGTGTACAAAGAAGGAGCCGGTGCCGGCGCCATCTCGCCAGTACTTTGAGCTGAGACAATAGCTGCTGACATCGTAAAAGCTGCCAAAACCAACACCATTATCATGCCTTTTGAGATACTAATAATCTTTGCCATTGATGAACAAAAATCTTAATTTAACTGCAGAAGGCGAAGAATGAGTAAAGGTAGTTTGTGAATGGTACAAAGGGAAACTTGATCGAATATTTATGGGGTACTTTTCGGAGCTCAACTTTGACACCAAGTATGGCTGTCTTTTCGCACAGCAACCATTTGTCTCTCCCTCTTTGGGACTCTTCCACTCTCGTGCATGAGCTCAACTCTACAAAATTTGGGCTTGCAGCTAGTCATTCCTTCATTTCTGAGTTGCAACAGCAGCTTAACTCTACTAATTTGCTGGTAGAGGCCTTATTGATTGAGCTTACAAGAGAACATGAACGCTCGACTCAGAAGGTAGCGAGTCTGCCCAGTGGAAAGTTCACTGCTGACTTGAGCGTTGGATTGCCCGATGAAGTGAGGGCTGCATTAGGCTTTCACAAGCTTCCCTTAGGAAAGTCTCCAACGACGGGATTGGATGAAGTAATCGCGCCGGTTGGGGCAGGCTGGTTCAAGTTTCAAGATGAGTTGGTTCAGTATATGACATATGAGATTGGCAGGGAGTGTCTTGTAGATGATGTTTTTGCGCAGAGGCTTTTGCTTAAATGGTGTGAACCGCTGCCTCGCCGGAGATGCCATCCAAAGTCCCCTCTCAATTATGTTGAGCCAACACCATTCCCAGAACGTCTCTGGGCAAAAGCACCAGACACCAACATCATTTGTGATCCTTACTCCTGTAAAAGCTACCAGTGCCTGATCGACAGAAACAATGCACCAGGGGTCTTTGCTTGCAAAGATTGCTTTGACTTGCAGGGCAGAGAGAAGAACAGATGGCTCTTTGACAAAGGCCTGGACTATGGCATTGATCAGGTTTTGAGCATGAAACCTTGAGGGACAATCCGAATTGGACTTGATATAGGAGGATCTGGTACATTTGCTGCTAGAATGAGAGAGAGAAATGTGACAATCATCACAACTTCAATGAATTTTGATGGTCCATTCAACATCTTCATTGCTTCAAGAGGCTTGATTCCAATGCATGTTAGTGTTTTCCAAAGGCTTCCTTTCTTCGAAAACACACTGGATATAGTACATTCGATGCATTTTCTAGCCTCTAGGCAACTGGATCTCATATGCCATGCTTAACACTCTTTGACATCTACAGAGTGCTGAGGCCAAGAGGGCTCTTCTGGGTTGATCATTTCTTTTGCGTGGATCACAGCTCAACGAAACCATGTTCTGATGTTCGATAGAATTGGATTCAGGAAACTTAGATGGAATATGATATGAAGCTTGACGCAGAATTGACAAGAATGAATGGTACTTTTCAGCTCTGCTGGAGAAACCATGACCTGAGGTATGCATTTTTATACCATTTTTGTGCAAGACGAACACTCTCTTTGTGTACAAAGGCAGGAGACTTCATACACGTCTTTATGGTTTTTGTATAATGTATTATACATTTTATTATGGTGCAAGTTACAAATGAATTCAGAATGTGTTCTCTCTTCTCCTAGGAAGTAAGAAACAGAGAAATGGAATGTTTACGATAAAAGAATCGAAAAACAGAAGAAGAGAATATATTTTCAATAATAGAATACAACCAACTTAATCAAAAGAGCCGATAACAGATTTACGCCGAGATTCTGCAGTCTCCCTTTGGAAAAGAAGCAAAAATCATATGCTTAATGTAATAGAGAAGGCTACTCCAATAGAAGTACAAATGCTCTTCTATACAGTTTTTTCTGTCATTAGTCACAGCCAAGTTCTCAAATTGCACTTCTAGTCATTTAGTACAAACAACAATGTTGACCAAACAAATTGCATTCTCTACCCAAAGTAAATACGAAACATAGGGACGTCCATTCTTACCAAGTTCAACATTGAAAACTTCAAGTGATACTCATTGAGGCCAACCTTTGAAGGTGGAAAGCCACCACTATATTGGAATGCCTCCTCGTCATGCCATATGGGTGCTTCAAAGTATCTTTACTTGCATCATCGTAACTGCTGAAGTAGATGCTGATTCTGCATTGGGATTCAGACCAGCAATCTGCAAAATATTCTCAATCTCCTTCACCACTTCACTCATTGTAGGTCGGTCAGCCTGATCTTGGACACAATCTTGCCAAATCCACATACTTTGCAAACCTTTCAGTGTTGTACCCAAACCAATGGTTGGGTCAAGAAGTTCATATAGGTTATACAGATCTTTTTTCTTATCCATTGCAGTCTTTATCTCTCTTACAATGTACTTTCCTCGCTCTATCGGCCTTCTTCCGGTATTAGCTCCAACATCAGCATCCAAAACTATAAACATCACTCTTTTCAGTAATTGTTGTGTCATGTAATATCAGGATCCAAGAACCCTGCATACAAAAGGAAGAATCCATACTCAGGATATATAGCATTGGTTTGAATGTTCAGTGAACTTTACAGGGCATAAATCTATTAAACTAAACATCCTTAGTGATATCAAGCTGCATACGTTTCACTAAAATAATCCAGATTAAGCAGTTTTCCTAATTTGGCAGAGACAGACAGCAAAAAAGGGGTAAGAAATGATATTCATTCTAGAGCAAGTGTATGCATGGAGGTATTTACCATTGTCCCCTTCACTTGAGTAGAGACATGACCCTTATCACTATCAATCATAGCTCTAGACAGACCAAAATCAGCAACTTTTGCGTTCAAGCGTTGATCTAGTAGTATGTTTGTTGATTTGATATCCCTGTGTATAATTGGAGGGTTCGCAAGCTCATGCAGATAGGCCAGGCCTCTGGCTGCTCCAGGGTTACTTTAAGTCTTCTTAACCAATCCATTCTGATCCAGTCTTCCCTGCAAATATAGGACGTAATTTTTTTCAGAATCAGACAGAGCATGATATAACCTGGGACGAATTTTGATTTTTCTAACAATAGATGGTCTGCTCCATTAGAGGGTAGCTCATTGTGCATCAAAGCTTGAAAAGAATAATTTGTAGCTCTATAATATTCATTGTTTTTACAAGATCGGTTATGATATTCACTACGTTTTGCTATGGTTCTTTGGAGACGACACTGAAAATTGTCGTCTCATTAAATATGAGAGTGCAATTGAAGAATCAAAGTGTACAGAATTCATGCATTGGTGGAGAAGGTGAGAAACGGAGGGGAATACCTGATAGACTATCCCTCAGAGAGCCATTTGGAACATACTCATATACCAGCATTTGTTCACCTCGTTCGAAGCAAAATCCATAAAGGCCAACAAGATTTTGTGATGGACTCTTGATAGAAGTTCAATCTCAGTTTGAATTCCTGTCCACCTTGCATAGATCCTTGTTGAGCTCGTTAATGGCAACCAGTTCTCCAGTGGGGAGAGTTCCTCTGTAAACCTGCAAGATGTTGACAAAATCAAATTTGGGAATCAGTGACAAAAATTTTGTTACAGAACTGAATAATATAAGACAAATTTAGGAACAAAGCTACCAAAAGAAAAACTAATCCATAACCGGGGAATACAAGTATGTTGTTTAGTAAAGACCTGGAAGGCTCATAAAATAATGACTATATTCTGCAAAACATACGATTATTCTTTTCAACCTTGTGTTTGTTTTTAACAATTTTGGAGTTCTGGTATATCCAGATCATTTCAAACATTAATTCAAGCACATTGGAGCTGACAGGCCAACAGTTCTGCTGAATGAGCAACTGAACCACTATGCAAAGTGATGAGGAATGGGATCAAAGAGGGGAGAGAGAAAATCAAACCTTTCCATAACCCCCAGATCCGACATCGTTAGCTTCTGAAAACTGGTTTGTGAATTTATTAACCTCTTCAAAGGAGAAGCATCTTGCTCCTTTCAGTTGAGGAATATTACCACTGCTCTGTTTTGGTCCCAGTGTGCTGCATGTATTTGTACAACATAAATAAATATGACAATCCATAAACTGAAGAACATTAGGTGTAGATAAATCCTATCATACCAAAAGGGTTCTGCTCATTTGCTTTCCTGCGCTATTTCTTTTGACGATGTGCATAAACCCCAGCAAAGATATAGTAACAGAAGGACACAACCACCAGCTGCTGCTCAATGATAATGCCAATGTTTATAGAATTTTTGATGCCGATCCTCCCAAAAGATGACACATAAACATATTTGTATCAACATCAAATAAAGCAAATTGCAACAATTCATTTTTAAGTTCTATGAGAATAGCAGAACCAGCAAAATGTACATATGGATCACCAATAAAGTAGTAAGGTCCAAAATTATGTGGAGGCTTGTAAGTCTGGTTGCTGAGGACAAATCCAAGACTAGAAATTCCTGTTCGATTGAAACTATCTCACTAGATGGGGAAATACTTGAACGTTCAAATTGAGGTACTCATTGAATCCTTGCGTGGGTTACAGAGAAATTGAACTACAGGAAGTTATAAGACCGAAAAGCCGATGTCATATCTCCAAGTGTTGTAAAGTAAGTGAAATTTCCCAAGCCTGAAAAGGAAGGAGCTCTGAAGACTAGAGTTCCTGTATATGGGTAAGCACACTGACAGTGGGGCTAGAAATCTGATCTGAGCTGCAGGAATCGTGCCTACAATTGTTGGATGGTGTTGAATAAGTGGAACTCTCTTCGTTGGGTGTGCAGTAATCTTTTGTTTCACTGACTCCTCACAAATAGGGTTACTCGCAAGTCTGCAAAAATCAGTTAAAAAAAAAAAAAAAAAAAAAGGCCAGTAAGTGAAGAACACAGTTTTTTACATTGAATTCTATATCCAGGATCTCTAACGCCCAAGAGTTATTAGTTACATTTTTTAGCAAGCTATTGGGAACAAATTCTAGGAGAATGAAAGAATTAAGCTTTACATGAAGTCAACATTGTCTGCTCCTTGTTGACGTGAAACCAGAAATTTGATTTCCGTTAAATCAACTAATTCCAGCTGGTTGCTATGGCTGCTGCAATGCCCATGGTGCCATTAAGCTGGTTGTGTCTCATTACCCTGTCACCATGTGTCAATAAAATTAGAAAATATTGCCATTGCCCAGGAGTTTTCACTAACTCCTGTTAGGAGTCAGGGAATCTGTTTTTGTGCTTCAGTTGGAATTTTTGAACCAATGAACGTGGTATTACTTGAAATTTATGCTGATACTTACACTGTTTGTAGATGGGGATGGCTGAAAAATTCAGGAGGAACTTCACCTTGCAGTTGAGTACTGTCCATCATCTGCCACATGAAGTAGTTTTATTGTCGTTCTAGTGTGTGACTGAAAACTTCATGAGACCAAACACAGAGTATCGGGGAGAGGAAGGGAGTGAAGTTCCACAAGATTTGTTTCCAAAAGATACATTAGAAAGACAGTCCTTACATGAAGACTAATAATTCAGCATAGGAAGTCGGTTCAAATTTCCTAGAGTATTTGACTATTTTCTGATCAGTGCATTTGCAATCTAATATGTCGATGATTAGACATAATATATGGCCTAGATAAAACGAACGGTGAACATATATTGTTACTTTGGACACAAAATGGTGCAGGTAATGCACTGTTGACTCAAAATTAACATGTCCGTGTTGCATCATAGAGAAAGAGTACGAAATACAGGTGAAAGAACAGAGAGACATACACTGTTGTTAATGACTGCAACGTTGAAAACCATGTAGGAAAATCAGATGCATCAAAGCTGTTATTACTCATGTCCCTGCAGAGCATATCATAGAATTAAAATTGATATCAAATGAGAATGATAGATATAAACAGAGCCAGTTGACCTATTCTACTTACAAGGAGAAAAGGGAGTCCAAGCCAGTAAGGTTAGGCATGGGACCAGTCAATCTATTGTTGGACAAAAACCTGAATAATTTATCAAAAAACACTAAGAAGTTTTTCATGCAAGAGGGTGATGCCTTCCGAAAACAAGTATAAAAGCTTATTTGCGAAGTCTCTTTTGTCAGCTTACAACTCATTAACATGTGAAAGATTGTTGAGGTTTGAAGGAATAGATCCACTCAATCGATTCCTATCGAAGCGTCTGTAATCAGGACCCCAAATTCATCAGAAAAAAAAGTCAGAGAACCTCAGTGTTGGTAATCTATTAATTCATTTGAATTTGAGATGCAGATACTCACACGACTTCCAAAGTTTGCACAAGTCCAAGGGAGACAGGAAGTGTACCAGTCAGGTTGTTGCTCTCAAATAGCCTGTCGCAAGGTGGGGAAAAGTTAGAGGTAAAGAAAAGAATAAGTATTAACTAAATTTAATAAAGACTTCATTAAACTCACACATGTATCAGAACCATTTTTGGGCTGAAAAGTTTTTCTGGGATGGTGCCTGAGAGTTGATTATTTCCAAGATGACTGTAGGTGAGGGAAAGGATGTTAAGAGTAAAATAAAGCAAAGAAAACAAGGCCATAGAAAGCAAGATAACTAAAAGTTAAATTCATCTGACATACAAGTGCTTGGTACGAACTAGCATATCCAGGCCAGATGAATCTCCACTTGAGACTGGGATTGTCCCGGTAAGTTTGTTGTCAGCTAGGTCAAGCCAATAAAGTTCAGACAGACTACCGATAGAAGGAGGAATTTGTCCAGAAAAACTATTCGAATTTAAAGATCTACACATAGTAGAACTTGTAAGTAGCGACCTATGATGAGATATTCATACACCGGCAGACCCCTCAAGTATAAAATATAATTGAAAATTGTGATAGTGTAAGTGAATCATCTTACAGATAGACCAGCTTGGATAGAGATCCAATTGAGTGAGGAATTGGCCCAGAAAAACCGCAACCTACCAAGATCCTGGCAAGAAAATAAACACAACATATTTGTAATGAGGACTCTAACCACAGAAGTTCCTATCAGCTAATGGTTTGACAAGAATTTATATCCTTACAAAGTTGTTAGGTTTTTCAAATCCCCAATTGCTGCTGGAAGAGATCCTCCCAGATCCTTGTTGTAGGATAAATCCCTAAATGAAGAGTTCATAATCAAATAGAGAGAAATATGAAGAAAAAAATTTCCAACTAACACATAACAATCAAATGAAGGGGTCGACTTAAAACCAAATGAACAGATAAAACAGTTGTAGCATTCTCTATTCAAATTATCAGTAATTTTAAAAGACAGATGTATGATAATGAAAGTGCCGATAGAAGACGTACAGAGTTTGTAACTCCAATAAAGCTGTTATGTCTCCGGATAGAGTACCTGACAATCCCATGCCTGATAATGTTCTGAAAGACAGAATGGTTTAGCTTTAAAAGGCCGAAGAAGCAACTTATATAACATGTAAAATAACTTGCTAAAAACTTTACATGGAAATCACACGTGAGTTGGTGCACCGAATTCCTTCCCAATGTTCATCACAAGGATCTGAGCCCCGCCAACTAGGTGGAAAATTCTTCCAGCTAAACTTGAGAGAATTTAAAGCAGCAGCTGCATCAAAATCCAGGCAACAAAAGGAAAAATGTTGAAAAGGTCAGCACCAAAACCTTATAATTTGAGACAGAACCAGAATTTACAGATAATTCGAAAATTAGTTTTAGCTCTGAAATCGTATAATGTTAAAATGGTCAGCTCCAAAACCTTATAAGTTGTGACAGAAGTAGGATTTACAGATTACTGGAAAACTAGTTTTAGCCCAGAGATGGAGTATTATTACTAGAACTTAAGCAATATTTCCCAGAACAACAGCTCACAACTCTGAAGTGCTGTTCTACCGACAAAATTAAAGAAAATTAAGCATAAGCTGATTCTCTTTACAGATTCATTCAGGTATTTCCTAGTCCTAGATACTAGATAGTACTCAAAAAACTCAAACTACCAGAATGTCGAATTCTGCTAAAATATTAGATTGAAAATTCGAGATATTTTGCAGTTGATAACATAACAAGCAGAGATAACCATCAACTCTAAACAAAAAAATTATAACCAAAACCCTTCAATTGATGATCCATTTACAGTCATTGAATCTTGATTTTTCACCAACACTAAACTAAAACATCACATACATTTAAGATCCTTCAATTACAAATCACCAAAGCAAGAACTTACCATCATCTGAGTTAGTTGTAGCTGCTATGATCATAAACTGGATTGAAAGACACAGCACAAACACTTGAAATTGTAGACCCATAATCTGAAGAAGCAAACAAATATAAACTTCAAACTTGAAGAAACTTCACAATTTTTGTGGTATTTTCAGTTTCTAAACTTGCAGAAAACATAAAACCCGTCCGATATCATCCTCTAAATAGCTCATGCAAAGCCAGAAATGTGACAAAACAGAGTTATAAACCATGTTGGTTCATATTAATTGGCAACCAAAGCTTGCATTTTGGAGGTTACAAAGTCAATATTCCTATTTTTAGTAAACGTTCAAGAAACATGTACTGGAGTTGTCTAAATTCTCCAAGGCCAATCAAATAATTATAAAAAAATTAAAAATATAATTACAATAAATTTGTCTTAATCGATGCAACCTAAAGACACGGCTGCATTAAATATGTAAATGGGGTACAGCTGAGAAGTATTTAATAAAAATCTTCATAAAATAGTGACAGAGTAATGATGGGTATTTCGTGAATTATCCGACTATGGGAAGAAAAATATCGTGGCTTGTGATGGTGAACTTTGAAGAATTTTAAGCATGCATCAGAGAATCATTCAAAGAGTTGAATTTCTTCATGAACTAACAAGCTTCTGTTTAAGGCAATTATTTAAACACATAAAGTGTAAAATAATAGCAGGTGAAAAGTTTTCAACACCTAATCCTAATTATAAGTATTTTATTTATTGTGTCAAAAATATATACTAAGTATTTTATTTGTTGTGCGAAAAATATAGATTAATGTCAGTTCTACTCATTAGAGTTTAACAAACACTCAAAAGATAAAATACTATTAGTTGTTAAAACTCAACCAACCTCAAAGAGATATTTTATATCAATTATATATTAAGGAGTGATCCCACATGAAATTTAGTCTAAGCCAGCGAACAAGTCACTGCTGCCGGCATGTTCAGAGTTGAGGTCAGATATTTGGAGCTTTTTACGGTGAAATCATGGAGACTTGGAGTCTTTTTTGAGATTTTTATAATTTACGTAAAAAAGTCAGAGGCCTGCTTGAGTTTCTATTTAGGCATGCGAAGATAGGGAGAGGGACCACAGCACTTTATAAATTATAATTACAATGTCAGACTTAATTATGCATTGAATTTTATCACCAGCCTTTCTGGGCATGTGGGTGGTGAGTAAGTTTAGCCAGCAACAATCCAACACCCTCATCAACAAGCAACTCACTCGCTCGATCTTGTACCCCTTTTCATGACTTGTAAGGTCCCCAGCTTCTCCCCACCTTGTTTAAGGGGATTGTCCTTTTGACTTGACGAGATATGTTGAGGATGTTACATATATAATATAGTTCTTGTATGTTTGATAGCATGAACCAATAGAAGTTTAAATAATTTTATCATTTTTATATTATATTGTCGAGAGTTAATTCATGTACGTATGAATAATTGTGATTATATAGAAAGTTTCTATCCAAGCACTTTTGTCGATAGTCATATGTTCACATTTTGGATAACATAATAATGATTGAAACAAATGGGAGTGGTAAACCTCTTAAGCATCCAAAAAGCTTTTCTTAATCAACATAACAGCATTGATCTGTGATTTTGACACCAATAACCTAGTACGTACAAAATGTTAAGAAATTCTTAAAAATTATACGTGAATGATTATGAGGGTTGATTATAGTACAGAGATTATATATGTTTGCAAAAACATAAATAATAGATTGACAAGAAAGATTTTTATAGTGGTTCGGATGCTTAAAGTGAATCCTACATCCAATATTATTTTATTATTCTCTGACTATTTTTCTGATATTGCCTGTAAGGCATACAAAAGTAGAGAAATGTTTTATTTATAGAGAAAAAATAATTGTTAAAGCTCTCATTTGTGTCCAACTCTCATATGCCCATCCCCCTATTTCGTGAAGAGATGTGCCAATTTATACATTTGAGGTCAATATAATGAGTCCTTTTGTAAGTTGCCTTGACACGTGAGAACCACTCCTTAATCCTTATTTTAAAATGGGATATGATTGATATAAAATTTCTCTTTGAGGCGGTTTGGGTTTTGACAGCCAATACCATTTTATCTTTGAGTGCTTGTTAAGCTCTAATTGGTGGTGCTGACATCAGTGTATAATTTTGGCACAACAGAACACCCCCCCGTTTTTGGAGTGCGTAGTTACACTTCAAAAACTCATGTCTTAGATCTGAATGGCTATCGCACTATAGGCTGCAATCATGAATTGAAGAGCTCGAACTATGCCTGACGTGATTGAGTGCTGAGAACTAGGACTGCAATCTGAGCGCTTGGAGCGATCCAAAGCTAAGTGCGATATGATAATTGACATAAAATGTCTAGTAGATGAATTCTTGCAGAGTACTGAGCGTCAGAAGCCCAAACGTGCGGCTCAAAGGTCTTAAACGGACAAGCCAACTTAAAACAGCCATAACTTTTGATGTGTAAGGAGTTTTGGAGCCCGTAGGATATCCATGAAAAGCTCGTTCTGAGCTCTATGTTGTAGTGACAGAGGAATCTAGTCAAGACCATTTTTGGGGCCAAAATCAACCATTTTCGGCATGTTTCAAGCTCTTTTGAGTTTTCTACGTGTTTTTTCTAACGTTGAGAACTGGTCATGATCTTAGAACTGAGAATTGATCACGATCTGAGAGCTAAGAACGCGATCTGAGGCTGTTCGCAATCTCAGAGTTGAGAGTTGATCATGATTTAAGATCTTAAAGAGCTCGATATGTGCACATGATCTAAGTGATCTGAAATGCTCGATCTGAAAGATCTTATGCATGCGATCTCAGTGAATGAGCGAGCTTATGAGCTCGATCAGAGAGAGCATAAGGAGCTTGATATGAATTGCAAGGAGCTTTGATCTGAGAACTCAAGCTTTGCGATCTGAGAGCTTGAGAGCTCTTTGCAATCTAAGAGCATAAGGAGTTCGATAAAAAAGCGCGAAACTTGATATGAGAACATAAGGAGTTTGATCATAAAGCGCGAAGCTTGATCTGAGAACACATAGAGTTCGATTAGAAAGCGTGAAGCTTGATCTGAGAACATAAGGAGTTTGATTCAGAAATGCGAAGCTTGATCTGAGAACTCGAGATCAACGATCTAGGCGCTCGAAAGCATGATCTGACTGCTTAGAAGCATAATCTAAATGATCTGAATGCATGATCTCAACGTTCTTGAACGTGTGATCTCAACGATCTTGAACGTGCAATTTGGATGCTCAGAAGCACGATCTGGCTGCTTAGGAGCACGATCTGGCCGCTTAGGAGCGCGATCTAGCCATTTAGAAGTGCGAACTAAATGCTCTGAACACGTGATCTCAACGATCTTGAACTCGCGATCTCAAGAGCTTGGGAGCTCGATCTGATCTGAGAGATCTAAGCATGCGACCTACGCGATTTGGCCATGCGATCTGAGAGCTCTGATGCGCGATTTGAGCGATCTAGCCACGCTATCTAAGCGGTCTGGCCATGTGATCTGAGAGCTCTGATGCATGCAATCTGGGTGATCTGAGAGCCCTAATGCGTGCAATTTGGGCGATCTAAGAGCCCTAATGCGTGCAATCTAGGTGATCTGACCACGCGATCTAAGAGCTCTGATGCATACGATCTGGGCGATCTAGCCACGAGATCTAAGAGCTCTGATGTGTGTGATATGGGTGATTTGGCTACGCGATCTGAGAGCTCTAATGCATGTGATCTGGCCACATGATCTAACAGCTCTGATGCGTGCGATCTGAGTGATCTGACCATGGGATTTGAGTGTTTGGATGTGGAACATGCTTCAATATTTTGACGATAACTTAACCTATAGACCTCGGATTTTGATGATTCTTAGACCATTGGAAAGCCAACTCGAAGGGCTACAATTCTTGTATTTACCGCTTTGCCAGATTTAGACTTTATCCTACTCAGATTTTCACATCTGATAATGTGAAGATTTTGAGGCTTGCTGGAAAAACATGGAGAGCTAATGTGAATCATGCCCTTCCTCTAGCTCTAAACTGTTGATGTGTGATATTGACACCAACGACCTCGCACGTGCAAAGCACTAAGAAAATATTAGAAATTACACGTGAATGATTATGAGAGTTGATTATAGTGCAGAGATTATATATGTTTGTAGAAACATAAATAATAGATTGAGAAGAAAGATTTTTATAGTGGTTTGGATGCTTAAAGTGAATCCTACATCCACTATTATTTTATTAGGCTTTGACTATTTTTCTAATATTGCCTTTAAGGCGTACAAAAATGGAGAAATGCTTTATTTATAGAGAAAAAATAATGGTTGAAGCTCTCGTTTGTGCCCGACTCTCATATGCCCAGCCTAAATTCCATGTTAAAGGGGTAAATACTATTCCCAAACTTTAGGTAAAATCTTTGCCATAAACATATCTTCTAAAATGTGTAGACCCCAACTTCAAAACTAGAGCCGCCTCCAACAAACCCTACCTGCCATTATTAAAAGGCCAAATGACATGCGTCTACCCATAGTAAGTTGGTATCGAAAAGTTTGAAAATGACAAACAGCTGATTCCTTTAGGTTCTGTTAGAAATTTCCGTTAGCTAAAACACAACAGTGCTAGAAAATACTTAAATGCCTTTGCCAATTTAATACTATAGTATTATTACCTGAGGTGATAGACGACGTGGCAGTGCCACGTCACCAACTTGCCACATCAGGTACCCCACAATTTAAAAAAAAAAAAAAAAAATCAAATGTAAATCTTTGGCTCCTGAATTTTTCAAACCTAATCCCAAATTTCAAATAATACCAATCCCTAAACCCAAATTACAAACCCTAAATTTTGAATTCTCTCCCAAATGCTTACTACCCAGCCTTCAAAACTGTTCATAGCGATCTCTGACATTTAGATGAAATTTTTTTTTTTCACATTGCCCTAAGTGCACCTCTTTTTCTCTTTCGTTCCCCCTTGTAGTCACTAAATCGAATCAGAAATTGATTGTTGTGATTGGGCAATATGAGTTTAGAATCACAATCATAATCACAATCTCCTCCTCCCCGACGATGGTTATCGTGCATCAAGTGTTTCGACGCTCTTGGGCTATCTTCCTCCTGATTTATTTTTTTCAATTTACAACTTGAGCATTAATCAACAAATTTTTAGTATCTTCCCATTTATAGGTTTGTGTAACCAATTTGATGGATTCTATTTCTTGTAATATGTTAAGCGTAATGTGAATTAGATTATTGCATAAGTTAGGTTATCTTCCTTTTGCAGTTGTAAATTTGTTACCCATATGGTTTGAAATTTATGGCTAACATCTTGCTTGGCTCAAAATTTGTTAAGGGTTAACCGTTCGAGGATGTGACATCTTTGAATCGGTTATACGTGGAATGCTGCATATCAAAGCTGACTACCAAGATTGATAATTTTGTTATATTTATGGTGTTTTTTATTGGCTTCATCATTTTTGTGCACACAATATTGAATACCAGACAATACTGTGAACGAGCCGAGCCGAGCTGAGCTTTTGGCTTATCTAGCTCGGTTTGTTTACAACAGTGTCAAGCTGAAAGCAAACTTAGAAGCATCTCCACTGTAAGAGCATCTCCACTGTGTTGGGAGTCAACGACGATCGGTACGTGTCAATAACCTTACTATCGGCACTGAAAGCAGACTCAGAAGCAACCGTAGTAATAAGGATGGCTAATATGTCACGAGCCATGGTAGACAAGATAGGGAACTTTGTTGAATTAGCCTTCCACCAAGTCAAAGCATCAAACGCCACAGGGTCCCCAACACATTTATGGCATCCCTCTTCCAGGTAACAGTCTAACTCTGATTTCGTTGGCTTAACCGTCTCAACCACATCCAGAAACTCACTAAAATCATCCCAATCATCTGCGTCTGCCCTCTCTGTTGCTGCCCCTGACCCCTCACCAACAACTTGAACTCCACCCCCTGTAGATGCAGAAGCGCAGGCAGCTGTCAATACTTTATTGGCATTAACATACTCCTTATATACCTCATACAAGGCATCTCGAACAACATCCATATTTGCCCACGCTTCAGGCTCAGGATACATCTTAGGGAACGCCCATTGAGTTACCCTCATCTTTAGTCTGGGGTCCAAAATAGTTGCCACACCCATCAATAGATTACATTCTCCTCAATATTTGTCAAACTTTTCTTTCATTTTCCAAATCATGGTATGTATAAACTCATCTCCATCCTGACTCTTACTATCCAACATAATTTTTATTGTACAAACTTGTTTTAGAAACAAGTTTGATGTCGGATAATCACTCCCTGATATCAGATTTGACGCACCACTAAACACCTTTAAAATTGAACAAATTTTCTCAACTTTGTGTCCCAATCCTCCTCCTTGGGACAATAATGATAACTCAAATCCCTCTCCTTCAAACAAGGGAAAATACGCCTAAATTTCATTATCGTTGTCAACATATTATATGTTGAATTCCATCGCTGCAATCAAGAATAAGCTTGCAAAATGGCAATCAGCGCTGCTGAACAATCTCTGCAAACACCTTTAGTCTACTCTCCGATGAATTGATATATGCCACGGTATCACGAATGTCCTCAATAATGTATCTAATCTGATAAAGACCATCTTGAACAACCAGGTTCAAGATGTGTACACAACACCTCACATGAAACATCTTGCCCCCACATATGAGCTTCCCCGTAGCTTGGAAATTATCTTTCAACACTTTTACTGCAACATCATTGCTTGAAGCATTATCCACCGATATCGTGTGGACCTTAGCTTCAATTCCCCAATCCATCAAACACTTGAAAATTGCATCAGCAATGGCAACACCAGAACGGGGAGGAGGGAAATGAATAAAGTTCAACACCCTTCTATTAAACTTCCAATTATCATCAATCTAATGCCCAGTCAAGACCATGTATTCCATCCTCTGGTTGCCTGAATGCCATAGATTTGTGGTCAGACTTATCTTCTTAACACCTTTCAATAGGGTCAGCAACTTTTGCCTCTCATTTTCAAACACTCACATATAATCATTCTTACAAGTATTACAGGATATCGGAGTCCATTCAAGAATCTAGTACTTCATCATGTTGTTCAAACCCTCTTCCTCCATAATAGAAAATGGATGCTCATGCATCAGCATTCACTGTGCAATAAGCTCCCTCATTTTCAGCATACTAAATTGGCCTCGTAGAGCAGGAAGGATATTAGAACCACCTTGAGAACTGGAAGGGGGGAAATTTATTTGTTATTGCCTCAAGTGAGTTGTTCTCTTCGCACACCTTTTCAAATGTCTATTGAATTGTGTTGTGCTTCCATTGACAGTCATTTTCAAGTCATTTTCAACTTTGTTTTACAATGAATGCACTCTCCATTCCTTGTAACACCAGGGAGAACCACCTCCCTAAATTCTGACCACACAGCTGATGTCTTCGCTCTCTTCTTCCTCTCAAGTGGACTGTCATTATCCTCAACATTTTCAGGGCTACTCATACTTTGCTCGGTACCACCTGTGCTTCCATAAATGTTACGCCGATCGACTACTCTTACCGTAACACAATTGTCGATGTCATCCAATGTAGGGGTGCTTGAGGAACTGTCTCCCGATGCCATACCTACAATTGAAAAATGAATTAACCACTATCGTTAGATAATATCATAAAGTTAAAATAATATATAATTGATAATTCTGGTTCATTTTTTACATGCTTAATAAAATAAATTCTAGTTCTTTTGTGGTTGTTATCTGCTTCACATAATATATATTCATTTAAAAAAAAAAATTGTTATATTTTTCATGGGTTAGAATTATACTTTGGAGGGCTTCAAAAAGCCAATAGAGACCATTAAGCAAACTGAAAACCCATTGCTTGGTGGTTTAAAATTATTAATGTTGACACATGTATCAAAAAAAATAAAAATCATAGACAATCGAACAGTAGTAAGCAACCATAAAATTATTGAAATTATATTATTTAAAATTTGATAAAAATAACATAAATCACAATTATTTTGTTCCTCTAGCATCACATATAAAAACAAAAGACCAGAACCTAGCTATAGCGTAACAAAGAAACTTGAAGGAGAGCAAAACTGCACAACCAGAAGATACTAAAGCCAGAGCAAATACTCAAGCTGAAACAAAAGCTTCTAGCAGACCTTTCCAAAAAAAACCAACAGCGCACCTAAAAACGCCAGCTCACAATGTAAACACCAACACAGAAACCCATCTGCAACACCCACAAACTACAGTAGCTAGCAACCACCAAAAACCTTTTTACATAAGAAAACAAACCAGAATCATCTTGCTGCTCAATCAAACACCAACAAATAAACTCCAGCCACTGCAGATAGCCCATAACAGACTGGACCAACAGCAGATGGACAACAAAATTCCATCTCACCCAAGTACCCAACTAAGTATAATTCCAACAGATAAAGAAAGTGAAATGATAATACACACACTACATGTATTCCAACAGATAAAGAAATGATAATACACGCACTACATGCATGCGATAATCTTTAACCTGCTTTTGATAGAAAATTAAAAAAAAAAAAAAACTCTTACTTAATTGAATCATTGAACATTCTTAGGCCATAGCATCTTCTAGATGTGTTTATATAGACTTCAGTATTTTGCATGTGTTACAAAAGGTATCAGCACTAAATATCCCCGCTTGAAGATAACAAGGATTTCTCTATTGGATTTGCCATTACAAATAGAAACTAATATCATGATTCCTCTTATAAATTGTTAACCCACTTCGGCCCCTAATTTAGAGCAAGGAAATATCACAGAACTCAGTTACTAACAATTGTTGAATTTTTCATAACAGCACCTTCCTCACAAAACACCATGTACCCTTTGGTTTCAGAGCTAATAAACTAAAATTCAGGGGACACGGTTATAACATATTTGTGAGTCAATAGATGTTTGAACACATATGAACATTCCTAAACCTGCTATTGACACCCATACGGATATGGCATATTATACTCATACGTACTGCCAAATAGAACTGCAGAAAACTAAGATACGTATGCTACACAAGCCTCCTTCACAGCAAAACATAATCCCATTACCCAACTTCGTTTTAGCTAGCTCCCCATATTATACACAGCCTGTTCATGACTCCAGTAAAATGAACAAAGTGAAATAAAATGCTTGCGAGAAGTAAACCCAACTTCGTTTTAGCTAGCTCTTTAATTCTCAATACTTGCTTTTGTATCAAAAACTTTGCCCTAGCTTTTATCCCATGTAATGTATAGGCTGTATGATCAAACTAACCCAAAAAGCATAAAAAAAAAAAAAAAAAAAAAAAGCGCTAGCAAGCTACACTCCATACACAGCAAACTAACCTGGAAGTTTCAGAGTGTCTACGATTTCGGGCCTCTTTTTCAGGTTGCCGAGATCGGAGATGGCGACGAAAATTACCGATTTCACGGCGAGGAATCATGGCTAGTTTACAATTTGGGGGTCTTTGTTTGCAATTTGAGATTTAGGGCTAGTGGGAACTGAAATTGATTTGGTGTATCGTGTTATAAGAATTTGCACTTTGGTTGGGGGGGGGGGGGGGGGGGGGGGGGGAAGGATATGAACTGTCATTTTTTTTAACTTTTTTCACTAGAAAATATCAGTTTAATACCTAATGGTTTAAAAAATCACCAAAGCACCCTGCATAAGTGCATAGTGTTTACGGGAGCTGGACTAGGCTCGCGAGCCCACGGTTGAGCTTCACTGTGTTCAAACTCGACTCGGTTAACAAACTGAGTTCGAGTTGATAATAACCGAGCCGAGCTCCAAACGAGCTCTAATCGAGTCGAGTCGAGCTGGCTTGGCTCGTTTACAGTCCCACTACCAGAGTTTGTTTATGCTGTAGGAAAATTAGATATGTATTTAACAGGTCAGTTACATGAACTAACTGGTTTGCTTTAGAGTGTTGTTGCCCATTGATTTTGGTTGTGATCTATATGTGGTGTAATCATACAGAAGTTTAGTTTCGTTCATTTTATTCGAAATGAGTTTAATTTATTTATTTTTTTCCAGCAGAAGCAAAAACAAAGGCTAAGAACATGGAGGAACAAATATGTAGATTGTTGTAGACGCAAATTCAGATTACCAAAATGCAGTTTCTGATGTCACATATTGCTCTTGTATTATATATTTATATTAAGTTAGAGCATATGCAAACTCATCGAAGGTGACTAACGATAGTGATCAAAATAGATAGTTTCTGATGTCATATTGTTCCTGTATAATATAATTCAATTTTGTTCATTTGTAATGCAACATTGACTACCTTTTGATTAATTGATTTTGCTCGTTTGTGCAGTGATGGTACATTGTTTCATATTGTATATGCTTTGTGATTAATGCATTTACTGTAATTGAAATGTGCTTTTGGACTTGCTTTTAAGAGTAGTGAGATGTGAAATGATGTTTTATTTATTTAATCGCTGAATATTCATATACTTGACTTTGTGATTGCTTAATTCTGATGGTCTCTTATTTATCTATATATCTCCTTTGCAATAGTACAACAGAAATGAGGCATGTAGTCGAAGGTGAAGTTTAGGCTCTGCTTTGGCTATCATTGATGCTCATTTAGTCAATGCGTATTGGCTTTTCTGTAGATCCTCTAAAGAAACATAACTGCAAATTTTCTTAAGAATAATACTACACATACATTATTCTCATGCAATATTTCTCATACAACATTATGTGGCAAGATATGATTCGGTGAAAGTTTAATTTTAACTTTAAATTAACCAATCATATATTACCACATAATGTTGTATGAGAAATGTTGTATAAAAATGATGTATGTGTAACATTACTTTTCTTAATAGATTATCCATCAGGGGCGGATCCAGAGTGTGGTAAGGCCCACCCTCAATTTAAAAAAAAAAAAAAAAAAATTTAATATGTTATTCTATTTGGTTTGACTTTGGCCCACCCTCAATTTTTATTTTCAAATATTAAAAATGTGGCCCACTCTCAATTTTATTACTAAAAGTCTTGGTCTACTCTTCATTTTAATACTAAAAAACTTGACCCACCTCCCACCTTCAATTTTTTAATAAAACTTGTAAAAGTAAACCTTCCTCTGCAGTTACAATTTTCAAACCCTCAGTCCATAGTCGCTCACGTCTTCCACAACTCCTCTGCAACTCTTCCTAATTCTTCATAGTTTACACTTCAATAAAATTCTATTAGCTATTTTCTCTCTTGTTAGTACTTTTTTTTATGTATAATGTTTTTCTTTTATTTGTATGCATTAGCATAATAACATTATACATTGAATTTTTTATTGAGAAAACTTATAGAAAAAAAGGGGAAGATGGGAATCGAAACATTGTTCTCTAAATACAATTTGAGCATATCAATATTATGTGGACAAGGTTATGATGGTGTGAGTAATATGCGATGTCAGTTTAATGGGTTAAAAGCACTTATATTGAAAGATAATGAATATGCCTTCTATATTCATTGTTTTGCTCACCAATTTCAATTGGCATTTGGAGCTATGGCAAAAAAGGATACAAATATTGAGAGACTTTTTTTGAAAGTTTCTTGTGTTATGACTATTGTTGGATGGTCACCTAGACGTAGGGATCTTCTTAATGAGAAACAAGCTTTGAAGGTGAAAAAAGCTATTGAAAGTGGTGGGCTTTCAACAGGGCAAGACCTTAATCAAGATACTAGTCTTAAGCGGCCGGGGGAAACACGGTGGGGTTCACATTATGGACTTTATTGAGCTTGATTAATTTGTTTTCATCTGTTATTGAAGTGCTTAAGGATCTTACTGAAAATTCTGATAATAGAGTTGAAGCAAGTGATTTGGTGGATTATATGACTTCTTTTGATTTTGCTTTTAACTTGCACATGATGAAAAACATTTTGGGAATCACATTTGAATTTTCACAAGCATTGCAAAGGAAGAATCAAGATATTATAAATGTTATGTCTTTGGTTCATTTGTTGAAAAGAAGAATATTGTTGATAAGAAATAATGGATGGGATAATCTACTTGATGAAGTTTCTCATTTTTGCATTGCTCATAATATAAATGTGCAAAATATGGAAGAGAAATTTGTTGCACAAGGGAGACCATGGTGTAATGTTCAAGAGATGACAAATTTATTTCATTATCGTATCGAGTTGTTCTATGCCATAATAGATTTGCAATTATCAGAGCTTAACAGTCATTTTAATGAAGGTAATACAGAATTACTTATTTGCATGACTTTCCTAAATCCAAGTGATTGCTTTCAAGCATTTGATAAGGGAAAATTAGTTCGTTTTGCTCAATTCTATCCACTTGAATTTTCTTCTATTGATTTTATGACACCTGAACTTCAACTTGATAATTACATTGATGATATGCGCTCGAATAGTGATTTTTCAAAACTAAATTATATTACCACTCTTGCTTAGAAAATAGTTGAAAAGAAGAAGCATCTTATTTACTCATTGGTATATTTGCTCATTACATTGGCTTTAACCTTACTATTTGCAATTGCAAGTGTAGAAATGACATTTTCTGCTATGAAAATTGTGAAGACTCATTTACCCAATCGGATGGAAGATCAATTCTTGAATGATAGCCTAACTCCATATGTTGAGAAAGATATATTTGACAGTGTTGATAAGGAGATGGTGATGCAACAATTCCTTAATATGAAGCCCCGCCCAGGACAATAGTAAATATAATTTTTTTTCTTTTTGTGACAATATTGACTAGAAAAACAGAATATGAATGTTATATACAATTAGTTTTTATTTGGCCCATCCTAACAAAATTTTCTGGATTCGCCCTTGATTCGCTTTGTACTCATTACATCGTAATTAACCCAAAAAATTCAGCACCACTTTCATTCCAAAAGATTTACACAAGTTCAATTTTTTTCCAAATTTAATGGGAGACAATGAAATAGAAATGGCAGTTAAGCTTATCAACCTATGCCACTTCCTCAGGCCAACATAGAAATGAACTCCTAGCTGTCAGCTAAAAGTAATCAAACAAATTGTGGTAGTTTTAAATACAATCAAATTGACAAACATTGAATAACAATTTTTGCCTAGACTTGCAATTCATCTTCATAACAGCTGCTCCACTTGTTTGCTGAGGAGATTTCAGTTCAAGACTGCACTCTCACAGGATATGTCATAAGCTTTCAATTTTTTCCGTCAAAAACAAGCATCTAGAATTTCATCATTCAGCCTCTCACACACTAGACAGTTCTCATGAGGCAATCCAATGCCTTTTGTAGCGCAGCTAACACAATACCAACTTTTTGGAGGAATCTCTTTAACAGCTGGCTTAACACAGGAGACATGGTACATTTCTTAACATGAATCGCAAACTAAACAATCCTTCCCATCAGCCTTCTCCTCACAGCGCCTGCAAGTGCAAACCTTATTCACACCACATGCTATATTAGCATCAGAGTTGGATTCCCCAGTAAAAACCTGCTATGTAGGAAAATAATTTCAATTGCTCAGGACCAACTGAGATTGCATTTAGTATATCATTAAAGGAAACAGCAGAAAGATCAAACTGGGCAGTATAAAATTTCAAAGTTCTTCCATCTAATAACTCTAAATTTCATCCTGATACTCTGCAACATTACTTTTTTATAAAGCCCAGTTATCTTACTTTCAATTTCACTGCAACACACAAATAAAAAGCACTTCAATACAAATACATTATATACAATGCATCAATTGCAATTGTAATTATTGCAAAAACATTAGAGTGTGCGACACCGCAAGTCATTTGAAACCTTCTACTGAATCTATATCCTCCAAAGCACCAAATGCAGCCTGAGCAATCTAATAATTTGTAATGACAGTAAGATGCACGTCTATCTGATTTTTGAGGATTCAATCATACAAATTACCAAAATTAAAGAAGACAGCGAATCCAAATAACATGCATTCAGAAAGTTTACCTCAATTTTCTCTTCATCACACTTAGCTATATTGGGCCTCCAACCTGGAAGGAAAACATTAGAGTAAACTGAGACAGAACGGCTACAAGTAACCAAAAACTGGAAAAATTAAAGTTTAGAACCAATGGAAGAAAACAATATAGCATATAAAGAAAAGTACTTAAGTACAGTAACATCAGTGAATAGTCATACATGCTCATTGCAGGAAGTCCTTGAAAATTATTTTTCTCACAATAAAGCAAGTAACAATAAAACATTGAAAATGAAAAATCTTTTACTCACAATAGTACGCCAATAAAAGTGGATTTCAAAAGTTGTTCGAAGTTTAGATCCTACGATGAGCACAAACCCCAAAAAAAAAAAGAAAAAAACTAATTGATGCTAAAGTTGAAAATTGGAGAAAATAAATCACAAGCAATATACAAAGTGAATTGGTTGTGAAAAATTAAAGTCCAAAAAGTATATTGATTTGGAAGTAAGTTTTTTCCTGGAGATTGAATATAACTTAAAAGAAGCGATGCGATAAAAATAGAGTAAAAGAAGAATGGATCCTAAAAACAAATACAAAGTAAATAGCTTAATAGATAGAAGATGAACCACGGCCATCAAAAGTGTGTAGAAAATTATTTACAGAAAATGGAAATAGGGATGGAAAAGGAGAATAATTGATTACCTCAACGTGAGAAGAGGGTTTGGTTTTGAGAATTAAACAATCTACAAGAGCAGCCCAATTAATGGAATAGTTGTCGAAAGTTCCCTAGCGATAATACTGCTGCATCGAGAAAATTTAGCTGCGCGGCCATCCCAAGTTTCGATTTAAGAAAATGGCCTTGAAAATGTTTTTCATTTTTTTTTTAATTTAGAGAAGATGGCGTGGCATAGTTAGGATTAATTAAACACGTAAAATGGGTTTAAATGAAAAGGTTAAAACATATGTGGGCCGAATATAAATAATGAAAGTTTTTAAAATTTGAAATTTATCAAAACAAGTCCCATCTATTCACCTCGCTTAATCGAAATTCATTAGGGCAAAAAGCGATTTCTTGAACCAAAGGGAGACACTGTGATTTTTTCCGATCGAACCTGCAAATTTGCACACCATATTCAATCCTGAAATCAATTTCTTGAACCCTAAACGGAATACAGTCGCGATTTTCGGCGATATAGTCACGATTTTCAATCAATTTCTTGAACCCTAAACAGAATCTGTGCGATTTCCGGTGATACAATCCACATTTCTGATCAAAACTGCAAACTTTGATACCAAATTCAATCCAAAACCATGGCTGACACTCACAATGAGGAGGAAAACCCTACACCACTTCGAATCCTAGATTCCGGTGGCGCAAGCAGTTCAATGGTTGCTCCGGTGGATCATCCAATCAGTGAAGGTAGTCCACAGGCAGAGGAGACGACAGCGACACAACAACAGAGAGAAGAATCGGCAAACGGTTTTGAAGACGAGGAGTTTGGCAAGAATTCAGGCCAAAAGGAGTCGTCCGAGGATTCAGGCGACGAGAAGGAGGCCTGCAAGAATGCGAGAGGTCGGCGAAGAAAGGGTACGATTTGTTTTGGGAATATTGCTTGTACTGTCGCTTAAGCGATCATTTGTATCGCTTAAGCGATTAATGTCTTTTACTCATGATCGCTTAAGCGATCCTATCATCTGCCCAGATCTAAGATCACTTAAACGATCCTTTGTATCGCTTAAGCGATTTATTCAGTTTACTCTTGGTCGCTTAAGCGATTTCAGATCGTTTAAGCGATCTTGTCGAGGCAGAATCACAGATATAAGATCGCTTAAGCGATCTTTTGTATCGCTTAAGAGATTCTTTCAGTTACTCTTGGTCGCTTAAGCGATCTTGTATGAGGCAGAGTCAAGATCTCTTAAGTGATCCAAAATCACTTAAGCGACTACAGTGGTAATTTTTTGTTGCTGATATTTTGTTTTTTAGTTGTTTTGGTTTATTTTTGTTGCTGACATTTTGTTTATATCGATTGTACAGATTGTGCGGACCGTAAACTGTAGAGACTACAAGTTGGAGCTTATAAGTGATAAGGTACCCTACTTCCCTGCAAGGTGACGGTGAGGCTGAGTTGGCATCTTTTTGACAGAATAAGGGACATTTTAGCTGGAATGAGGCATGGTGCAAGAGATTTTCGTTGCACTTGTTTCGGTCTGTTTTTAAGAATCGGAACAAATTGGAAAAAGGCATTTTGGGGGCAGGATGTGCATTACATGTTGTTGCACTCAGTAAAATGCAATAAAAAAATAAAAAGAAATGTGGTTCGTTGTGGACAGAAAGCCACTACGTTTTGGGATGATGGAGTATGCCTTGGTGACGGGCTTAAGATGCGGGGAAGTGCCAGATAAGGCAGAGGCAGACGCAATAAGGACGAGTCCGACAGCCAAAAGGTTTTGTAAGAAGGTTTGCAGGGGGCAAAGTTTATTACAGGACAGATTTTAGAGAAGAGGCTACAAACAGTTTGGTTTAATGATGGAGAGAAGATAAAAGTGTGTTTGGTATTGTTTTTACATTCGATCTTATTGGCTGGTGACTCAACAAAAGCTATTGAAAATGATTGGTTGTTGTTTGCAAGCGACTTGGAGTTCTTTAATTCTTATCCATGGGGACAGATATCATTTGAGCGAACCATCAATAGCCTGAAAAAACCAGACATGGCATTAAAGTAGGCCCAATGGGTCAGGAAGGATAAACCAAGCATGTACAATTTGTTTCGCTTCCCATGGGCAATGTAGGTAAATATTAATAGCTTTTTGTTATATTTTTTATAATATATGTGTTTGAATTATGATATGAATTGTTTTTTTACAATGTAGGCTTGGATGTACGAGGCCATCCCTGTCTTCGCTAAGGCGGGGGGGAGTAGCAACAGTTTGGATATGCAACAGCAATTTCATAGGATATTTCGGTGGCATGTCGAGAGGTGTACCCATAGGGACTACGACCAAATAGACATTAAGATTGAAGCGGCTAGGGTAAGATTAAAGAATTAAGATTTTGAATATGCAGTTGCTTAAAATGTCGCTTCAATCTGATTGATTTGTTTCTTATTGCAGGGAGTCGTCTGTCCCTTTCTCACTGCTACTGGGGATGAAGCGGAAGAGGACTATGTCACATCTTTCAAAGCACTGGAGGATGAAAGGGATGAATGGATAGATCGCTTGATGCGGGCCTAAAAAGGATCACGCATGTGACGGCAGTTGCAGGGCCACTACTTGACAATGTGGTTGATGTCGAGGATGATGAAGCTCCAATCAGCGGGAGGCCCGAGGATAAGGAGAAGAAGAGGGAGGAAGAGGTTCATATGCCTCAGCAAACTGGTACAACAAGTACCGCTTTGCCGAGACATCGGAGTCGGGAGAATGAGGTGGTTGACCTCATAAACGGCCTGTTTGAGAGTTTTACAATAGCTGTTTATGACAGGTTTGACAAGATAGAAGAGCGCATGAAAAGGGTGGAGGAGAAAGTGGATAAGCTGGCAGAGAAAGTTGGAACAGTGGAGGAGGAAATTGGTACAATGCAGGAGAAAGTTGGTGGAGAATTAAAGGCGATTGAAGTGCAAACTGGGCTTAAAACAGAGAGCCGAAAGAGCAAGTTTGTGAAATTGCCTTACATGGTAGTGACACAGGTAAAGAAGAAGAAAATTAAAAACAAATAGAGGAAGAACCAGAAATAGAGGAGGTTAAGGAGGTTGGTGGAGGAAGTAAGGCGGTGATAATGGAGGAGGGCGAGGTGAGAGGCGAAGGAAGCGAGGATGTAAAAATGGAGGAAGGGGGAGGAAGTGGGCAAGCGAAAATTGACTCAAATGTCGATTTGTATAGGCCAATAGAGGAAAAGAAAAAACTCTTCTATGCCTATTACAATGGATCAGGAAGTAATGCCCATATAAAGTATAAGACAGGGGATTATCCCCAGGAATGGTTTGAAAAGTTGTTGACGATGGGCACGTGGCTTGAGGACTCGGTGAGTTATTTTCACTTAATTTTCCTTATTTTTGCCTATGTTTTCCATACTTATCTTGTTGTTTTTATTTGATGCAGCACATCGATGAAATATTGGTACTGATGAGGCTACGATAGACTACTGATGGTTATCTATTGTATCCTGACTGTGCCATCACCGATGTGGCTTTTGGCCAAACGCTTGTTTCGGCATATCGCACTTTAATTAAAAATGTAGTTGCTAGTGGTGCAACAAAAGGACCGAAGCGAAAAAGATTGGCCCCACAACAGTTGGACTACATCCCTGATGATTTTCATTTTGATGACATAATTATGCAGTATATACGGGGGGATCGGCCCAAATATGGCCACGGTTGGGCCTTTGTTAAAAGAGTGTACTGCATCATCCTCGTCAAAGAGATGCACTGGATAGTAGTCGTCGCGCATCTAGAGGAGGGGTTGCTTAAGATCCTTGACTGCAACCCAACTATTTGTTGAGACAAGTAGTTGGAGGTCAAGTTGGAGCCACTATCCAGGTTGTTCCCATAGCTGTTGCATGACAGCAGGATGTTTGGGCACTTGGGTGATCAAGTACTAACCGAAAAGTGGTCAATTAAATGCTCTACCGGCCCAATAAATGAGTCAAGGTAAATTTTGTATAAAACTAACTTACATAATACAATTATTCTATAAGTTTATTCTAATGCTAATGTCTTCTTCCTACTGTAGTGCTGAATGTGGGGCATATGCCCTAAAATTTATTGAGTTCGACATGACCAACACCCCGATGGACGGCTTGAATGACAAAACAATGAGAGACTGTCGAGAGGGCTGGGCTATCGACTACTTCCATGGGCAGATGGATTCGTTTTGAGTGACCAGAACCCAATCAAAATGTATGAAAGTTGAACTTTGAATTTTTTAGTTTATGTGATGTTGATGTTGATACTTGGGTTGTGGTGCTGATGCTGCAGGTGTCATGGTTATATGGAGCTTTATCGAAAGAGATGGACTGAGTGAACTTCTCACCTACCCACTCTATAACTTTTTTACATGTTTTTTTTATTTACAAAAGTTGACGTGTCTGCAGGTGTGTGCCGAATAATTTTGCAAGTTCCTGGCAAACAATGAGAGGAAACTTCTCAAAGGTTGGTTGGCAAGAGGAGACATCTGCAATAAAGGCTACTGGGAAGGCACGGTACCAAACAATGATCTCAGACAAGTTGTTGGCAAACAGAATTCGAAAACTTCTCAAAGGCTGGTTGGCAAGAGGAGGCATCTGCAATGAAGGGATTGTGCAAAGGTGTTAGTGACATTAAACTCTTTGGCATCAAAAAGTAAACTAAAAGCAGTGTATAGGAAATTCTCAAGTCCAGATCGTTGTGATGTGGCTCTTCTTGCGGCAGCCAAAAGCCTTGTGCCTACAGAATCATTGTAAAAAATTGGATCTGATATTTGGGAGATATTTTTGTTTGTCCGTATAAGATATCTCATTAGCAATTTGAATTTACTATGTATGGTGTGATCATTTGCTTCACCCAAGTTGGATAATGGTTTTTTAGCGTTTTGTTTCAATTTGTGTATCACTACAACATGTGATGTATTGGTGTGATTATTTGATTCACCACAATTGGGGCTAATGGTTAGCTTGTCCAAATATTTCGATATTTGCCACATCCCATGCCTATTTTTTATTTTGTGTTTCGATAAATAGGTTACATTGATGTCTCTTATATTTTGATTTGTGATGAATTAGATTGATATAAATTACTTAATTTTGTGATACAAATTCTATTCGGATTTGGGAGGGAAATGAGTGATGTACAAATGTTTCCCAATCACAATCATTTCGAAATTAATTAACCTAAAGAATGGCATGGTACCAAACAATTACGTATATGACCGACCACATATATCTCTTAAACGACCAAGACTTTTCCAGAAATGATCGCTTAAGCGACAAAGAGTCTATTACGAAGCATCGCTTAAGCGATAAGCGATACATAAGATCACTTAAGCGATTATCCATCTGGGTAGATGTTCATTCTGCCCCGAAAAATATCGCTTAAGCGATCCCGAATAACTTAAGCAACAAAGACTCTTTTAGGAAGAATCGCTTAAGCGATATATAAGATCGCTTAAGCGATTATAGATCTGGGAAGATATTCATTCTACCTCAGACAGGGTCGCTTAAGCGACCAAGAGTCTTTTACAAAAATCGCTTAAATGATACAAATGGATTGCTTAAGCGATCATAGATCTGGGCAGATTCATTCTACCTTGGCCAAGATTGCTTAAGCGATCAAAGTCTTTTACGAAAATCGCTTAAGCAATACAAATGGATAGCTTAAGCGATTTTCGATCTGGGCATCTGTTGCGGACTAGATCGCTTAAGCGATCACCGATCGCTTAAGCAACCAAGAGTAAAAGCAAAGAATCGCTTAAGCGATAAAAACGGATCGCTTAAGCGACCAAAGTAAAAGCAAAGAATCGCTTAAGCGATACAGACAGATCTCTTAACCGACTGTGTAAATACAGAGGATCGCTTAAGTGATCCTATGTATTTGGATATTATTTATTGTATTTCAGAGCATCGGTTAAGCGATTAATACTATACTAAACATATAGGGTTTACGATTCATTCAGTAGACTATAACCGTTATTATATTTATATTAAACATATAGATCTTTTACGTTAGTATGAAACATATAAGCTGTAGAATGTTTACGTCTATGCTAAACATATAGGGTTTACGATTCGTTCAGTGGACCATGACCGTTATTATATTTATATTAAACATATAGTTTTTTTACGTCAGTATGAAACATATAAGGTATAGAATGTTTATGTTTATGCGAAATATATGGGGTTTATTATTCGTTTAGTGGACCATGACCGTTATTATATTTCAAAGGTAACCATGGAATCTTAGTGAACATATGTTCTTCTTCTTTGTTCAGAACATAAAGGGTGCATTTGGTTGAATATTCCTATAAATTTTACAAATCTTATTCCCAAAATATTTCTTTGTTTAATTATTTAGGAAATATTAGTATTTTTTTAATTAATTTTAGACTCATTAAGTGAATTAATTTCATTAATACCGGCCTGAAAAAGTTTAAAAATTAACAAAACCACCCCCACCCACCCAACTTCCCAGATTCTGGCTACCACCGACGGCTACAAACGATCGAAAATGGCTAGTAATTCACAGATGTGACATTTTTCTGCTAGATCCACTGTGGATCTGGCCGGAAAAGGCCACATTTGGCCATCATCGACTTTCAAAGAAATGGCCAACGTTGACGGTCAACGACGGCCAAATCTTAGGCATCGTTGACCGAAAACGACGGCCATATATTTGGCTGTCGTCGACAGCTAGATGTGGACTTTTTCATTCGTCGACGGCTAGATCTGGCCGTGATCTAGCCTTTTCCAGCCACATCTGTGGTCGATCTGGCCGGAAAAGGCCATATCGAAGCCTTATCCGCCTGATCCGATCGCTGTGCATCGTAACACCCTTTCCCAGTAGGATTTTTGCAATGGTGGCCGGAATCTGGCACCATGGGTAGGTGGGAGTGTATTTGTTAAATTTTAAAATTTTTCATTGGTCAATTAAGCAATCGTACTAAAAAAACTTCGTTTACACAAGGTCGCTTAAGCGATCGTAGATATCACTTAAGCGATTCTTTTCTTTTTCACTTGGTCGATTAAGTGATCATGGATCGCCTAAGCAATCATGTGATTGGCTGAATCAAATTTGCCTAGGTGCATGATCGCTTAAGCGATCCGTGATATCGCTTAAGTGATTCTTGTCTTTTTGTCTTGGTCGATTAAGCGATCATGTGATTGGCAGAATCAATATCTGCCCAGGTGCATGATCGCTTAAGCGATCCTGTTTGAAAAACCCTTTGTCGCTTAAGCGATATACTTAGTCGCTTAAGCGATCATGGGCAATATATACTTTTCCAACTTTTCTCGCGAATTTTGACAAACTAAAATTACCAACACGTATTCATTCCATACTTTCTCCTCAATTTGACAACCTAATTCCAAACTAAAATCACCAACAAATATTTAGGCCATGTAACAAGAAATATAAAGAATGATTTATTAAAGGTAACAATAAAATTTAAAACATCAATAATTGAAAACAATAACTCATCAATGGTTGGCCTTCGCAACTCCCTGAATTTCATCCTTCTTCGAACCTAAATTTCTGGATCTGCATGTGATTACTTCTGGCAACTGCTTCTCTTATGGCCAGGTTGCTTACAAATTGAGCACTTATTCATCTTCCAGGGAACCTCAGAGGTTGATGGAATACGCTTAACTCTTTTTCTCCCCTTTACTATCTTCTTGAATGGCGGATGGATGACAATGTCAGCCAACTCTGGCGGCACTACCCACTGCTCTTCTAGAGGCACTAGATATATTGTTTCTAAATAAGCTAGCATGTAGTGACCTGCCATATAGAGAGGGGAGCAAAGTTCCATGTAAATTCTTGAACCAAAATCCGACTTCCGTTGGTGTTTTAGTACTACTAGTGCATGAGGACAAGGTAAACGTTGAATGTCAAGCACTTTACAGCTGCAAATTTTACTAACAGGGTTAACTAGGGCATCCGGACCATAGCCACGTACAGTGAACTCTTGAGCATTAAGAGGATCGGCAAACAGTGCATTTGACAATTCCATACGTTCTCGCAATAATTTTTCAGTTGACGGAACAAAGGTTGTAGTAAAATTATCTGACTCCATACGACGCTCATGGAACCACCGTGACAATGTCCTCTGGATTACATCAAAAAGTGCAACTATTGGAAACTCTCTTTCTATTAACAACTTCGAATTTATGGACTCTGCTATATTCGTGGTCATGACATCAAACCTTCTTCCAGGAAAGTAAGCTCTACTCCATCGCTCGAAACAACACCATGCTCAAGATACTTAGCAACTCTATCATCCTTGATTCGGATTTCCTGGAAGTGCTCCTCGAACTCATCAACCCGATAAGCTTTTGCTGCCATATAGTATGTCTGAAGGAGGCCAGCACACTTAAACTTTTGTTTTATGCTCTCACCAAGGTGCCTCATAAAAAATCCGTGATGTGCTTGACAATAAATAATGGCAATCCCCTTCTTTATAGAGTTGTGTCTATCGGATATTATGCACAACTCGTCACTGTCAGGCACTATCGTACGTAATTGCTGAAAAAACTAAGTCCACGACTCGTCATTCTCAGAGTCAACGACACACCATGCAATAGTATATGTGTGATTCTCGTTGTCCTGTGCAGTGGCCACCAACAATGTACCTCCATACTTTCCCGTCAGAAAGCAACCATCAACAGCCAACACCTTTCTCATGTTTACAAAACCCCTCATAGTAGAACCGTAAGCAACAAAAAAATATTTAAACATCATATTCCTGTCCCACTTCAAAGCCATCTTCTTACCTTGGTTTGTCAACTCAAGCATATAGCGGTACGCTTCTAATACTGCATACCCGTGCTCCGGCGTGCCCCTCACAAAATCTTGTGCATGTTACCTCCCTTTCCAGCATTTCCAGTAACTAACAGCACATCCCAACTATGTGCGCATAAGTCTCTGAATGTCTTTAGGAGATGGACATTTCCCTTCGACGAACTGACTTTTGACAGATTGTCTAATAACATCAGCGGAAGCTTGTCGATGCTCACCTGAAATATGTCCCAAACCATATGTGTGCTCACAGGTATATGTGCTAAGAATAAATTTTTTAGACTCTGCCAACCTTCTACAATAAACCTACCACTTGCACTTTCGATCACGACATGCAACCGTCACAGCTAATGAATTTGACTTTTTGGTGATGAACTCAAAATTACCTCTCACGGCAACAAGTTTTAGCTTCCTCACCACTTCCTCTTTGTTGTCAAATAAATACCCTATGCGCAACTCTGATCCATCTGTAAAAACATGAGTTGATTCACTACTACCTCTAATTGCCTCCTCTAAACCTACATAAACGACCATAGTGTTCTCTTCCTCACAATCTACGCCTTTTGCATAATCTGTATTTAAAGGAATCTCCACATCTATGGGAACATCTACAGGGTCCTCCTCCTCAACATTTCCATTCTGCCCCCTATCACCAACCTCTTCTACAGTGTCCTCCTCACCATGCAATTCACCGTCTACTCTTGATTTTTCAACTAACAAATCAATGGCCTCATAGTTCAAATTAAAACTAGGCAAATCTCCACCTACTTCCTCGTTATCTCCTTCCTTTGAACCATTATCGGCCACATCAATCATATATAACTTTACACTTTCATCCTACTTTAATATAGCAGAAGGTACCTTATAATGTTCAGGAACTCTGCTTAAAACATACTTCACAACTATATCACTATGCGAGCAACTCAAATTACCTACTCAAATTACCTCTTCTAATTATTTCATCAATCAACTCATCAAAACTAACCTCTGTGCTCACAGCAATTGGTATAACTTCTTTGCTCTTCCTAATCCACTTCCAGCTACTTTCTTCCTCCACCCACTCACCAAAATATTCAACACCTAAAACAACTTGTCCCATGTGTAATAATAGCCAACTACCTGTAATGCAAGAAAAAAAATATTCTTAAATGTTGTACTAAGGGTTCAAATATTTTAAAAAGAATCCGCACAGTCGCTTATATGGTCTGGTGTATCGCTTAAGCGATCATGGTTATTTATACTGGATCGCTTAAGCGATACACTTGATCGCTTAAGCGATCCAGTATTAATAACCATGATTGCTTAAGCGATCTTATGCCATTTACTGATCGCTTAAGCGATCTGCTCCTATACACCAGACTTTTAGCGGATCGCTTAAGCGATCTTATGCCACATACCTGATCGCTTAAGCAATCTATCTGCTGCATTACCAGACGTACCAGATTGCTTAAGCGATACACCAGATCGCGAAAGCGATCCATCATACCCAGAACACATTTTCAGTCATCTCCACCTACAATCGATCCATCATACCCAGAATAAATTTTCAACATATTTCACTCCTCTCAACTTCCATTACATCAAACATAGCCCAACAACCTAAACAACTAAATCAAAATCATAACCCAAACCCAATCCATGCTAAATCAAAACATAACCCAGATCTTTGTAAATCAAAATATGAAATCGAAAGGAAGATACACATACCTGGACGAAATGTCAGGAGGAGGAAGAGGAGGAGAAGTATCTGTGTTGGATAAGATGTTAATGGCGAAGGAATGCGTTAACGTGGCGGGAGGAAAAAGAAGAAGGTGTTTGGGCTTATTTGCAAGAATTTCGACTCTTTGGGAACATATTATAATTTTTAAAAGATTACACAATTATTCATTAATCCTAATTAACCCCTAATCATATTTAATTAAGCTTAATAAAAAATAAGGCTATTTAGTTAACATTTACAAACTACATAGCCTTTCAATTAAATTTTAACTCCAAATGTCTTTTTAATAAACTGCCCCCTGCTGCATCTGATGAACAAGTGAATAGCATAACCCAAGAGCGTCGAAACACTTGATGCACGATAACCGTCGCGAGGAAGAGGAGATTATGATTGTGATTGTGATTGTGATTGTGATTGTGATTGTGATTGTGATTGTGATTGTGATTGTGAACTCATATTGCCAATCACAACAATCAATTTCTGATTCGATTTAGTGACTACAAGGGGGAACGAAAGAGAAAAAGGGGTGCAGTTAGGGCAATGTGAAAAAAAAAAAATTCATCTAAATGTCAGAGATCGCTATGAACAGTTTTAAAGACTGGTTAGTAAGCATCTGGGAGAGAATTCAAAATTTAGGGTTTGTAATTTGGGTTTATGGATTGATATTATTTGGGAGAGAGCTCAAAATTTAGGTTTTGAAATTTGGGATTAGGTTTGAAAAATTCGGGAGCCAAATGGGATTTACATTTGATTTTTCTTTTTATTTGTATAATACCTGACGTGGCAAGTTGATGACGTGTCAGATGATGTGGCATTATCATGTCATCCACCACGTCAGCTAATAAAACTAATAATATTAAACTGCCAAAGGTATTTGAGTCTTTTCGCACACTGTTATCTTTTAGCTAACGAAAATTTCTAACTGAACCTGATGGAAAGTGACTGTTTATCATTTCCAAACTTTTTGGATACCAACTCATCATTACGGTAAACTACGTGTAGATACACGCCCTTATTAAAAAATTTAGATATAAATATAGTGGTTTTTGAGTTTCTTATTTGTGATAATATTATAGAGCAACTTCTTTTCTTACGCAAACAACAATCTCACCATTTATGAAGGAATTGGAGCTTCATTTCTTTTTCGATTTATATTCAAGAGATTGATTTTATGTCTTTTCTGGCCGTTTTCACGCAAATTTGTCGAAAATGATTAACTACTTCATTTACGAATTTCCTCTCTTTATCTACAAACTCGCTGGGGCTGGTGTTAGATTCTTATTCTCTCTAATATTTACTTTAACTCTTAATATAGTGGATAAACTCATAGATTAATAGACAATCACTCACCAACAACCGTTCATTTTTTCATGATATTATAGACTTGGATCAATTAAATAAACAAACTAGAGGAAGCCGATTGTGTCATGCACAAACACATAAAAAGCAAACAATTGTACTCAATAATTTTTAGCTTAATTAATATACTTTAAGAATTTAATTAATTAAGATATGATATCATAATCAATCTGCATGCTAAGTATGTGCATTTATTTGAACGAAAATTTAACTAATATTGTTATGCCTAAAATATCAGGGTTGACATAAATTGATGTTAGCGAGCACCAATCAAAGTTCAGGAAGACTTTGCACCATCCAGAGTCTACCACATCGCCTAAGACGGAAAGAATATAGCTATCAACAACCCAACCGACTCAAGTTTTGTCTGTGAATGAATTTGGTTCGCACACCTGTCCAAGCCCCATCTAATTTAAGGATATTTCTTAAGTTCTCAACCAATGGGAAGACGAGAGAGATTTGCACAACACCAACCCACTTGCAGAAATATAATCATTACGTTGAACTCAGCAGGTCTAAATAGGCAGCCCCCCCCCCCCCCCCGCCCAACAAAATCAAGATCAGACACTCTGAATTCAACAAAGAAAATAGCAAAGACACATTACAGAAAAGAGACTAGCTTGATATTCTTTAATAACACTTATAACACCAAGCACCTGTAACCCAGATCATCGTTCGCGACCTCTTGTAATCTTGACTAATAACCAGGAACACAATAATATAAAAGAAAACAGTATATGTAGGATTTGCTTTAAGCATGTGAACCACTATAAAACATTTGCTGTCTCATTTACTTTTATGTCTTTGCATGCTACTGTGAGAACATTACCCCATTCAACTCTCATAATCATTCACGTGAAATTTTTAAGACTTTCTTAGTACTTTGCACATGCGAAGTCGTTGGTGTCAAAATCCAGCATTAATAGTTTGGCATTAGAAGGATGGCAAAGATTCACATTAGCTCTCTATCTACTAATCTCAACTGATCTGTTAGTTTGATCTTCAAAGATCAACCACAAAATCTCATGGCTCGTGATTTTAAAGTCGATCGCACTGACACCAATAACGAGGAAATTCCCCACAATCAAGAGAACGACTACTCCTCCCGAAGTAGTTCCACCTCCCCAGAATATTGCGAGGAGCATCCCTTCGACCTTCTAGACGAATCTTACTTTGATCCGTTACCTAGAGAAATTTGATAACACCCTCCAAACGATAAAATAAAGGTTGGATCGTTAAGACCAAGTCATGCCACTAAATTCAGACAAGGTGGTACCACTTCCAAAAACGTCTGTAGGTCGTTCTAAAGTATGGAAACAAGTGAAAGCTCATACTACGCGCACTACAGCGCAATGATGGCTCCGACCATCACCATAAGGAAAGTACCCACTATCATCACGTCGGTTCTGACCACCATAGAGATAGGGAAAACTCCCCCAGCCACTCAACACCTTCACGTGGCTCGGGTCTGCAAATGTCAAGGTATGGCGAAAGCTCCAGTCAGGGTAGAGAAAGCACCAACCTGGGGTCTATCATCAATCGAGATCGTCGAGAACATACCCTCATTGTAGAGAGTGATCCCCAAAGGGTTTCGCTTCCTCAGACAAAGGAGTTACAGTGAGCTCTGGATCAGCTTCAAGCTTAGCAAAATGAGCAGGGAGTGATCGCTGGCACGCCTCCCTTTTCTGTAGTAGTTCTGATTTCCTCTTTCCCACCAAGATTTAGAATGCCAACATGAAAGCAATCAATGGGAATGTTGATCCTCATGATCATCTCTATGAGTTTAATGACCTCATGGAGCTTCACCAAGTTTCAAACTTGGAAAAATGTCGCTGCTTAGTAGTGACTCTAACTGCCCAAACTAAACGTTGGTTCAGATTGCTTCCACCACGGTCTATCAACTCATTACATTAGATGAGCTCATTAATCTTAAGTCACTTCCAAGCTAATCAGAAGTTCTCAATGCTGCTCAGCTATCTAAGCAATATATGAAAGGAGAAGAATGAGTCTCTCTAGTCTTACATTGACAAGTTCCACAAGGAACTGAATAAGGTGGCTAATACACCTAAAGATTCAGTTTGAACTCTAATTATTGCTGGAGTTCACTCGTAAACTAACTTGTGGAACAAACTGCAATTGGAAGGGGATATTTCCCTTACTCGCTTTTACAACTTAACAGAGAAATATCTGCAAATAGAAAACTCAGTGGCATCTCTAAATCGCCATGACCCCAGACCTTTGACCAGCGCTCCTAGTCGAAGGGATGAATTCGGGGGAGAGAGTAGTAGAAGGAATGATTGTAAATAGGCTAACGACGATTATAAAAAGAAAAAGAAACAACAGTTTAGGCCCAAGAAATCTTATGCTCCACTTCCTCATCACCACCGCGATAACTTCACTCTACTCAATACATCAGTCTCAGCCATTCTAAATAATTCAGCAGAAGTCAATCTGCTCGGAAAGCCAAAGCCCATGAAAAAGCCCATGTTTAAAAGGAACGGCAAGAAATACTATCGTTACCACAGGGATAATAGGCACCATACTAATGAATGTCGAGTTCTCAAGCAGGCAATTGAAGACCTTAGCTAGAAAGGCCACTTTAAGGAGTATGTAAATGGTCCGACTCCCTTGAAGGAGAAAGATCAAGAAGATGGGAAAAGGCATAAAGGTCGCAAAGTGTCTACTTATAGGGACCATCATTGGGGGACCTCATATTATAGGGACCTCTCGACATGCACAAGATAATTATGCCTGAGATATGAGCCTTTCAATGTGCTCAATCTGGAACCATGACCTAGCAAGCTGCGCAGAGAATAGGAGATTACCTTCTCTGAGAAAGATGTGAAACGAGTGCACCACCCTCATGAGGATGCACTAGTTGTCGTAGCTGAGATGGGAAGGTACGAAATCCACATGATGCTAATGGACAATAGAAACGCCATGAATATCCTATTTTAGCAAGCCTTTGAAGAGATGAAGCTGGAAGAGATAGACTTAAAGCCTGTAGTTGTTCCTCTTTATGGTTTTACCGGCAATCATCTAACTCCCTGAGGAATGATTACTCTTCCGGTCACTTTAGGCAATCCTCACAAAGTGACCAAGTAACAGAATTTTTGGTAGTAGATTGTCCTTTAACATTTAATGGCATTCTTGGACGACCTCTACTATGA
The DNA here is from genome assembly GCF_008641045.1 of Pistacia vera. NCBI lineage: Eukaryota > Viridiplantae > Streptophyta > Magnoliopsida > Sapindales > Anacardiaceae > Pistacia > Pistacia vera. The sequence goes on from NW_022196634.1 coordinate 1,526,826, forward strand.
AAATTCAAAGCTATCACTTCTGTCCATCACCAGAATATGAAGTTCCCCACTCCAATAGGGTGTGGGGAAGTTAGAGGATCACAACATGAATCTCACAACTGCTATAATTGAGCAGTCCAAATGGCATGTAAGGGGAAAGGGAAAGGGAAGCCCGAGGGTAACCTTGAGCAGGCAATGGCAATCAACAGAATCGAGCCACAGCCTGGTCTAGTGGAAGATAACACGATCCTCATGTGCAAGAGGAGTATAACCACAATAGACCAGTTGAGACTTTGTCTGAGGTACTTGTCGTGTGCTGAGAATCGGGAAGTAATCTCAGCCCTCACCTCGCAACCAACTTAGCGAGCTTCCTCAGATAGAATATTGATGTTTTTGTATGGACACATGCCGACATGATCGGGATCAGCCTCGAGATCATATATCATGCACTCAACATTGACAGTGAAATCAAGCTAATTTTCCATAAAAGAAGAGCTATGGACCCAAAGTGCTATGCAGCTTTTAAAAGTGAGGTGAACAAACTCCTCTCAATCGGGTTTATTTGGAAAGCTCATTACCCCAATTGGGTCATCAATCCTATTTTGGTGAAAAAACCCAATGGTAAATAGCGAACTTGTATTGATTTCACGAATCTCAACAAAGCCTACCCAAAGGATAGTTTCCCTGTGCCCATAATCAACTAGCTCGTTGATGCCACTTTCGGGCATGAATTGTTCAGCTTTATGGATGCCTATTTGGGATACAATCAGATCCTGATGTTCATACCCGACAAGGAACACACCTCATTCATCACAGATTGGGGGCTATATTGCTACAAAGTCATGCCCTTCGCTCTGAAAAATGTTTGGTTAACCAAATGTTTTCTAAGCAGATCGAGAAAACAATAGAGGTCTATGTCGATGACATGCTGGTTAAATCGCATATCACTTCAGATAACATAGCCCACCTCATAGAAATGCATAACATACTTTGAAAATACAAAATGAAACTTAACCCTCTTAAGTGTTTATTCAGAGTAACCTTAGGTAAATTCTTAGGGTACATGGTTAATCATCGAGGAATTGAAGTTAACCTTGAGAAAATCGAAGCTCTCCTAGATATGAAAAGCCCTACAAAACTTTAGCAAGTTTAGAGCTTGAATGAGAATATAGCGGCTCTCAGTAGCTTCATATCGAGAGCCATAGATTGTTGTTTGCCGTTCTTCAATGTACTCAGGGCCAACAAGAAATTTGAATGGACTCTAAAATGTGAGCAAGCTTTTCATGGCATAAAAGAGCATCTTAGAAAGTTGCCTCTTTTGTCCAAACCACTTCCTAAGGAAATTTTATTTCTTTACCTGTTCATTTCCTAGTATGCAATCAATGCTACTCTCATTCGAGAAAAGAACAGAATTCAATGGCATGTGTATTACACCATCAAACGGTTACTAGACGCCGAGTCAAGGTATCCAAAAATGGAGCAATTAGCCTTTGCCTTGCTAATCGCCTCCAAGAAGCTGCGACCTTATTTTTATGCCCATATCATCTATGTTTTGACCAATTACCTGCTTAGACAAGTCCTTCAGAAACCAGAGGCCTCGGGTAAATTACTTAAATGGGCCATGAAATTGAGTTAATTCGATATATATTACAAACCAAAAGCAGCAATTAAAAGGCAAATTGTGGCTAACTTTATATCGAAGTTCTCCTATCAGCTAAATCGGGAACCCGATCAGTTAGCCAGCAAGGTCGTCCAAGAGACTATTCGAAATTCATCAACATGGAGCCTCTATGTTGATGAGTCTTCTAATAGAAGAAGAGTCAGAGCTAGTCTTCTGCTCATCATCCCTAAGGGTCCTCGCATCTATGGAGCCTTTAGGTTTGGATTCAAAGCCACTAATAATGAGGCTGAGTATGACATGTTATTTGTTGGTCTGTGACTAGCCAGAGAGATGGGGTCAGAAGTGATCAAAATCAATAATGACTCCTAATTGGTAGTCAATCTGATATTGGTAGATATCAAGCTAAAGAAGAAAACATGAGCGGTTACTTGAAGAAAGCTACGACCGCACTTGAGCCCTTCTAGCAATATATGATTAAGCAAATCCTAAGAGATCACAACTCTATTGCGGATTCTTTGGCAAAGATAGCTTCATCACTGGACTCCGATGTGCCAGATAACATCCTGGTTAAATACATCGAGGTTCTCAGTATCAACTCACCAGATCAGACAGTGGCTACAACTGAATCAATAACTTGGATGACTCCAATTATTCATTATCTCAAGGAAGGGGTTCTTCCTAACAGCAAGACTGAGGCAAGACTCCTATAGACTATAGCTGTTCGTTATACCATGATCGAAGATCAATTGTACAAACGAGGATGCAGCACTCCTCTTCTCCAATGTGTGACAGATGAAGATGTAGACTACATCATGAGAGAGATACATGAAGGGGTTTGTGGTAATCACACCACCGTACAGTCTCTCGCCAATAAAATTATCGACAGGGATATTATTGGCCTTTGCTTAACAAAGATACCTATAACTTTGTGAAGAAGATGATGGTATAGTTTCCTTTAAAAGCAAATTTGGGTGGGAGTTAATTCTTGATCTTAGATCGCGACCACGTATCATCAATCCATGGGAAGAGTAACTTCCACGCCTCGCAGAAACCAACCGATGATAACTTTATCGAGAATCTCAATCACCAGCGTAATTATCTCATCTGCATTTAATGTGCCCCAAAAGAATGTTGTTTCAACATGGCTAGCATTTATTGTTTATGGCTGACATTTAATATGCATAGTGATACGTCTGTTAGATAAAGATTACTTTATTGATTGTATCAGCTGTCAAATATGACAAATAACTTCTAAAGAGGTCATTCAAAAGAGGCATTTATTCACCATGCCAAACGCGAACACCAAACAAGATAGTTCAAAAAAATTCAGCCATGGGAAAATCTAAGTTTCCCAGGTCATGAATGACAGTTAGAGTTCAAAGCATTCTTCGATGTCTCGAGGCAAAATCAAGCTCAGATCATCTGATCTTAGTAAATGATCACCTCAGGTCGCATGCCTAACTCTCAAACCACATTTCACGATCTAACACAAGTTCACAAGTCAAGATAGAATTTTAGATATCAAATTGAGCAACCAACATCAGGTCATCCAAAACAATGTGATAGCCCCCTAGCTCTTAGCTTGAACGGATATCTTCAAAATCAAGTCAGGTTGCGGCATAATCATGAAGTTCTCAAGATCCAACTCCTTGAATGTCAAGAACTAGAGAGCTTCTGTTATGCCTAAAAAATTAGGGCTGACATAAGTTGATGTTAGCGAGTACCAATCAGAGTTCAAGAAGGCTTTGCACCATTCAGAGTTAGCCACATCACCCAAGACAGAAAGAATATAGTTGTCAACAACCCAATTGACTCAAGTTTTGTTTGTGAATGAATTTGGTTCACACACCTATCCAAGCCCCATTTAATTTAAGGATATTTCTTAAGTTCTCAACCAATGGGAAGACGGGAAAGATTTGCACAGCACCAACCCCCTTGCAGAAATGTAATCATTACCTTGAGCCCATCAAATATAAATAGGTAGCTCCCCCTCACAAAAATGAGATCAGACATTCTAAATTCAATAAAGAAAATAGCAAAGACACACTATGGGAAAAAGACTACCTCGATATTCTCTAATAACACTTAGAACTCCAAGCACCTATAACCCAGATCGCAATTCAAGACCTCTTGTAATTTTGGCTAATAACTAGGAACACACTAATATAAAAGAAAATATTGAATATAGGATTCGCTTTAAGTATCTAAACTACTATAAAAACCTTTGCTGTCTCATTTACTTTTACTTTTTTGCATGCTACTGTGAGAACAGTACCCCATTCAACTCTCATAATCATTCACGTGCAATTTCTAAGACTTTCTTAGCACTTTGCACGTGCGAAGTCGCTGGTGTCAAAATCCAGTATCAACATATATGAAACCAGAAATAGCAATAAACACACAAATCACAAACAGTAAAGAGAAATAATAGTACGCACGATTTACCTTGGTTCACCCAATTAATATGTTACATTTAGCAGAGTCAATATTATTGCAATACTTCCTCACCTCTCTCGTTACAGTGAAAGTAATTTGCCCTATGGTTGCTATCGCTCACATACAAGAGAAAAAAATGTTTATATACTAGGTTTAAAGTGTAAAACCTAGTATTACAAGGATTTTTATTTCTAAGCCCAAACCCAACAAAGAATTAATAACTTAAAGAAAACCTTCAGCGGCTATTCATGGAAAAGGCCCAAACTGCCTACGTAATGTTGAAGTGGTCAACAACTCCAACATTATTTACATATAACCAGCTACCTAACAACTCAACTCTTGCTTATAATTCATTTACTTTACTCTAATATTTGTTTTATATGAACTGAGTGTCACACCCCCCTCCCAGGTTTTCCGTATCTCGCCGGATCTAGGCGCTCCGAGGGACTTAAGATTTGAGAGGATGGTGAATTTTTCGAAAACATAACACAAAATTAGATTCTAAAATAAAAATACTTTTCAAATTGAATGTTTACATTTAGTTCTGAAACAGGATACAAGAAAATCGGTTTACACAAAACCGTATCAGAGTGTTTAAGATGTATAAGCATCATGCCGATGAACATGCGTTTGTAGCCAACCGAAAGCGTATAGCATGCGCCTCACGGACCCTGTATGCAATACTAGGGAACAACATAAAATAGTGAGTTGGGAAGCCTAGTGAGTGGATAATACAATTGATATACAAAAATAGCTTTAACTTTAAAAACATGCATGAGGAAAAATCATATGCATGTCATGCAGCACATAACCACCCGCTTAATGATGCAAAAATAACCCAATATAATTTTCGAATATTGTAGAACCTTGAATCATACCAACTTATGCTAGACAAAGTAATCCATACCCTTGTACCAGATTTTCCGAATGCCATGGATCATTTATATTTAAAATCACACAACCGATTCAAATATCACTAAAGTTTGAGTATACATCTCCCTAACATGAAATCCACTTTACCCAGGCCTATACCCACTAGCTGTCCACAAATTTCATTCATTAATGCAACCACCACCACCACTACTACACTAGTACCCAAGGTCTCTAATACAAACAACTTGGTGTGTCTCACACACACTGAAATTCCATATGCCACCCAAGTCTACTCGGTGTCATAATCCACATCCTTCCCAAACTAGAACATCAAAAGTACATTTCATCTAAATAAAAGTACAATAGCATTGGACATATGATCATTCAAGAATAAATAATCACCACAATAGCACTAGGAAACATCCAACATCCATTGCATTGGTAAGTGTCTCCAGTACAGGTAAAGCAAGCGAATCATAATCACTTCGTGTGCAAACTGCATGTTTGCATTAGTTTAACTGCCCACTTCGTGTGCATGTGGCACACCTGCATTGGCTTATTTATTTGCTCACTTAGTGTGCACGTGGCACACTTGCATTGGCTTATTTATTTGCTCACTTCGTGTGCACGCGACACACTTGCATTGGCTTATTTATTTGCTCACTTCGTGTGCACGCAGCACACTTGCATTGACTTACCAGCCCACTCAACCTCCACAGTCCACACTTAATCACCACAATCACGCCAAAACCAAGTACAATACACATATAATTCAGCAAAAATAACCAACACACTTCCCTAACAGATATCAATTCTTACAACGCATAAACCTTACCAAATTTTGCCACATTTAAATTTACACAACCTCTCAGCTTCAAATTAAACCAACCAGCCCACCTATTTGCTAGACTTCTTTCCCATTTCACTAGCCAAGTTATTTACACAATGTCCATATCATATGGGAGTGTTCAAAAGAACCAATCGAAACCTGAACCGGCGAGTACTTGAGGTTTGGTTTTGGTTCCTACTCGAAACCGACCGTCAATAGGCAGGTTTCGATTCCAACTTTTTGGAACCAGAATCGAGAACCGAGACTAATATGAAATAAAATTAAAGAGTAGGGGTTTATTGTAATTTTACTATCATAAATAAAAACTTCAATTAGGGCAAACAAATTTATCATCGCTTCTCACCGTCTCTGTTGCTCTCTTAGGTAGAAAAACATTTTTTTCTAGTACAAATTTCTTCACTCCATCTTTTTTCTTCAGTCTCAATCCATCCCAACACTCTTCTCAAACATTTTTTCCTCACTGTTTCTTTCAACACAAAATAATCTGTAAGAAAAACAGTTTCTCACCGACAATTGCTTGGATGATCTTTCAAGCACAAGACTTGCAACATAAGGTAAAGTCCTTTTGCTTTTTCCTCCAAATGCTATGTGGGTTTTGTTTTGGGTTTGGCTAAAAATATGAGCTTGGTTCTTTTTTGTTCTTGTATCTGGATTATTATTATTATCAATGTTCTGAAACTCGGACTGGACTGGGCGGTTGAACCGGTCCGACCGGGTTTCGCTGGAATTCTGGTTTAAAAGGAGTAAAAAACCTGGATTTTACGTTTGACCATTTCAAACCGTTTTTGGACCATCTTACTGTAGCAAACCGACGGTCCAACCGGTATAACAAACAAATCCGATCCACGTCCAATCCGGTCCACTAACAAATTTGAAATTAAAAATGTGAAAAAAACAATAAAGTCAAACCCCCAATTTTTTTAATCCATTTCTATTTGCTTTTGTGGTTCAGCTTTCTGCCACTTTGCTAATTTGAAATTTTCTTTTTCTTTTTGGTTTGCCATTCGCGATCTCCAGTCCAGTCCTCCTCCTCCATTCGCGATCTCCTTCAAGCTTCAGCTTCAGCCTTCAAGTGTTCACTCTTCAAGTCTTCAACCTCTTCAATCATCGCGATCTCTCCTCTTCAATCAACCTCTTCAGGCTCCAGTCCAATCCTCCTCCATTCGTAATCTCCTTCAAGCTTCAGCTTCAGCCTTCAAGTCTTCAACCTCTTCAATCATCATTAGTCTGCTACTCTGCTTCTTCCTTGTTGTGGCTGGTCTGCTACACTATAGTTTCGTCACTCTTCAGTCGTGACTTCAACTTCAATTCTGAGTCTTCATTCTTCAACTTCAAGTCTTCAATGGTTCAGCCTCTTCAATCATCGTCATCACCATCTAAAAGCCCGCTTCTTGCTTGTCGTTGCTTGTCTACCAGATTAGTTAGTCACTACTTCAACTTCAGTTCAGATTTCAGCCTTCACACCTGCCGCTGTCTGTCGTCGACCAAGTAACAAACTACTGTAAGAGACTAAGAGTCATCCTATCTTTCTGTGTCTTCTATTTCATATCATGATTCACGATATTGTATTTATTCATGATAATATGATATTGTATTATTTGATGTGAAATTGTGAATCACTAAATCTGTCAATTTAAATTTTGAAACTCTTAAAACTGATTTCTTATTGTGAATCTGTCATTTGTCAATTGAATTTCTGAAACTCTCAAATGTAATTTCTCATGGGAAATTAGAAATTGATGGTGAATGTTTCACCGTGAAGCTTTATTACAGTAAAGAGTAATTGAAAGGCGGAGGATTGAATTTGTAAACATTAACTATCAAACTTTGATGGTTTTATTATTATTGAGGGTTGGTTTGATGGTTTTTAGATTTTAGTTACAAAAACAATCTGGATTTTTAAATTTTTTTTTTTTGGGCTGACGTCAGCATGACATCATGCTGGTGTCAGCATGATGACGTGACCGGTCGGACCAGTCCAACCGTGAAAACCGAAAACTGGGCCTTTGGTCGAGTCTACTCTTGGTCCGGTTTTCAGAACATTGATTATTATTATTATTATTATTATTATTATTATTATTATTATTATTATTATTATTATTATTTTGGATTGCTAAAAATTGAGTTGTAGTATGGATGAGAAGTGAGAATCGCATGATGCTGAGTTGTTGTAATGATAAGGTGATTATGATAATCCGACTGAAGTATTCTAAGTTGTTTGTGATGATAAATGGTGATGATGGTAATCTTGCTAATACTGAAGTGTTACGAGTTGTAATTTTACAGTTATAGGTTCCGACTCTAGGTACCCAAGAACCGAAACATTGGTTCTAGTTCCGGTTCCAAATTTCAAGGAACCGTCGGTTCCGGTTCCGATTCTGATTCTGATTCTGATTCCTTCAAAAAATGCAAGGTACCTGAAACCAAACACCCTTAATATCATATATGTACTTACATATATACACTCTAGCAACATCACAAAATAAACCCATTCAAACTCTATCTAATATATATTGTCCAGCAAATTTCAAGCCTAAAAATATGAACTCTAGCAACATTTCCCTCAAACAGGGCTGCCGAGTGCATACAATTATACCCATAAACAATTCAATCAAAAAAAAAAAAAACAATCTAATGCATGGAATATAGCTCCATCCAAAAGCATTCACAAAGTCGTCATTTAGCAAAGCATTATACTCCAAACGATTTCCCAGCATTAAATCACAACCCAACATTCTTCAAGACACTCAGCCGAAGTAAAATAAGTACAAATTCGTAATGCATCAGCTTAACTAAAAATCCCAGCCATAATTATTACCATAAACATTTCCACCAATATTCAATTGATGCAAAAGCCATACATAATTATAAGTAACATACAAAGCGTAAGTACCTTCTTTAGAGCCAGATTTAAGGCAGCAACATCCACATATCAATTTTGCCAAGACATGCAAGGTGGGATCTAGCAATTATCACAATTTACCACAAGCTTTTTCACCAAACCCTTTTTAATAGCAATTTACCCAATATATTTTCATATTGCTAGTCATACTAGAAAATACCCTATAAATATATGTTCACTTATATTGTAAATGTGGAATGGACCAACTCTCACAACTCTATTCAAATTATTGGGCTAAAACACACTCACAAATACCTTATTAGTTACTAGAAAAGTCTTTAGATAAAATAAATTATGTAATCTTAAAGTTTTATTTAAGTGCTAATAAACATATATTACCTCAAAAAAAATAGATAAATTCTATGGGAAGGGAAGCAACCTAAAATATCATAATTAATCATACATTTTAGCGTGCTATTGGCTCCGTTTGGTTCACAATTTTATGTTTTTGGAAAAAGTTTTTTGAAAAAAGTTAAAAAAAAGTTGAATTGGACGGGTATTACGATGTAGGATTTACAAATTAATAAAATACCCCCTATGTTTGTTTTTTTACAAAACACCCCTTATAATAAAACATTAAAAATTAACAAAAACACCCCTAATCCACCCTCAAATACGGACAGCCGGCCACCACCGCCGGAGGGTGGCCGGAGTCGCCGTAACAAAAACATTAAAAATATTTAGGGGTATTTAATTGAATTAACAAATTTAGGGGATTTAAAAAATGTTGAATAAAGTTAAATAATATTATGAGTTTTTGGGTATTTTACTGTTTAACTTTTTTGGGAATACTAAAAGTAGTATTCCCAAAATCCAACCAAACGAAGCCATTATGATTCTCCTTCTAAAAGCATTATGGTTCTCCTTCTAAAAGCATTATTTTTTTTCTAAAATTATTATCTCTATGTATAGTTATATAATTACAAAATAAAAATTATAAGGTCTGGAGTTTGTTGCTTCATTTATGGCTTCATTTATGGGCCGCTGACATCCTTTCGGCGTATTTCTTACTCCCACCCAAAGTTTGCTCTAAGGACAAGTTGATACCCCAAAAGTTTGAAAATGACAATAACTCACCAATCGTTAATTCCGTTGGACAATTTCCCAACCTACCATTAAAATTTGTTAATAAAATGTGTTTAAAGAAGGATATGATGGTCAATTTACATATAGCTGAAAATTGCACTGAATCCATATGGTTCTTTGCCAAAATCGACAGAATCCATCACCCCAAGCCCGTTTGCACAGCCTCTTGCCTCATTGATCATTTTTTTGATCGGATTCGGCATTTTTCCGCAAAGTCCATGACAAACAGTAGTACTGGAGCGCGTTGGGAATGGAGGTCGTGACTATGACCTTTTGTCGAGCACATTGTGTGCGTACTGGAAAATGACGAAGGAGGGAGCCTTCTAGAGCGACAGCAACCAAAAAAACAAAACCAACACAAGCAAACAACACTTCAATAACAAGATTTTGAACAACAAACTCCAAAAGAGCCCAAGATCATCAACAAAGGAGTGGCAGCCTACTGGGTTGGTTGGGGAATTTTTACAAAGTTGGAGGGCAGGCAAACACTAAGTGTTGGACAACAAACGACAAGTGGGGAGGAGCAATAGGAGGTTAGATTTTGAGGAGGGAATGGCGGGGATTCGAATGGTGGTGGATTGGTGGATTTCCGATGTGAATATCAACCAGAATCCGGCCTCAAAAATGGACAGTCACAGAGAATAACGGTGGCCACATTTTCGCGATTAATGGGTGCACTGGTGTCAGGATTAGGTAGGTTTTAGTGAGGGAGGGCCAGGAGGGTGGATGGAAGGGGTTTTGGGTGGAAAATGGCTGGAAAAGTGGCCAAAACGCCGGTGGCAGAGATTGCTAATGTGCGCTGGTGGCAGAGGTTTCTAATGTCGTCCACTGCCGAGAAGAAGCAGATGGTTGTTGACGTAAAAACTCTTTTTACTATTTTTAGATTTACTAAGTTAACGGAAAAAATTAACGGTTGATGGTGGTGAGTGGTGAAATTGTATTTATATTCCGTGATTGTAAGGGTAGATTGGATGAAATTCATCGACTTTAAGGATTATTTTTATGCGAATTTGTTTATATATTTTTATTTTCAAGAATCACGGGTATGTGCATGAGTTTCAAGTTTTTAGGTGGAAAAGGGATGATTGTATGAACGGTTGGAGGCCTTGGACGCACTAGGGAAGAGAAATCAGATCATTGAGAGGAAGAAAAATGCGAATCATCTAGTTGGCACCGCGGTAGATATTTTTTGTGCCGTGACGCAAAAGAGGAAGATTGGGAAGACAGATCATGCCACGGCGTGGAGAAGTTGGCATTGTGGTGCAAGATAAATTCAAGTCCATGAAAGAATTTGGCGTCGTAGCGCCAAAAAATAACGTCGCGGCGTGGATCGCAAGAAAAATAAAAATCTTTCATTTTCCAACTCTGACTTGAACTTGGAGTCTCCCAAAAACACCCCTAGCAAAGGAAAAGTATAAATATGACTTTATAATTTATTTTAGGGATTCTTTTTTTACCAAAATTGAGAGTTGCTTTTTTATCACGAGAGAGAAGGAGATTCTTCCTAGGTTTGGATTATTTATGGCTCCGTTTGTTTCGTTTTTGGGAATACTATTATTAGTATTCCCAAAAAAGTTAAACAGTAAAATTGCAAAAACTCACAATATTATTCAATATTATTCAAATTTTTTTAAACCCCCTAAATTTTTTAATTTAATTAAATACCCCTAAATATTTTTTTTGAAATTACAAAAATACCCCTAAACCCACATTATACCAGATTCCTTCCACCACTACCGAAAGGTGGTCGGAATCTGGTATAATGGCGCACTACCAGCTGAATCTGGCAGGTAGTGCGCCGATCTAGCCTTTTCCGGCCAGATCCACGGTGAATCTGGTCGGAAAAGGCCAGATCTAAGGTCAAAGATCTGGTCGTTGACGGCTAGATCTTTGGCTGTAGCCAATCGTCAATGACAGCCAACATATGGTCGTCGTTGACCATCAACGATGGTCGTATGTTGGCCATCTTTGACGAGCAAATTCAGCAAGATCTGGCCGTCAATGGCTAGATCTAGCCATAGATATGGCCTTTGCCGACCAGATCCACCGTGGATCTGGCCAGGAAAGGCCATATCTATGTACGACCGGCAAGATCCAACTGGTCATGCGTCGATACAGAGACTCCGGCCACCCTCCGGCGGTGGTGGCCAGCTGTGATTATTCAATGGGTGGGTTGGGGGTGTTTTTGTTAACTTTTAAAATTTTATTATAGGGGTGTTTAGTAAATAAACAAACATTTGGGGTATTTTTATGAATTTTCAAATCCTACATCGTAATACCCGCCCAATTTAACTTTTTTTAACTTTTTTCAAAAAAAATTTCAAAAAAATGCAAAAAAGTGAACCAAACGGGGCCTATGCTTTTGGGGGAATTTCAGGTTTGCTTTCTTTAATGTCAATGTGTAACTAAACTCCTATTTAGGGATCCAATATAGCCTAATTGGAAGGCTATATGTTTAAACATATATTTATTGTTATCAATTCAATGGAAATTTGGATTCATTCATGTATTTATTTTGCCTTTAATTTTCATTGTTGTGTGACGACACTTAGTGTGAATTAGTAGGTTGTTTGTATTGAGATTATTGAATGAATTATTAGTATTTTGTGCATACGCCCTGACAAAATATTAGTTGGTTCATGATTTCTTGAATAATTAGTATATGTGCATACGCCCTGACAGATGCGCCTTTGTTCTTGATTTCGAGTATTCATGTGTTTAATGGGTTTTTAATTCATAGGTTAGACTATACGCCCTAGCTAGTCTTGTGTTAAAAATACTAGGTTAATCCCGAACGCCTTATGGCAATATATTGATTTAGTAAATACGAACCCTAGAGATTGAATTGATAAACAATAGAGAGATGTTTGACATAGAGCTGGATAATTATGGTGAAATTGGAGCCTTAGGTTTTGGTCAATTGGGTTTTAGATAATTTTAAAAGTTATTTAATTTTAGTTTTATTCAATTGTTACTTCTAAAGTGATTTTTCGTAATTCTTTATTATTAATTCTAATTATTAGTTTTAATTGAAGCATAGTTATTAAGATTAGTAAATTGTTTACAAATCTCTATGAGAGCGACCCTTGCTTTTAGACACTAGACTACGAGAGCGATTCGTGCACTTGTGAGGAAATAAAATTTGTTCATCAATGGGTTGTTGTCATTTTCAAACTTTTGGGGTATTAAATTGTTTTTAGAGCAAACTTCGGCTGAGAGCATGTCATTCGGCCTTCTTATTATTATTAACATTTTGTTGATGTGGTGTAACATACAAAACTTAGAACAAGTGAACACTTGTTTTCTAAATGTGGACTATCAGATTTGCACAAGTCATAGCTTGTAAAAAAATAAAAAACTCACAAATAGCTTACTAGAAAAGTCTAATTTTTTTTTTTTTTTTTTTTGGGTCTCTTATTAAAGATAAAATGACTTATTTAATCTTTTATAAAATAACAAATCTACTTGAGATAAAACAATCAAGGTGGGGGCATAATTAGTGGAATTTGATCTCTAACCATACATATTAATTATTACACTATAATGATTCTCCTTTTTTACAACTCAAGTAATTATAAACATCATGCTTCTCCTTCTATAACTAAAACATACTATTTAAAAAATATATATACTGTATAATTATTATCTCTATGTATAATATTATAAATAAAAATATTTTAAATGTATACTATTATAACGAGGAAGTGTAAGTTTTAAGTTGAGTACACACATCTCTTCCAATCCCAATGGAGACAAATCTCTGCAAATTTGAATGGAGGGACATTTTGGTATCCTTAAGCCTTAATGGAATCTGATCTCACTTATATACATTGAATTTGAATTAAACAAAGCATATGAATTTAATCATGTCTTGTTTTAGATCTTCACATTAAAAAAATTCAACAAGTTAATTTTTTGACTCATCTAAAGATTATATAACTATTTGATGAAATAGGATCACTCTTGTGCCACACGAGTTGATCTATGATATTTTTATAATGTTGAAATGGATTCTGAATTATTTTTCTTCAAAAATATTGATAAAGGTCTTTGTTACATATCATATATAAATGCCATTGATGAACAAAAATCTTAATTTAATTGCAGAAGGCGAAGAATGAGTAAAGGTTGTTTGTGAATGGTACAAAGGGAAAGTTGATCGAATATTTACAGGGTATTTTTCGGAGCTCAACTTTGACGCCAAGTATGGCTGTCTTTTCGCTTTGTAACTGTCAAATCTTTTATTAATATTAAAAACCATATTATATATTTTTTAAATGTTATATAATTAAATTAAATAATAGAGTGACGAATGGGTGTAAAATTTGTTGGAATAACTTTTGTTGTTCTATGGTGGGTGTTGATTGGTTCGTTTCTGGACAGCTGGGATCCTTTTGGCCTATATATTTTTTATAAATAATTATTAATTATATTTGGTTGAAGAAAGTGAAACAACCAAAACTTAGAACAAATAACCAGCATTTGTGGTTGGCATAATATTGTTACGCATGTGGAGTGGACCAACTCCGACAACCTTATATTCTATATTCTATGCATAATCCTTTAATATCAAATTTACACAAACCATTAAGCTAAAAAAATATCTGGACTTAGAAATTGAAATCAATAGATTAAGGTCAATTAAATCAATATAAAATATTAGAATCAAATTAATTTGAGGTAAAATATTATTTCATATTATTGTTAATATATAATTAATAACTAAACACATAGATTAAATAGATGACACAGTGTCCAACAATTGTATATGTTCACAACTAAGTCCAAATTAATTTAGAAAGAAAATATAATCATGATACCCATAACTTGAAACTAATCCTTCTTTTATATGTAATTCCATGGGAAACTCTCTTACAAGAAGCGAGTAAATTCGAAATGTGCATTGAGTAGGGTGTATGCATGATTAATATAATCAGCGACTAGCAAGTTGTAAGAAAGAAAACAATGAACAATTTTTAAAGTTATTCGACAAGTTAAATCAAGCTTACATCCAATGTTCTTTTATTGATTTTGCCTTAGAAAAATAAGCTCTCTCTCTAATTTTGCTAAAATGATTTTTTTGGGATATTTATACGATAAGATGATAACCGTTACAAGAGAAGATTTTAGGATAATGGCTTGATTTTAGGGTCTCATGATTGACAAGCCAAAATGGTAGAGAGAGTTGTCATGATCTTCTCCTTGATTTTAGGGGATAGTCTTTATCTTCGAAGATAAGCCCTCTGTTTGATTCCCTATTTTTCCATTATCCTATCCTATTATCCTATCCAATCCTATCAAAATGCATATTTGTTTTAATATTCAAAATTTTCTTCAAAATTCAATGATATTCTATTCAACTTAAAACATTAATAATTATTTTTCTCAATAAAAGTTTTAAAATTAACAAAAACACCCCCACCCACCCAAGCCACTATCACCCGCCAGCAGCCATCGCCCGCCAGCCGCCGTTGCCGCTATAATGACGCACAACCGAATGGATATGGTCGGTCATGCGCCGATCTGTGCGTTTTCGGCCAGATCTACAGCTAAAGATATGGTCATTGAAGACAGCCATATCTTGGTCATCGTTTGGCCGTCAACGACAACTAGATCTAGCCATTTTTTGGCCAGATCCATGGTAGATCAAGCCTAAAAAGACCAAATCGGCACACGATCGGCCAAATCCAGCCGATCATGTGCCATTCCGATAGATTCTGGTCACCTTCCGATTGTGGTGGCTGGCTACTGGCAATATATGGGTGGATGAGGGTGTTTTTGTCAATTTATAAACTTTTGTTATGGGGGGTATTTAGTTAAATTAACAAACCTAGAAAGTTAAAAATAAGCTAAATATTTTCAGAAAATGTTATTCAGAAATGTATAAAAAACTTCTTAGAATCCTATCATATTTTTCAAAAATGTTATTCAATATAGAATACTGATCTAAAAAACTAACCAAACGAAGCCCTTTAATCCATAATCTAGAAGATAACTATCAAAAAGCTCACTTCAATGTGGTCTTCTTCTCACAAGTTACACGGAGATACAACTCGCTCCAAGCTATTGCTTGCTTCGATATGATTGTACATCCTCAGACAACATGTTACTTCACCATATATCATTTATATTATATCACATTACCTTAATTATGTACATTATAATTACTCTACATAATCAGAATTTCTTTCTTCTTCTTATATATCATGCATTAGCCTATAATTAGACACTCTAATTATACACGGTTACATTAGAATTACATCTCATTTTCCAAGATTTGAAAAAATAAAAAATAAAAAAATTCGTGTCCAAAGTTTAGTTATATTAACATGGGATGTTAAGATATGTTACTTTACTTATATATATATGATAAATTTTCCTTGCATAGCTAGAATTAAAATTACTTCTCTTTCTTGTATCTGGCATTAATGTAGGCACTTTGTTATGTATTGTATCTTAAAATTTTTAAGAAGTTAGTTTAGTACGATTTAGATTTAATGAATTCTATTTTCTCCCATTTACTGTTGTTTTCTAACACGAAAAAAGGAATCCCAAATGAATTTATATAGAGATAAGAATAATATTATTAATCTGAATATATATAATAATTAAATTAGGAAAGAACACATGATCAAATACATACAATCTCTCATATCCATGTACACACACGCAATAATTTTCTTCCCATAACTCAGTGCTGTAAGAGAGCAAAAAGAGACAAAACAAGAGAAGACCCAACAATGGCAGCAGAAACTGGAAGAGAGAAAGCGGCTCCGGTGTCCAAAGAAGGAGCCGGTGCTGCTGCACCACTTTGAGCAGAAACAGTAGCAGCCGCCATAGCAAAAGCCGCCAAAACCACCACCATAATGACGCCCTTTGCCATTAATTGCTGATTAACGAAGAAGAACTGGTAATTGGTGAGAGCAAAGATAGAGTATTGGATTGTTTAATGGTAGTACAAGAGCGAAGATTGATGGAGTTTATATAGGTGTTGATGAGCGGCGTGTGCAAGCAATGAGTGTTTTGTTTATTGTTTAAGTTACGAGTTTAGTTGGTGGGGCGTCAAAACAGCGTCGACAACACCGTGTGGGAGGTGGACACGTTAGCACATGTTAGTTGGGTAACTGAGGTTGAAGTCGGTTGCTTCTCCTACCTAACTCTCCATGTGCTATCCCATTCAATCTGTTGCTTCAGTTTTCTTGAAGAAAACAACATATATAGCTTTGATTTGGTCTTTCTCCGTGTTGTTTTATTTGGTCAAATTGTTCTAGATTTCTTCAAAATTTTATGTGAAATTAAGGGTTGCGTTTATGATATTTACGTTACAATAAGTTAGTACTTATCAATCAACAATATTAGACTTTTGTGTTTTGAATTTTGATTGTCACTAGGTCTTTATACATTTTTAAAGCGAATTGGGGAACACAAATGCGATTGGATTGCCCTTTTAACATATAATCTTTTGAGTAAACGACTTTTTCCCACCCAAGGTTTGCCTTAATGACACTTTCCCACCCAAAGTTTATTTTTTGTTAATAGTCAAAATACACTTCACTTTCTCAACCGATGTTTGGCGAGTTATTAGGACTCCGGGTAAGGGAGGCTTTGTATAATGAAGGCCGGTGGATTGAGTGGTGTTGATCAATTGAATATTTACTATCAAAATCAACAAAAAATCAGCTAAGAACAAGAACTTTACTTTTATGGTGGTCGACAATCGATAAGAAATCAAATGTTGAAGTAAGAAAGGTTTTGTAGAAAGGAGACCGAAGGTTCAAATGGTGGTGATTGAGAGAATTTTTGTTGCCAAAATTAGCTTTGAGTAGTAACGGAATATTAACTTTGGATGAGAAAGTGGTATTTTAAAACTTTTTGGGTGAGAAATGTCATTAAGGCAAACCTTGGGTGGGAAAGAGTCGTTTACTCTCTTTTGAGAATCATTTTTACAAGTATTTGCCACACCACACGCACAAATACATAGCAAAAATTTAAAAGTTGGATGTAATTTCAAGTTTATAAATTAATGTTACTGGTCTTCTTTACTAAATTATTTTAAAGTTTATGAGTGTAGAAAAAGAAAATAGGGAAAAAAATTCTAAATAGGTTATAATATGCCCAGAGATTGAATAGAGATTTGACAGACATGCTAGAGTTGGCCTCAACTTTCTATCTCCATTTCTCTGAATGTGGTCCATTATCAGGCATCTTCAATGTTTATAGAATAATCCCGTTGATGAATTATGTTAACTCTATTGTCTTCCAACATTTAAAACAATACAAATTCATCATTTTTTTTTCAATGTCCAAAGCACAACTTCTCTTCAAATGGTGTCGATATTAATCGTTAACTAGGATGGTTAAAGCTGCTTCTGCTTTTCGCTTCATTAACAATGGTGGGTTATTTCTACAGTCAAATAATATTTGGTTAATTGCATCAGAACCTTGCTCTGAAATTAAAGCTTCTCCTTTTTTATTTTGAAAGAGATTTCAATGGTTTACCCTTTTTACTTTACTTTTTGGAATTTTTCTATTATATTAATCTTTTTTAAGAATTGCACTGCGTATGAAGAAAAAAAGAATACATCTCAAAAGAAATAATTTTATAATATAAAAAACATAAATAATATTAATAACAAAGAATCAACGGAATACAATCTCTTCCATCTCCTCGCAAAATCACAAATAACTCAGTAAACAAAGAATAGTAATAAATTTAAACTCTCTGTACCAAATACATATCCTGTAATTAATGCTTCCACAAACCCAAAACTGAGATAACCAAAGACAACCCAACAACTGAACCAGAAACGGGGGCAGAAAACCCAGCTCCCGTCAACGGAGAAGGCGACGGCGCCGGTGCTTCCTGAGCAGAGACTGCGGCGGAGAAGATTGCCATGGCCAAAACCAGCATGAGTGCCTTGGAAATGCTAACTTGAGCCATTTCTGAAATGAGAAAGAGTAAGGAGGTAATAAGGAGAGATGAGTGAGAAATAAGAGTTGGTGTAATGAGTTGCGAAGGAATGGTTAGGGTTTGGGAGAGAAGGCGAGTATATATAGGGATTAAGTGCGGCGCGTGGGACCTACACAGAAGAGTGACAGCTAGTGAATTATTAGGTAACGTTCATGTAACAGCTAAGATTTTTAAAGTGTGAATCAGCTTTTTGGGTGTCGTGTTGTGATTGGAAACGGTCGGTGGCCGCGTGGCTTTACACGTTTTGCTAGGTTATTGGTTTTTGAAAATCTGTGTCCGTTGGTGGTAGCTTCCGTTGTAATTAGAATAAATCAAATTTATTAGTNGTTCTAATTCCTTGATTGAAAATCGAATTCCCTAAGTTGTAAAACATACTTTCTTAGGCTATATTTTCTTACTTATCCTTCTTAAGTTTCCACACCCAACAAAATAAAGATTAATAGTTCAAAGTCTTTTAAGCTTTATGGAATTCTATCTAGATTTCATAGATTGCGTTTATCTATCTCTAGTTTTTGTTCAATCTATGGTATTTATCCCAAGAGGTACAATCACAAATCACTTCTCAGTCTCATTGTGAACAACATACATTTGAATGGTGATCAAACATCCAAAAGTCATTAAATAAAGAGATAAACATTTAATCATGAAATTAAAACTCAAAGTAATTCAAAACATATAAATTTGAATCATTGAATCAAGTTTACATCAAACCCTAGCTAAACAACTCAGTTCATACTAAAAAACAAAACAAAATAATAAAAACAAACTGAATCAAGGTTCATCATTGAAAAACAAGCAAAAGATGGAGAAATCTTCCCTAATTTGAAGCTCAAATCTTCAATAATCTTCTTCTTCCAAGAGCTGCCTTCCAAATGACGAACCAAAACCTTTTTCCCTTCCTTTTCATGCTAATTTATACTTCTTTCACTTAAGGACAATGCCCTAGCAAGCCAAAACACATCGTTTTATTTTCACATCTAATGCAGTTTTGCTGCGGCAAATATTTTTCTTTGCCACAGCGAGGATCTTTCGGGCCAAATTTGAGTATGCTAGATTCTGAATCTGGAAATGTGGTAAACATATTAATTGTAGCCCTTTCAATTATCTTTCTACTCGTTCAAGAATCAGCTAGATCAGAGGTCTGAATCGAATGTTATGGCCAAACTACTGAAGCACATCCAAAGACGTTTTTCTTATGTTCCCAACATACTGTTCACAACTTCAAGCCAAGTTTTCACCCTCATCTAGTTAGAATTAGGAAAAACCCAAAACATGAAAGTTGTAGCTCTGCTTCTTAGCTTTCCAAAGCTTCTAAATTCAGGTCATTCCAATTTTCCAAGCTCAAGTTATGCAATTTACGCTCAAAACTGTCATTTATGCTCAAAATCATCATTTAGGCCTGCAAAGAAAAATTAATAGAATTAGGTAGCAATTATGGCCCAAATTGTATGAAAAGTATCCTAAATCTTATCGAAATTCAATGCAAAATCATAGGGAAAAATAGGATTATCAAACACATACACACTCGAAAAGTTATTTTAAAATTCTCAAGCTAAGTAATGTACAATTTTATGTGGTATTGTAATGTAAATAAAATAAAGATTTGCTAAGTGATATGACATACTATATAAGAGACTAAATAAGATTACATATCACTTGAAAAATAAATTTTAAGATGTATAGTACTAATAAAATACTTACTCCGTTTCAATGTAACTGTTGTTTTAAGCTTCTGCATAGTTTTTAATGAATTAATTTTATCTCTCCTCAATTTGACTTTTTCCACTGATATTGCAGGCGGGAAAATTTTGTTTTTCCCGCTGCACACATAAGTGAAATATTGAAATAATTATATATATATATATTATCATTTTCGCTCTCCTATTGACTTACTTTAATTTCTTTTATTCTATTTCTTTTATTATGTTCGTCCCTCACCATGACTATCTCTTTTTACTGACTTTCATCTCTTTGATTCTGTTCGTCACTCACCATGACTGAACAATGTAATAGTAAAAGTGTGCTTGGAAAAATTGATTTGAATATTCTTCCAACATTAGAAGCTACGAATGAAGTTGATGACATAACTGAGGAAATTAATACGCATGTGAGCTGGAAAAGCCTCACAAATGAACAAAGGCAAGCTATTTTTGAATCTCTGTTGAAGCGAAGTGTTAATGGACAATTGAAGAAAAACACTACATCTGAGGTGGCTCAATTATTTTCAGTTAGTATGCGTACAGTCCAACACATTTGGCAACGAGGAAAAGAAAATGAAGTATTGGATTCTAACACTAATGTGTCTAGTAGAAAGGCACTCAATTGCGGGCGCAAGCATCTTCAAATTGACGTCAATCAATTTCGACATATTCCATTGCGAAGAAGGACAACACTGAGGTCTTTATCTGCTGCCACAAATTTGTCAGTGACAACGTTGTTTAGGCGGTTAAAAGAGGGCTCCATACGTCGTCATTCAAATGCTATAAAACCTTTATTAAATGTGGAAAACATGAAAGCTAGAATACGCTTTTGTTTATCGATGATTGAACATGGCAACAACCCCAGTTGTTTGAGGTTTGTAACCATGGAAAATATTATTCATGTTGATGAGAAGTGGTTCTACATGACAAAGCCGTCAGAGAAGTATTACCTCCTTCCTGAAGAAGACAAGCCTTTACGCACATGTAAGAGTAAGACTTTTATTACTAAAGTCATGTTTACGGCTGCAGTGACACGCCCAAGGTTTGATGAATCAGGGAATGAATTATTTTTTGGAAAAATCGGGATATTTCCTTTCATAAATAAAGAACCTGCAAGGAGGAGTAGTAAAAATCGTTCTGTCGGAACCATGGAGACTAAAACAATCAATTCTATCAATAAAGAAATTTATCGATCTTACATAGTTGAGAAACTCTTAAAAGCTATCCAAGATAAGTGGCAAAGAATTGATGCAGGAAGTCCAATATTTATCCAACAAGACAATGCGAAACCTCATATTGGTTTGGATGATGAGTATTTTCAAAGTAATGCTACTAAGGATGGCTTCGACATACGTTTGATCTGTCAGCCTCCGAATCTCCATATATGAATGTTCTAGACCTTGGTTTTTTCAATGCGATACAGGGACTACAATATCAACAGGCACCCAACTCTGTAGATGCGCTCATAGAGGCTGTTCAGAAGTCATTTGATGAATACTCGCCAACAAAATTGAATCATACGTTTTAACTTTACAGTCATGTATGATTTCAATTTTGAAAGCCAGAGGTTCGAACAAATATAAGGTTCCACACATGAAAAAACATAGGTTGGAGAGACAAAATTGCCTTCCTAGGCAGTTAGATGTTGACCATGCGTTAATTGGAGAAGCAATTTGCTCAATGTCAATAAGTGTTACAATTGACCTATCTAGTATTGTAGATTATTTTTGTTTTGTCTATGATGTTCATATGGGTTCTGATAAGATATTGTATTTTATGAGTAGTTTGTGTTTCATTTTGATTTTTTTTTTTTTTTTTTTGTTGCTGTAAAGAAATTCTACTCTAACATATAAGAAAAGAACTGTCTATTTTGTAATATAAGCTTTATTATGGTAATATATAGAATGAGTCCAACCAAAGGACCCTACAAAGTCACAGTCCTTGGACAGCCCAAGAAACCGAAAAAAAAAAAAAAAAAAAAAAAAAAAAAGGATTAAGGTCCTAACGAAACATGTAGTTAGTCTAAGAAATACTAGACAAAAAAGGCCAGCAGTAAACTGCACAATTTGTATATAAAGGTCCGTAGCCAAAAAGTCCTCAAAACTCCAGCCACCCTAAAGGAAATCCATCAAAAGCTTCAATCCCCAACTAATAGAAAAACCAAGACTCAGCACAGCAAAACTTCTGCAAAGCACACACCCAAGGACAGGAGAAAACAAGCAGCACCTTTTAGCAAGAATGGAAACTCCAACAAAGAAGGTTTTGTAACCAAATCCATGACCTACAACTTGGGGCAGCCACATGCCCTTCTTAACACCAAAGGCCCCGTAGCATAGGCTAAAACAAAACATAGGAAAAAGTCACAAAAATTGAGCCAAAACCCAAATAAAAAGTAGCAACCGACTGAGAAAAACTGAAACACCCAACAATCACTCTCACCAAGGAGTACAAGGCTCGATCATCTCCTGGCGGCCATGTGAACCGTAACATCAACGAACATATCCACACTAATAGGCACTTTATAGAGTTCGACATATGTAAAGGAATTAAGCAAATCACCTAATACACATTTTTGTTCATCATTCCTATTAAGGCTGTCAATTAGTTCTTCAGAGTAGGACAAACATTAGACTTCTTTACCCCCATTTTCACAAGCAACACACAGTCCATGATATAAGGCAAGATATTATGCATGTAGTGTGTTAGAAGCTGACCCATACTGTTCTAGTAAAGTCAAATTTTCATAGCGTGTATCATGCATTACAATGCCCACTGCTGATTTTTCCTAGTTATTCCAAACTCTGGAAATTTCAATTTTGACAATCGGTCTTGATGCACCTTCTATATTGTTTTTTGCAACATGTACTATATAAGAGAAAATATTGTAACTAATTAACTGAATTGATGAAAGCAAAAAAAAGTGTATTGACATCAACCAAAGAAAAAATCAAATAAAACCTCCACTATTGATATCCACCATTCTAGATTGATTTGCAATGCTTGTACTGCCTTCAGTGTCAATTAATTTGGCCTCATTGTTGATGCTATGATTATCTTCAAAACCTAATCATTCATAAATTAAAGATCAAATGAGTCATGCAACAATGTACCATTATCACTTTTAAGAATAAATAACCTTAAGAAAACACACAAAAACCACTTACATGATAAAGGCACCCATATCCTCATTTGTTCTAATTCTTCATTCAAAAGTTTACGACTCATAATCTCCACTGCGTTTATAGCCTGATGTATTTACAGAACCTCAATTTGCATAACACAATAATGCAACAACATCAACCATAGTCAACCACAACATTTTTTTCTTTATCGCACACATTTTACTTCATAAACAAACAAAGCACAAAACAGTGGTGGCAATGCAATTAAATGTTATCAAAGCAAGGAAGAAATACCTGCCACTCAACTGTCTTCCAGACTACTAGATTGAGTAATGCCAGAGTCACAACATTAAGGTCTAACCAAATTGAGCAAGGGCAGCCACTTCACGTTTGAGAATCTCAATAACCTAAACAAAAATGCAACTTTATCTTTAAAAAAAAAAAAAACAAAAAAGGAAAGGCTACAGAGTACACAAGAGATCATAACATACATGCTTTTAATTGAAAGGTGCTTCCTTCCTTTTTGCAGGTTCTACAACCTTAGTAGATACAAAGAGAAAGGAGATGAGGGGCGAAATAGAGAAAGAGAGAAAAGGGACATCGGTGATAGAAAATCTGGAAGAGAGGAGATAGCAAAAAAGAGAGAGGAGATGTGGGCAATAGAAAAAAGTGGAGAGAGGAGATGAGAGGCAGAGTAGAGAAATGAGATGTGGGCAATGGAAAATGTGGAAGAGAGGAGATGAGGGGAAGAGATAGATAAAGAGAGAGAGAGGGAGAGAGAGAGAAGATGTGGGCCACAGAAAAAAGTGGAGAGAGGAGATGAGGGGCAAAGTAGATAATGGAGGTGTGGATCAAAGAAACATTGAAAGAGAAAAGACAGCGTCATTTATTTTGAAAAAAATTAGTACCCTCAAAACGACATTTATAAAAAAAACAGAGGGAGTATATTTTTTCATAGAATTTTTATAATATACCTAGACACAGATCAGGCTTATCAAAGCACGGACAGAGTCTATTGTAGGCCTGCCCCGGTCCAAGTATACCACTAGCCTTATTTTCTAGGCCCGAACATGAATAAATGCTAAAAAAAAATATCTTTATTTTCTTTGTTTCTTATTCTCTTATCATTTTCAATAAATAACGTTGTTCCGACAATTATTTTTTCATAAATTTTATCAAAGAAATGAGAAATATTTTTGAATTGTTTCTCCATTTTTAAATGTCCAAATCTCAAAAAAACAAACAAAACAAAAAACAAGAAAAAAGTTAAACAATGTGGTATTTGAATTTCCTTATCAGCAAAACAATAAATTTATATTTGATATTACTTGCCCATAAAATAAAATATCTTAGGGATATCCTTCAATATAGGAAATAAAATCATATATTAGTAAAATATCTTAGGTTCTAAAATTTATATAAAAATGATTTATATCTTATATTATCATATATATCATAAAACTAATTACCCTTTTTAAATGAGACCTTTCAATGTAGCAACAAATATGTATATTGTGTGACTTTTCCATCAAGCTCGGAGAATTGCAAGGTTATAGCTCGATCCAAAACCAGCTCGACTCTATCGATTGTCTGACCCAGCATAAGCTCATCGAGTATAGCTCGACCTAGCACAAACTAGTCGCGACCAATCCTTACGGCTGTTCAACCACCTCACAAATAACTCCAGATCTCGGATATCTTGGAAGGGATCAGATCGACAGCAATTTTTGCTCAATCACAGCTCCCAATCGCGAGAATATTGGAGTTGCAGTTCAAACTTAATTGTAATCCCTTTATTTTCACTCTTTCCTTTGTACAAGTTTTGTATATAAACTCCCTCCAATGATGAGAAAAAGATTAGCAATTCATTCTAGGATTGTCATTGTAAGCTCTCACAGCAAATACAAGAACAGTGGACGTAGGCTCAACAGTTTAACTTGTTGAACCACTTTAAAAACCTTTTTGTCATTTCCTTTATTGCATTTTAATTGCTTATTCTCTGCTGGTTACCCGTAATCACGCACACATTAGTTTTGATCCTGTCAAAATCGATCGGATCACTCTAGTTGGTGTATTTTTTCATCAACATTTTGGTGCTAGAAGGAGGGCCTCCTCCAAAATCCCAAAATTTCTAACAAGTAATCATAGTGACCCGATCACTCCAAGCATAAAATGGTGCGTACAAGATTGAAAACCACAACCAAAAACCACGACAACGTGGAAACCACCTACCAGGAGATGCAACAAGACACCGTTAAGCATCGACCACTAGTGCTGCCAATTCAACAGGTTTCAAATAACCAGAGAGCAGGGATGTCAAATCCCAAGAACAACCAACTGGTGGATATGATTAGAACAATAGTTACATAGGTGGTGCAATAGAACGTGGTTGAGTTGAGAAATCAACAACCAACCGCACAGAACCTTAACCAACCACACTTCACCGATACCACCCTAATAGGTCAAAATTGAGCCAGTGACCAATCTGGTTCATTGGCACCGAGGGGTGACCGAACCCTCGATGTCGCAGAGTACACTCCGCTTATGAGCGTGAGTCCCGCGAGCAAATTAACATTGGGAGGTGACCAAGAAAAGAGCCAATGGGGAAAGCGAAGGTAATGGTCTCCCACGAGACGCTCGGCCTGCTCGGTAGTATCCCCATCGTCAGCATTCCAGTTTTAACCCACGCCTAAGGCAAGCTTGCAAAAAGAGTCATGTGCGCCAATCTGGCAATGACCAACATTCGGGTTATAACTGATGTCGCGAGCAACGCACTGACGAGCATAATAACACCTACCAGCACAACCATCATGACTCAACCTCACGCATCAATGTGCATAATGGAGGGGGCTCGCAAGTAACTGATTTGCGAACTCACTTGCTCAAGGTAAGGCTGAATAGAGTCAGCTAGGGCAATCCTCATATCGAAGACTTAGATTGGATACAGAAAATGTTCGACGATCTAAGAGCCCGTCAGAAACCTGTCGATCAATGCGGTGGAAGAAATAGTGAGCTCTCCCTTCACAAAGGAAGTTCACCAGGCCTCACTTCCCTGGGGATTCAGGATGCCAGAAAGTAGGTTCGATGGGAAAGGAGGTTCTAGAGACCACCTCTACATTTTCAATGATTTGATGGAGCTGCATCAGGTCTGTGACTTAGTGAAGTGCCGCTACTTTGCGGTCACATTGGTAGGGGATGCCAAAAGGTGGTACAAAAGACTCAAGGTGAACTCCATCAATTCTTGACAACAATTATCCTCGCTGTACCTACAACAATTTCAAACAAGGAGACAGTTCGCAATGCCGCTTAGCTACTTAAGCAACATTCATTAGGAGAGAGACGAAACACTGACCTCGTATTTAACAGGATTCCAGAACGAGCAAGCAAATGTCGTGAATGCACTTGAAGAATCAATTTGGACTTTGCTAATTGTAGGCATCAGGCCATAAACAAAGTTGTGGAAAGAGCTCCAAAGCGAAGACCATGTAAGCCTGGCAAGGTTTTACTAGATGGCTGCTGAGCATCAACGAGTAGAAAGCTCGCTAGCAACCTTAGCTAGAAGCTCGCCATGAAGAGCCTTGGACAGGTGACAAGATTGCCCATCAAACAAGCAGAGGGGCCAAGACCGCAATGACAGGGACTGGAACAGGTCCCAAAAGAGATAGAGAATAAATAACCACGAAGACAGGTAGCCTTTCCTGCGATATGCAAAATACACCTCTCTCACGTAAGACATAGCTCATATTTATGAAGTCTCCCATGAGACTAAGAGACTGCCCGCTCTAGAAAGAATGAGGGGGGCTCTAGGCAGAAGAGAATCAAGAGATTAGCGTAAATATTGTCGATACCATTGGGACATCGGACATAATACCAACGAGTGCTGGGCTTTAAAGAATGCCATTGAAGATCTGATCAGAAGGGCCCACTTAAAAGAATTTGTAAAGAGGCACCACCTCGCGGAAATACTGGCGAGCAGAATAACCAAATCCAGCAAGTCTCGGCCAATGCCAACAATGATGTTCTGATAGGTATGGTCTATGGGGGACCCAACATTATAGGGAGCTCAAGGCGCTCTAGTGATCAATATGCTCAAGAGGCCCAAACATATTCGGTCTCCTGAGTAATGAGTTATGAACTGAAGCTATCGAAATGGCCCTAGAAGAGAGCGAGGTGATAGGATTCACAGTAGACGAGTGTGAAGAATCTCCTCGCCACAATCATGACGTGATCGTAATTACAGCCAGGATCAACAATGCTAGAGTACTACAGGGTGATGGTCAATAATGGGAGTGCAGTGAACATCATTTTCTTGGGAGCCTTTTGAGAAAATGAGGTTCATAGAGAGAGATTTGAGGGCATGCCCATCGCCGCTCCATGAATTTACCAATGACAGCATGATCCCCAAGGGAATGATCGACCTACCCGTGACTCTAGGGGCAGAACCCAAAATTAGGACGGTGATGACAAAATTCTTAATAATGGATTGCCCGACTAATATAATGTCATCCTCAAAAGGCCGATCCTGGATAATCTGAGTGTAGTCACTTTAGTGCGCTACCAAGCAATAAGGTCCTCAACTCCAGGCGGGGTTGCGATGATCAGAAGCTATAGACAAAAATCTCAGGAATGTTACAGTTGGGCCATTAATGCTACACTAAAATAGCCGCTTCCAAGAACCATGACCATTGCATAGTCTGAGCCACACCCCGACCTTTTCAGGATACCATAGATCCTTGCATCCATAGGAAAAAGCTTGCAGTAGGGCCAACAGAAGAGCTGCAAGAAATATTTGTTAGCGAAGAAAGCCTAACTCGCATATTAAAGATCGGTAGTAGTCTGAACATAGAAATGGTCGATGGTTTGGTAGGGTTTCTAAAGAAAAACCTCGACGTGTTTGCATGGGTGCATACGGATATGGTGGGGATCAGCCTCGAGGTAATGAGTCACAGACTGAACATCGACCCAAAAGCTCAACTAATAGTGCAAAAGATGAAGTTGACAAACTCCTGAACATCAACTTCATCAGAGAAGTGAAGTACCCAGACTAGCTTGCCAACCTAATCCTGGTGAAGAAGTCGAACGACAAGTGGTAGACTTGCGTTGACTTCACAGATTTGAATAAAGCCTGTCCCAAAGATAGCTTTCTACTACCCCAGATCGACAAATTAGTATATGCAACAGCCGAGAATGCACTACTCAGCTTCATGAATGTGTACTCGGGATATAATCAAATCCTGAAGTATCAGCCCGATGAAAAACACACTTCATTTATTACTGACAAAAGTATTTATTGTTACAAGGTTATGCTATTTGGCCTGAAGAGTGCTGGGGTGACCTACCAGCATTTGGTGAACAAGATGTTCATCTAACAAATCGGCAAGACAATGGAAGTGTACATTGATGACATACTTGTCAAATTAGTCATCGAAAGCCACGTTGAGCACCTAGGGGAAATGTTTGACATCCTCAGAAAATATAAAATGAAACTCAACTCTTTGAAGTATGCTTTCGGAGTAAGCTCGGGAAAGTTTCTGGGATTCCTAATAAATCAGCGAGGTGTCGAAACCAACACAGAGAAGATTCAAGCTCTCTTGGACATGAAAAGCTCGACCAGCATAAGGCAGGTACAAAGCTTGATAGGACGTGTGGCCACATTTAGCAAGTTTGTTTCTCGAGCCACAGACATGTGATTTTTTGAAACTCTGAAGGGGAAAAAGGGTTTTAAGTTGACAAAGGAGTGTAAGAAAGCCTTCCAGGAATTTAAGAAACATATGGGACAGCTTCTTTTGTTATCAAAGCCTGTCTAGGACGAGTCACTACTGCTATATTTACTGGTATCCAAGTCTGCGATCAGCGCGGCTTTGGTATGCAAAAAATGGGGAGTATAGTGGCCGGTGTATTATGTGAGCAAGAGATTGCTCGATGCGGAGACAAGATACCCTAAGATAGAGAAGCTCGCTTATGCCCTTGTCATCACCACTGGGAAGTTACGGTCTTACTTCTAGGCGCACTCCATACATGTGCTAACAAAGTTTCCGTTGAGAAAGATAATGCAGAAGTCTGAGGCATTAGGCAGATTGTTCCAGTAGATGATGAAAATGAGTTAGCATGATATCAAATACATCCCAAGAACAGCAATCAAAGGTCAGACTTTGGTAGACTTCATTTCAGAATTCTCTTATCAGCTAGAATAAGAAGTAAGCCCACTAGGGGTAAGTACCTCAGAAGAACGCAAATAGTATAAGCCAAAGTTGGATAATCTATGGCAGTGGACTCTGTATATAGACGGATCCTCAAATGAGAAGGGGCAGGAGTTGGGCTCTTGCTCGAAAGTCCCGAAGGAAGCCTGATCAGGGTCGTAATAAGATTCGGGTTCACTGCCTTCAACAACAAAGTTGAGTATGAGGCATTGATCACGGGGATCCGTCTTGCCAAGGAAATGGGGGCAGAGTCCATCAAGATTTACAGTGACTCCCAACTCATAGTCCACTAGACTATCGGGGAATATTAGGCGAAGGAGGACAGAATGACATCCTACCTCCAGCTGGGGAAATCCGAGTTTGAGCAGTTCAAATCCTTAACTATTCTTCAGATCCCAAGGGAGAGGAATTCAGTGGCTGACGCTCTAGCTCGCCTAGCCTTTGCAATGAGCCAAGAGAAAACTGATTCAATACCTGTTAAGTGTTATTGTATGCCCTAAGAACCAATCGTGTCGTCGATTCCAAGGCATTATGTTTTGTATATATATATATATATATAGACATTTTATCTTATCCATAGAAATAAAGTGTTCTTATTTCACATGTGGTTTATTGCTTCATTTATATATATGTATTACATGTGAAATGTCCGGATGATACAAATCTTTAGAAGATCAAAATCATCAAAGTATTCCCTACATAGGTAATATTAATTGGGCAATAATATTACATAGTAGGCATGCTGAATGCCTCCATAGAATATCATGTGATGGTATTAGTGTGGGTGATTATAAAAGTTATATCACTAGGGCATTAGCATGAATAAGCGATTAGTGAACTGTTTATCGAATATGGCCATTTATGATGAATCACATGGACATTTAAAACGTAGTCAATGATTTATCATAAGATCGTACTAGTGTACTATTAATCCTTAGACCTGAGATATCACGGTTGAATTCTACATAAACACTTATGGTTCATATGGTGTATATACATGAGACTAATCATGTCATGTGTTAATAAGCCGATTTAGCCATGTGTTGTTTATGTGTGAGGACAAGTGATAGTCAAGATGGGATCCGTTGACTTGGTATAGATTGATATCAAGTTTCTAGACAAATGTCAAGATACATTGGAAAAAGGAAATCTCTGGCCGAGATATATAAAATGTTACTTGAAAGGTTGTTTCATGGTGACACGTTCCATATGTATTGATTGTCAATTTGATATAAAATTAAGATAAGGATTTTGACATACCATGAATCCATTCTTAATTGGGATTAGACAATGGAAGGATTTGATTATATAGCACATATGATTATAAAAGGGTTCATTGGAGTATATCTTCATTGTGACTTAGAGGTTATGGAGCATTGCTAGATGCCTACCATAATCGGTGGGAGTTTTGTTCATAAAGATTTATGACAAAATATATCGAAATAGACTATGATATTGGGCCTATGGCTTGGCCACAGTGAACCTAAGAGGTCACACATAACACTAAGGAGAATGGAGAAATAGCCAAAGAGAGTTGATTATCCAAGGTTGGCTAGCACCTACAAAGGGTAATAAAGTTATTTATATTATTATCATTGAATTAGATTCAATGGAGAGATATATTAGTTATTATGAATAATTTAAGAGTTAAATAGCTAATTGGAATTAAATAGAATTCTAATTCATAATTAATCATTTTCTTTATATCAAATTGGACTTAATAATGGGTTGTAGTTGTAAACATATGAACAATTTAAGGGTTAAATTGTTATGTAAACAATTTAAGAGTTAAATTGTTAATTGTGATTAAATGTTAATCCAATGTTATTATTTAAAGAAGTTTAACAACTTTATAATAATTATGAAATTATTTACAACTCCAAAAACAATTATGGAATTGTTTAAGGAAGTCCAAAACAATTATTGAATTATTTACAAGGCTACATAAATAAAGAAAATGATATATCAATTTTAGGGTAGAGATCAAAATTTCTAAGAACCCTAAATGTCTCTCTTGGCCTAATTCTTATTTTACCTTAGTGTGGATACTCTTTTATTTAATTTCTCTTGAAATTAAAAGTCTCCAAGGTTGCTAAGGACTTGAGGTAACAAGTTATACCTTACTTGTTTTCAATTTGATTGAATTTTTTTTTTGCAAAATATGAATATACATGTTATAGTATCACATGCATCATTCTCCATGTATTCCATCTTTCATTAAGTTCTTGCCAAGTCCAAGCATCTCCGCTCCACAAGAACCAGTCTTAGTGACAAGTCAGAGATACAGTTGGATGAATGTAATAATCGCCTACCTGAGAGATGGAATAGTGCTCGAAGGAAGAAATGAAGCCAGAATGCTCTGCGCAAAATCATCTCGATACACACTCATCAATGACAAACTATATAAGCATGGGTTCAATTCATCGCTCTTGCGGTGTGTTGACCATGAGGACGCGGACTATGTTCTAAGGGAGATTCATGAAGGCATATGTGGGAACCATGCAGGGGACAGATCTCTAGCAAACAAAATGCTTCGTTAGGGCTATTACTAGCCTACAGTTTTTTACGATGCCAGATGTGACAAATGCCAGAGTTTTGCGGATGTTCCTCAAGCTCCACCCGAAGAGTTATTACTTTGACAAGCCCCTGGCCATTTGCAATTTGGGAGATCGACCTGATAGGCCATTTGCCTAACGGAAAAAGAGCGTGTTAAGTTCGTAGTGGTCGTTGTGGACTACTTTACTAAGTGGGTAAAAGCCGAGCCTTTAGCTATCATCACGTCGAACAAGCTGAAGGATTTCGTCTACAAAAACATCATTTGTAGATTTGGAATCCCCCACACAATAATAACTGACAACAGAAAACAGTTCTATAGTGAGAATTTTATATCTTTCTGTGAACTAACATTAAGAAGAGTTTCGCCGTTGTTTACCGACCTTAAGCTAACAGTCAAGTAGAGGTAGTAAACAAAGTGATCAAGACCATTAAGAAGAAGCTTGACGCCTTGAAGGGAAGATAGGCTGAAGAATTGCCCGAGGCCTTGTGGTCTTATAGAACGACAACCAGAAACTCGACAGGAGAAACCTTATTCTCTTTATCATACAGGTGTGAAGTGATGACCCTAGTTGAAATGGGGATTAGTTCATTTCGGAGGAAAGTTTTCAACGAAGAAATAAATGAAGATTTTCCCCGCCTGGGGCTAGACCTAATCGAAGAGCATCAGGCCAAGTCTCAGCTATGACTCACTTCACATCAGTAGCGAGCCAAATAATACTTCAATACCAAAGTCAAGAACAGGGACTTTGAAGTGGGCGACCTAGTCCTTAAAAAGGCTGTCTAACATACAAAAAACCTGAACTTAGGATCACTCGGGCCCAGATAGGAAGGTCTATTTAGGATCTCCGAGAAGCTTGCACCAGGAACTTTCCACCTAAAACACCTCAATGGTGGCCGTTCTGCAAGCTTGGAATGCCGAGCATTTGCGAATGTATTACCAATGAGTAGCTCGGGTTCCAAGCATATTTTATTTTCTTTCTAGTATTCATTGTAAAATCGTTTATGGCCAAAACGTTCTATCAATAAAAAGGTATTATTCATTTACTTTTCTTTGTTCGCCATTTTTCTTTTTTATTTACTTAATGGTTATCATTTATCATCTATCACTTCAAAAAATCGCGACTTACGCGATCGCGTCCAAAAACTCAAAGTCAAGAGTTCAGAAAAAGGAAGCTTAGCTCGATATGCCTGTCTAAAATCCAACTCATTAGGGGTGGAATTCCCCATATTGACAAAGTTACACTTGGAAAAATCCAAGTAAAACACGTCAAAGGAAATTAGTCATAAGGCGGTGACCAAAACTTGAGACAGACAGTGAGTCTGAGGTCAGAGTTGTTGCATAAGATTTCCTTGCCTATATTCGAAAAATTTCTCAAAAAGCAAGTTACGCATAACTTGGAGCAAATTCGAATTTTTTATGACAAATCCAATTAGGATGATCAAGACGACTCTGCAGAAAAAAAAAATTGCTCGACAAGATATATGCAAAAAATATATTTCATTGATTGTAAAGTTTGGTTACAAAAAAAAAAAAAAAAAAAAAAAAAGATACAAAAAGAAATTTTTTTTCCCTAAACAGTTGGAGGAGCGGGGGCATCGTCGCCACCAGGATCAGGGAGATTATTGCCGATTTGAGCAGAAGGATTCTCAACAGCAAGAGTCTTGGTAGCCTCTTCAGGGGCAGGAGCTCAGATATCTTTTAGAGCCCTACCCGAAGGAAGGTCGACAACAATGAGGGGAAGTGTGGCCAGAAGAATCGGATCCTTGACCTCCTACTTAGGGCCAGTGTCCTCCTCACCTTCCTCGGCTTCCTCTTAGCCCTCATCATCGGGCTCGAAATGATCCGAGTATACATAGGCCATTCCCTGAGCCTCGTTTCTCATCCTATTGACCTCATTCTGATAAGCCCATGGAAGAAAGGGGAAGTCAATCAATGGATGAGTTTCTCACAATTTTTACACAAGGAAGACTGACGTCTCCCAAGTTCGGTTAGTGATGGCCTCATTTAGCTCGTCAATTTGAAGCCTAAGCTACTCAGTCTCAGCCTCAACCACGACATTTTGTCAACCTTTTGCTTCTTGGGCAAGGTCAAGCGAGACCTGTTTGAACTTTGCCTCCCAATCTGAAGCAGTTCTTTGAGCCAAGGTGAGCTCGTAGTTCAGCTTATTATTGACACCTCACTGTTGTGCTAGACTCTTCTCAACCTAGATCATTTTGGCTTCAGCAATCGCCTGACCGACTTTACTTACCTTGATTTTGTCAAGGAACTCTCTCTCCTTAACCCCGAAGGTCACCATTTCTTCCTTAATAGCTTGAGCTCGGCCTGCTTCGCATCCTTCTCCTTCTCTGCTACCTCAGCCCTAGCCAAGATGTCCTTCTTAAGCATTTTCGCTTCTTGCCATCCTTGATGAGTGCCCTTTAATGTGGGGTAACACTTATCATAAAGAAGCCTGCTCGTCATGCAAGCCTAAAAAAGGAAAATGAAAGTCAACGAGAAATAAAGAAAGTGTATGTAAAAGAAAGAGAAGGGGGCAAACTACTGATACTTTTGCCGCATAGTTACACACCCAAGCCAACTACTACAGATGAGACGAATCCCTAACACCCGCAAAAGTTTGCGGGGTTACGGCATCCCTGGCTGATGTGGCCCCAATGCTGATGTGCTTAAAGAGTTGATCGATTAATGCACTGACCGCAGCTCGAGCCATCTCGTCCATCTTTTTGCCTCCCTCTTAAGGCGAGCTTGATTTACTTTCCATGGTAGCGGTAGCTTCGCCCGTGGGAATATACTTCTTCTTAGCAAAGTCCTTGGCTGCTAACTTCTTCAGGCCACCAGCCTGCCCTACGACCTCCTTGCCTGAGCCACCCTACCGCTCAAAAACCTTTTATTTTCCCGACCCCCTTTGAGGCTCGATCGATTTTTCCTTGCCAGAGCCATCATTTTGCTTGGGCATTTTCTGTTTTTTTTTTAGCCTTCAATTGGCTCGGATGCTTTCTTTGTTAGCCTCTTTTAGGGCTTAGGGGAACCTTTCTCGCTGACTGCCTTGGAGGCAGTTGCGAGCTTCTTAGCACTTGGGCTTTCCCCAAGCTCGCCTCCGTTTCGTTAGAGGGCCAGATGTGAGGCACCCCACCCGGCTAATCCAGTAGCATCAGTAGGCTACTTCTTCGCCGGCACAACTGACGGCTTCTTGGCAACTATGGAAGCTACCGCTTTTTTTTTTTTAGGCCCTTTGGTTTCTCAGCCCACATTTCTATGAAAAGAAAGGCAAACTATTAGTGACCTACAAAAAAAAAAAAAAAAAAAGCGCGAGCCGATAAACGCTTTACCTTTCTCAAGGATGGTGATGAAATTTGCTCTGTCCAAGCAAAAGCCATATGCCTTCAATCAAGGAAGCGAGATAATCTCTTTGACGTTGCGCTTCCTGTCAGAGAGATTGCTGAAGCCTCTGTAAGCTCACCTCGAGGAGAAAATTTTGTTCGACGTTTACTGCACAACAAAGAAGTTTGGTTAGTTCGACCATCGAATTTGAAAGCTCTCCTCGCACTCACTGGAGGTCAAAGTCTTACTAGCTTCTGAAGAAAAAATGTCGGTCTCCCTGGACTCATAAAAGAAAAACTGAGAATCCCAATACGGGACCTTTTTTGGAACGTCGACCAGACCGTTAAAATGTATATTCCTCACCATGGAGAGGTAGTATGTCTGGTCTTAACCCTTCTTTAACCTATACAAATGGACGAGCTTCTTAACAAATGGCTCGCCTAGCTTGGCAATTTGATATGCTATGTACAAACCTATGATTATGACATATGAGTTCGCGGACAGTTGGAGAAGGACGATGTCGAACTGTCTTAAAACGCTGTCATTGAAATGATGAGCGATGATAGATAGCCTGCACCTTAGGAGGGACTTAGAAACTGCCATGTAGCTCGTGGGGGGATTCTTCTGAGAGAAGCCTCCCGGAACCCTCAAATTAAGTTGAGGCGCATAAGTCTCAGTTATGCGCCTCATATCCTCGATCTCGATCGAGGATTGTGGCTCTTTGCACGCCCTTAGAGTCGGAGACTTCTTTGGCTAAGCGACCTCCGTAGAGGCATGGTCAAAAGAGCCCGCCGCGTTAGGATCTGAGCTTCGTGCAACAACATCCTCAAAAACCTCAAGGATTATACCTCTAAGGACTGCCGAGCCTGCAGGGGAATCAAACATGTGATCAATTGTGTGGTTGCTTGTTGAAGACATGATTATAGCTCGCCTTTAAGCACCTGAAACAGAAGCAAACATGTGTCAGAGCTCGAAAAACTCAGTGACTTATCCATACTTTACTTTCAATTTAGGCACCCGAGATAGCTCACGTCAGACAACAGACGCATGCAACCTACTAGGGATTCCGGCGACCGTCATGATAAACCCTCTTTAAACTCAAGTGTGTTGGAAACACACTCAAGAACCGTAACAAGGCCTTAAAAGACTCAATGTGGCCACGACAATGGCCACCCACAACCACAAAAATCAAGAAAACAAGCAAAGGAAGGGAAAAGAAATCTTACCGAACTGAAAGATGTGATGAACTCGCCAGAAAAGCACCGTGGAAATGAAGAAGCAGCGATGAAATAAGCAACAAAGCTTGAGAACTTTTGCAAGGTGTGTGAGTTTGCTGACGAGTTCCCCCACTTTTATAGTGGTTTGCATGGGAGATGAAAGGGCGAGATTCACGATCTACAATGAATCTTGACCTTCCATTCGTTGAGCAATCTCGGCCCTTAGACGTGGCCACGTGTCGATCATCCATGAGGGCCGATCAACCATCAAATTGCCATAATCATAACTGTCGTAGCACGTCACCTCAACTTCGCACGTGGATAGCTGCAGTCGCCCACACATGACGAAAAGTAATTGCCAAAGACTGTCGCATTTAATGCGACATGACTGTATGAAATTTACACAAGTATCATTTCTTTTCAAATTCTGAGTTTGCCAAGAATGTCATAGAAGAGAAAAGGTCAAGTGTGGAGTACCTTGATTGGGTATGAGTCTGACTACCAAAGCTTGACCGAATCTACATCCAATGCCCTACCGATGAATACTGAGCTTGATATCAAGTCGAGCAATAGTCTTCGAAGCTCGAAACGAGCACCAAACACTAGGGGACAGATGTTATGTGTGATTTTTCTATCAAGCTTGGAGAATTGCGAGGTTATAGCTCGATCTAGATTTAGCTCGACTTTATCGATTGTCTAACCCAACATAAGCTCGTCAAGTTATAGCTCGACCTAGCACAAGCTAGTCGCGACCAATCCTTACGGTTATTCAACCAGCTCACAGATAACTCCAGATCTCAGAAGGGATCAAATTGACAACAATCTTTGCGTAATCACAACGCCCAATCACGAGAATATCAAAGTTACAGTTCAAACTTAATTGTAATCTTTTTGTTTTTGCTATTTCCCTTGTACAAATTCTAAGTATAAACCCCCTTCAACGATGAGAAAAGGGTTACCAATTTATTCTAAGATTTTCATTGTAAGTTTTCACAGCAAATACAAGAACAGTGGACATAGGCTCAAGAGTTCGACTTGTCGAACCACTTTAAAAACCTTTTTGTCATTTCCTTTACTGCATTTTAATTGCTTATTCTTTGCTGGTTACCCGTAATCACACACCATCAGTTCTGATCCCATCAAAATCGATCGGATCACTTTAGTTGGTATATATATATATATATTAAAGTTCTTACTCAACAAACGTGTATTTTATATTTATCAAATTCATTTACTAACATAATATATGGAATTCCTTAATAAATAAGGTGCGTTTAGACTTAGGGGTCTGGGAAGATTACTCTTATAATATATATTTTATTACGGGTATTACGTTGTTTGGTTGTGAAGTAATAAAAAATTACGGTAATCTTTCATTGCCAATAGTTGTTATTGTTGATAATATAGTGGGTAATCAGATTACCTTCTCAACAGGTGTTATAAAAAGATTACCAGGGTAATCCATTGTTTATACCAATTTTACCCTTAATTAAAAAACACTTCGGACATAAATGCCCTCATATGTCTACCAAATAACAATTAACCCAACTATGAAAAATGACTTCTATGTTAGGAAACGGTCTATATACGCAGCGGAAAACAAAATCATAATAACAAGGATTGTTCCCATTGAGCCAAGATCAAAGGTACAATTTTACAGTTTATGTTAAAATAGAAATCTGCATAAATTAATCATGAGTTTAGAAAAACATACGCATGCTTGGAGGCTCCCCTAAATTTGTCAATGAACATTTTGCTACCGACCCAAGTGTAGGATCGAATCCACGTAGTCCACACGAAGACAATCACAAAGAACTAAGGAGGGATTTGCTAGATCCTCCTTAGCTTTAAGATCAAGAAGAAAAATCAATGAAATTGATTTTAGGCAAAAATAAATTCTGCCGTGGGAGAGTGTTTAAGGGGCTGTTGTGTTTGTGCCTTTTCAAAGAAAATAAACTAAATGAAAATCACCCTTATTTTACAAAGAAACATTTTCTTTTATAGTGATACTTTAATGCCCTATTCCCATATGGATTAGGCTTGGGCTCCAACCCAAACATCCCATGTTACCAAACACTCCCAATTAGATATTTATTTTTTATTTCATTATTATCTCAATTAAAATCAATTAATATATATTTAATCTATATATTAACATTTAACAATAATGATGATTTAATTAAATATATGCGAACACATATTTAAACGTAATTTCACTTATTTAATTTTTTTAATAAATTAAATAAAGGCTATGACCTCAACAAATTTAATTGCATTGTGAAATTACCAAAGTACCCGTTCGCCTAAAAAGACGAAAACGCCTTTTTCTTCTTCTTGAGTCTTAAATTATCTTCTATGTGTATGACCCATAGGCTCCTCATCATACCAGCAATGTATAGTATCGCGATTAACGCCAATTAATCGTCTCACTAATACACAGACCAAGATTGGCCCCTAGCAAGGCATCATGGCCACTCGATAGATTCGGATTCAGCAAAGTAACTACCTGTCAACGATATGGTTACCATACAATTCGATCATTTCATCATACGTTATCTCGACGTGACGAAGGCATAGAAATAGTGTCAACCTTCGGTTACTCTCGATATTATGTATTCAGTTTCTGGACCAATGACCTGTATTATAATCCAGATAGAGCAACAACTCAATCCCACTGTGGCCACGGTTTTAGTGTCATTGCCATATACTAAATTGCGCCGTGAGATAACTTCTCCTGTACCCGGGAATGATGAATCCTCTGTCAATCCACCATAGTCTTGATACACTCCTTGATGCAGCCAATCACCACCATATTAATAGCTCTAAATAGAATTGTGTTAGGCTAGTGTCAAACTGCACCAATCGGTGCACAAGGCGCTCCGGTGATCTCAAGTCTAAGGATCACATGTACCACCATTTGTTAGAGGATTTGTTCCATAGACACTGGGGTTACCATCCATATGGAATCCTCTGGTGGGTCAGTCCAATGAACTTATTGTAGTGTATTCGCCTACAGTAAGCACCCATATGTTACACCAGCTTGTCACCAAACAACCTTGACAAGTGAGATCAGTCACTGCCTTTCGACAATATCGTTCAACATTATGATAGTCTTACCGTATTATCTGTGCCCTTACTTCAGAATAATACTGGGGCTACGGACGTTTCTAGAATGGCTACCATATGTGCTCATAGGGTTCTCACTATCAAGATTTGAAACACTTGATACCCTCGTCACGGTTCTACCATTCTAAGGACATATATCAATACATATTGCAATAATAATGATTTATGCGATATAGAATAAAATGTCTTTTATTGATTAATGAACACTATTACAAAGAGTCAATTCTACAATAATTGGTTGCCTCTGGGGTATACACTCTAACATTCTATAACCTCATAAATTAATTTTTGTGGACAGAAATGCCCCTCACTATTTATATGAATACCACACAATTTTTTAGCCACTGCAGACTATTGCCAGTTGCCATTGGAACGATGGATGATCGGTCAAATGTGGTCAATCGTGCGCCGATATGGTCGTGTAGAACCCTATATGGCAAAATAAATAAGCAATGAATGATAATGATTCAACCAATATGGGTAAACAATAATAAATAAGAAGGAGATGAATATGAATATGAATATGAGCA
The DNA here is from genome assembly GCF_008641045.1 of Pistacia vera. Classification (NCBI taxonomy): domain Eukaryota; kingdom Viridiplantae; phylum Streptophyta; class Magnoliopsida; order Sapindales; family Anacardiaceae; genus Pistacia; species Pistacia vera. Next base: position 1,567,314 of record NW_022196634.1, read on the forward strand.
ATAAATATGAGTATGATGATGATGCTTCAAGTGAGTATGAGATGAGTAATAAATGAGTTGAGAGAAAAGAAATGCTTAGAGATTTATAGTGGTTTGGAGCTCTATCCACGAGTCTCCTACATCAACTTCTTCAAGGCAACCTCTTTAAAGTTCCACTAAAATCGAATTTCGCTTTTATAATAGTTTTCACAGGATTTCGCCTTTACAATAGTTTGACATGATTTCACCTCTAGATTTACAGGATTTCGCCCACAAAGTGTTTGATAAAAGGTGTGAGAAAGATTGCCTCTTAACTTAGGCTTGAACACACAATAAGAACAATACTCTCAAAGGATAACAAATGAATACAATAGAGTGATGTTTTGATTTGGATTTTTAGCTCAAAGGATTATGTGAGAATGTTTTGATATGACTTGAATCTCTAATATTCTCTCTACTTTTCTAAGCATTGAAGTGCTCTATTTAAGCTTGGCTTCTCCCTTGGTTGCAAAGAGTCGTTGCTACATTTAATGCATGTCTGAAAAGCCTGTAAACACATAGGAACGACCGTTCCATTATTGCGACGGTCGTTCCTAACACCAATTGCAATGATCAATTCGTACAACTTTAGGGTTTTTGGGATGGTCGTTCCACCATGAGGAATGGTCTGACCATTGGCTCATTAAAATCCATAAAAATTCCAGTAGCATGAACGACTACCTAGAACGTTGACGTTCAGCCAAGAATGACTTTTAGTGTGAAAGGTCGTTCTACCATGGAGAATAGTCATTCTACTTTTGATACTTGAATCTTCAACTTGATCTTTAAGGCTTGTCTTCTAAGATTCGTCAAAGGCACGAAGAGTTTGATTTCTGAGAGCTTTGACTTTTGACTAGAATGGAATAGATGTGTTGCTTTGGTCGTGCTGGTGTGAGCGACTTGGCTCCATTTTGGATAGAAGCATGCACGATCACACAAAACGTTGTCGTGCTAAGAGAAACGTGCACCTGGGCAATTTTAATTCAAAGGAACGGTCGTTCCTTTATCCTGCACGATAGATCCAAAAGGAAAAACTACATTTTGTTTTTGGTTTTAACTTTTGTTCATATTTAAGCATGTTTGTTAGAAATTGATCAACTCTTTGATTAGTTTTGGCACATCAAAACACATGAGGGCTCAATATGCCATTTATCTGGTTGTTTTTTACCAGATCCATGGCCATCTAGCCGTTTTTGGCCTTCAATTTGGCCAGCAACGGCCAGACCAACGCACGGCTAGCCAAATCCAACCGGTCATACTTCATTTCGGCGACTGTCGGTGACGACTGGTGGTGGTGGTCAATAGTCGTTTGCAGTAGCTAGGGGTATTTTGTTAAAATTTAAACTTTTGTTGTTGGTGTGTTTTAGCTAAATTCTTAAATGTGGGGGGTTAAAAGTAATCTATCTAAATAATAATTATAATATTATTATTACTAAAAAGGAAGGGCAATTCAGTAAAAGCCTCTATCGATAATATTATATTCCTTCCAACCAAACATTTTAATTATTTATACCAACTAATCTAACCAAACATATTGATATAATATTCCCCCATAATCTTCAAAGTAATTTATCTCACTAATAATCTTATATTTTCAGCAATAAAACATTCCCCGAACCAAACACGCCCATGGTGATAATTGTGTGGAATCCATCTTTTAACCCTATTTTTATTAACGTACACAAAAGTTTGACAATTTTCGAGGAAGGGACCGTAATGGCCATTTTTTCCCGACCTCATACACGAAAATCTTTGAATTGCTTTTATTAAATAAAATATTAATTATAATTAATTTAATATATCAATTAATTATATATTTAATATATTATTTATTTTTATTTGGGACAAGGCTTTATTTTACAAGTTTTCACTTTTTTGCCCCTGTCTTTGGTTCCGGGGTATAATTATCCCATCCGACCTCAACCTTGAACTTTTTGAGGAGTTCCCTGTTCAATGAAACCGATTTTTCCAAGTATCCAATCCCGAATTTTTCTATCATCTCTATCAGAAATACTATACACCTTCTAATAAGCAAGATAGTGGAAATTAAACCCTAAGGGGTTGGTATGGTGGTCAAGGAGGCTTGCGCCCTTCATTGAGTTTCTGGGTCCAAACCTTGAGGTCACCTATCACAATAACATTGTGACTTATCTGATGCTTAGTGCTTGTAAGGTGTTCAACGGACCATGTAGATTAATTTAGGTGCACGTAAACTGACCTGAACACCTCGAATAACAAAAAAAAAAAAAAAAAAATAGTGGAAATTATATGCTATGTTATGTACCTTCCTAAGAAAGGGTCAAATAAATAAAATTTCTTTTTTATATCAATCAATGAGTTAATGTAGTACCTATGGAGTACAACATCATATGACCAAAGACCATGGATGGATGGTCAAAAAATGAAGGAATGAGGATACATTATAAAATTAATATGAAAAAAATCGGAGGGTGCCAATTCAAGAGGTAAGAATGTTTGATTGAGATGGTTAAAATTTACTTAACAAAATATTTCTTTTTAAGACATAAATACATGTATTAAATAGGAATTTTTTTTTTTTAATAGCATCTAACGAAGCCATTAAGAATGGGTGAGCAGTTCCGGGTACCCTCCATTTTTCGGGGGAACCGGAACCGGAACCGAAACCGAAACCGGAACCGAAACCGGAACCGAAACCAGAACCGAACAGTGCAGGTTTCCAAAAAAAGGAACCGGAACCGGAACTGCACAGTGCAGGTTCTTCAATTCAAGGAACCGGAACCTAAAATGTAGGTTCCGGTTCCTTTCCGGGGTACCCTATAAAAAATCAATTA